>NC_086173.1:51706355-52014196 GCF_023053635.1 Elgaria multicarinata webbii | reverse complement strand
TGAGGTAGAAAAATATAACTTCTCCCCAAAATCCACAAAGAAAAATGTTATCTATTGAAGACTGCCTGTCTAGATATCACTTTTAGCATGGTGTAAATTTCTTCCATGGAAATAAGTGCTGCCTACTTTTCAAAAAGGAATTAATAATTGCCCCCCCATTTTAAGATCCGTCTGATTGCCAGACACTTTTCAGAAGTGGAGAATCCCTCATGGAATTACCCCCCAAAAGACGCAAGGCTCATCCCCCTCAGTTGCAGTGTTTTTAAAAGTTTTTAAGAACCCCACTTCTAATGGAATTTGTTTTATTGGTCATGATTTGTATTATTGCTGTGGCTCTAGAAATGTTTTATACGTCTGAATTATATTTTAATGTATCGTTTCTTGTATTTTAAAGTTTTATAGTATCATTGTATTTTTATACTTAAATACTTTGTTCACACTTTGGGTAGCCGCAGTCCAGAAAAGCAGCTGCCAAACATCAAGGAATTGGTCTCTCACTTTCATTTGAATTTTGAATACATTGCATGTGTGTCATTGGGGACAATGACCCTAATCTATATTTTGGCACCTTACCACCTGTGTCAGATTTAGTCCTATAGTAGGAGACAACGCTGGTACCCATGTTCCCAGATTAGAGACAGGAGCAAGATATTCTTCCCCTACCTTCCTATCTTTTGTTTGCTCTACTGCCCTCTTTCCACTCCTTTAGAAGCAGTAGAAGAGCACCTAACTGTTGCTAGGCAAAAGTCTCTCATATCTACATGCACCTCTTTTCTCCCAATCCTGGCAGGGGAAGGACAAAGATATGGGGTGAAAAGGGAAGCAACTGTGTCTTGAAGATGACTTTGTTTATTAGGTATGTGAGGACCCATCATTGCCCCTTCAACTTTCCCAAAAAATTAATTCCTGACCTTATATATATACATATTTCCTTGACAGGTATGGTTACTAAAATAACTGCAGGGAAAATGTTGCTCATAGGTTGGGTTTGAACCCTGAATCCCTGGCTTAGGAAAACAATGGTTTACTTATTCGTGTTTACTAATTTCAACAGTATAGATTGGGGTAGGCCACTTATTGCCTTCCAGAGGTTTTGGCCTATAACATCCATCATCCCTCAACATTGGCTTTGCTGGCTGATGGGAGTTCTAGGCAAAAAATTCTGGCAGTGGGGACCAGAAGATTCCCACTTCTAGTATACATGTTGTGTGTCTTAAACAGGAACATAAAACATGCTAAACATCACACCATACTTCCAGACAAGTATGTTGCCTGCTCATAAGCTCTTCCAGCTGCTTTACTTGCCTTTTCCAGTGGGAGTAGGGTAAAGCCTGGAACTGCCCAACCCTCTTCATGTTTATTCAGAAGCACGCTCCGCTGAGTTTAGTGAAGTTTGGTCCCAAGTAAGGACACATGGGGATACAAGATTTGCATGGCCACTACAAAGAACTCCAAACCAAACAAACCCGTATTTGCAAGCACAAGATTGTATATCCAGAGACAGATGATGGAAATTGTGGTCCAACACAGCTAGAGGGCACCAGGTTGGGGACAGCTCATCTAGCCTCTGCTTGATTATTTTCCAACTTCCTCTCTGCTAAGGTGTTATAAGTAGTAAACCTTAAAAGTCCCGTTATCACTTCATTCACTTGTCAGGGCCAAAAGTCTGGCACTCCAGCAGATGTCATCGCTCTTATTCTGAAAAAAATTCGAGAGCTGCATTCCTCCTTCACTTTACCACTGAAGGCCTCCTTCTAAGTCATGATCTGTTTCATATGTGCCTTGGAATGAAGATATAACTCAGCTCTTTCCCTTACTTGGGCAATGGGTCTCATTCAAATAAGCAAAACAACTTGATGCTGGTTCCGTGTAAGTTACCCTTTCTTCAAGTTAGCTTCTTGCGTTTCAAATTACTTTTAATATGGGGATTAATACCCATGTTAGAAAAACATATTCAATTTAATGTCAGAATGGCCATACCATTATTAATACAGGTTGGAGAATTCAGATTTTTCTTAGTGCAAAACGGAGTTCATGCAGGTTCAGAATTGTGCCAGAATGGCCTTTAAGACATAGAAAATAGGCATTTTCTATTATTGCTCTTCAGAGCCTTTCTGGAGCCTGTTCAGCTGTGCCAGATAGCGTCAGACGTTTTGGTTCCAACTGACAAGGACCAAAACATCTGGAGCTATCTGGCCCTAGATGGTACATAACACACTGGGAGTGGGGGTATTTTCCATTATAGTCCTCCTAAAGCCAGGATGGGCAGACTTCATTGCATGCAGGATCTACTTTGGTTTTTTTTTCTAGAACCGTAAGACCTACCAACCGGACCCGGGTGCAAAACAATGGCCCAGGTTGTGCCGATATACACTAAGAATTAAGTTGAGCTACATGAGCGCTCCTGAGCACATGCTCAGCCCAGGAATCACAAAACCAAGCTCACAAAACCCCACTCATGTTTATGCCCCCATACATACATACATACTTTTTCAGCAATCTAATTCAGTGACGGGGGTAAGGTGGGGGAAAAAGCTTTTTAGTTGTTGCAAGACAATTGGGAGTCACCAGAGATCTACCAGGAGATCCCAATCTGCCTTCTGCTCTTCCCTGCTCCAAGTCACCATTGCCTTAAAGTATCTAACTGCTAAGTACTAGTTGTCAGATGGCTTTGCAGCCTGCTGTTAGCCAGAAAAGCAGGATTTGAAAAGCAGATACATTGGGAAATGAACAGATTCATTATCCATATTGCCTGTATATGGAGGATGTGGGGGTCAACTGTAGCTAAGGACACATGGAGGAAAGTGGTGCTGGAAAATTACAGGATTGTGGCTCAGCAAGTCCAACAGGAGTAACTTGTTCACACTAGTACATGCAAACAGCTCTAGAAAAAGCTGGCTGTGTAAATATAGTCTTACGCAGCAGTTTATCTTTGCATACATGGGCAGATAATCAAAAGCCCACAAAACAGCACTAGGCCAACAGCTAGGACTAGAGGGCAAATGAAGGAATAGAGCTGTATACCTGGATATGCTGAATAGGTAGGAAATGGATGAGAACAGATTACAGAAGAGAACAGGGAAGACACACATGAGGCAAGCAGTAAAGTTCTTTGTTGTGGAAAATGAGAGTCTTAAAAAGCGGACAAAAACCATGCTTATGATAGCTGATCATGAGAAAGCTAACCATTGCCGTCAGTATGCGTTTGCTGAATCTTCATAGTCCACTAGTTAACCTTAACAGTTTTAGCGAAAACATCCATACCTATTTCATTAAATGCAAAGAGCAGCTTTTATGGCATAGGTTTTACTTTTCCACAAAGAACTCATAAAAATCCACGCCCCCCCTCCCAATCCAAGGAATAAAACAGTCCAAGGAAGGTGTCCCAGGCCACCTCTGTTTTCTCCTCTGGTTAGTTTAGTCAAAGTCCATACGCCTGCTTTGCTTTAGGGAAGAGTGCTGTTTTTTTTGTCGGAGACGTTCACGGTTCATTTTTTCCACCCTAAAATAAAAAAGAGAGGTAGATAATGATGTCTGTAAAATTATTCTTTATTGTTATTCTGACATGGAGCTGCCAAATTATTCTTTATTGTTATTCTGACATGGAGCTGCCCTTAACTGGTTTTTTTTTAAAGCTACAAGTATCTTTGAACAGAATTTCTGGCATCCATAGCCTACTTGGAATAACACAGTTATTTTGTGGGGCTTCCAGATCCATAAAACAGGAAGCCTTTTGATACATTCACTTTGCAAGGGATAGTTAAAGCCACCTCCATTTTAATTAACACTTTGATGGTCCATCTGTTACTGTTTATGTGCCACTTCTCTGAAGTTCCGCTCCGTATGAGTGGTCATCCCTGTCCCCTCAAATATAATAAAAATGGAATATAGTCTTTTATTCCTTTGTCACCTGGCCACTGCATCACATTGGTCTCCAATTAGTGCCAATAATCACAGTTCAAACACACTCACTAACCATTTGGTGCGAAAAGGTTAGTGGCCTAAGCATGGCTTTTTGTGTTGTCGGAACAGGCCCATTGTGTGTAGCAACTCTCAAGGTGACCTCAAAGAGTTTACCATACAGCAGCAAGCGTTTTACTTTATTTTCTAGTAGCCACTCTGCTTTTCCTCTAGTAAATATCTTCTTTCGATTTGGGCCTGAGGTTTGAGTGTGAATTTCTGGTGATTCCAAGAGAGGCTTTTCTCCCAACCTGCCTAGCCACTTTGCTCACCTACCTATGCTTACCTATGAGCACCAACAGGGATGTAAAACAAAAATAGGCTGCCTGCCCGTGGTGATGGGAGGTCTCAGTTGGTTGCTATCTCATCCCAAGCAGACAAGTAGCTCATAGCTCTGGAGTCTTTCAGCACAATGTAAGAGAGGGAAAGGGGGTGGCGGCACCATTCTACTGATCAGGAAAAAGCATACACAATTGGCCCTCCTCAAAAGGCAGTTGTGGTATAGCGAGTTATCACAAATTTATACCAGATGCTCATTATATAACATTAACATTTCAAAGAAGCAGCAAAATATTACACAGCCAAGGTATGTCTGTTCTAAGCCCAAAGTAGCTTTGACTTTCACAAAGAAGTAGTACCCACTATATTTCATGCAAATACAATATTTTGAAAAGTGATAACCTTTCTAAGAAGGAAAATTCAATAACCCTAGTTCAGGTATATATATCCCAATCCCAGAGGTCTTGTGCACTGTAATACATATAAGGAGGTCCTGTACAAAACAGAAACCCTCATTTATTTCAGTGCAAAGAGCTCTGCACAAACAAGGAATGTACTCATAGATCAACTCCTTCTATCAAAATGAAGCCACAGCAGATGGGAGAATTTGCATTTAATGTGCAGGTTTTTAAAATGCAAAAAAGTGCATGGGGTGGATAATTAGCAGATCACAGCAGGCATGGAGGGGGAGTATTATAATATTTGCCCTGTGGGGAGAATCGCCCCATTAGTTCATATAGGACCACAACAGGAAAGAGTTAAATTCCCCCTGCATTGATCATGATCAACTCCCTGCCCCCAGCGGATACAATCTGCATAAAAATAAACTCTGCACCTCAGATGCAAAGGCTCAATTTAAGATCACCTAGCTTTATCTTCTGAGCTAAATAGCTGATTAAGGAAGAAAATAGAAGTTACATATTTGTCCTTTTCCCACTCATGGCTGTGGTCCCGAACTGTATTTAGTTTAAATACAATTTAAACTATTGAACATGTTGCGCCTGGTGGTAGCCATCTGAAGGAATCCCTAATTTTAGTTGGTAAAGTCAAATTAGATTCATCAATATCTTAAATGTTGGACTTTTCAAGATGCCTCTTAGTGTGCTACCCTAAATCAACAAACACAAACTGCCGGTGCTTCTCTAACAGTAATTAAACAAAATGAAGAACGTGGATGCTTTCCTGGTTAGTTGAAGACCTTCTGGGCCTTTTACTACATTACCAGTATGATTTTGTGATGCATCCTGGATAACTGGAGACAAGAAGCTCCTGTACTCTACAGGTGGTTCCACTTTGCTCTAAGCAAGGATCATAGGGTGACATTCTGGTATGCATCAGCTGGGTGCTATAGGTGCAAATAGATGCTAATTAGATGAACTGTAATCTGAATAGTGGACTCATACCTTTCTCTGATCATCTCCACAGTCTCTATGGAATGAACTTGAGGCTTCGCAGTAGCTTCGGCAATCATGTCTCTGATTTTTTGCAGGCAATCTGCCAAATTCCTCATCTGGTAGCGACTCATTTCAGAGGTGACTATCAGCTCTCCAGCTCTATTGACCTTATTCCTGTGCTGGGAAAGAAAATATTTTTTACTATGGAGCTTCTATTACATTTGCATTCTTTCCTATGTTGGAAATGTAAGTTTCCTTCCCCCCCCCTTTTTTTTTAAAAAGACAGTCAGGAAGGGTAGACACAATTGCTATGGCGGGAAACCAGTCAGTGGTTGGGATGCAGTGCCGAGTGCTCTATACCTGTGGTCCTCAATACCTCTACTGCTCCATAGATTACATTATCCACCACAGTGCTTGTGGGGGGGGGGGGGAATCCAGATTCTATTATGGCATAAGGCATTTTTTTTACATCAAGGTGTTATGCAACCTAATAATACTCTGTAGGCAAATCTTCAGTATAGGATTGCACCTGAACATGATACTGACCACAATCATGTGTGCATTTGTTCATTATGCAAGTGGCGCCTGAGGACAACCTAATTTCCTTGTACACTAAAACCACACTAGCTCATGAAGGACCTAGAAATGGAAAGGTGAATAATAAGAATTACCATCACTGCCATTTTCTGTCGCACGTCTTCTGCGATCCAGTCTGCTGATGACAAATGGAATCGAACTTCTGCCTTAGTATTCACTGTGTGTGAAACAAAAAAAAAACACATTACTACTCCCAGGGACACAATAAAGGGATTTCAGGTCTTACACAAGTTGTAACTTTGTGCTTCCAAATTGCTAAAGGCACTGCCTCCCACCACTAGCTCATCTTGCTACCAGGCACCCCAGGTTTTGCTCTCTAAGTTTGCACTTTGCAGGGCATTTCATTTCCAGAAACAGCTCTTGTCATCCTAAGCAGCATAGCAGCTCCCTCATTTCACCAGTAGAATTTCCTGAGCAGGTGAAAAGGTTAAAAAACAACAACAACAACAACTTTTGGCATTATTGCTAAAATAAGATTTTCAAACCCATGAAATTGGAAAATATTATTTTGAACTGTTTGCTGGGCACAGAACATTTCTTCAAGAAACACACGTTTTCAAAATTATCTGTGTAGGTCAAGGGTTTTCCAAACCATTACAAACATTATTCATGTTGAAGTAGAAACTGATCCAGCACTGGCTCTACTTTCTATTTTTAGGAATGCCAATAGAAACATTATTCCCAAAGCCTTGATCACCCATTTGCTGGTTGCAGCCAGATGGGAAATTGCCCAATTCTGGAAAAGCGACAGACCTTTTGACCATCAACGCTGGTTTGATAAGATTTGGAAACTAGCTTTAAATGATAAATTGACACAACATAGCAGGTTAGCAAGAGGAGAAATAACATCAGACACATTTGTGGAAAACTGGCTGGACTTTTTCACATTTATTAATGTGAATCCTAGCGAACCTAGACCCCCAATGACTCAGGAATCCTTTTGGTCAGAGGTTCTAACCTAACCTGCATCTTTTTCTGTACTAAGTGCTTATTGAAGGAATGAACACCCATGCTTTTTTATAGTGGTGCTGTGGGAAGATTTATATTGTTGTTGAGTGTTTTCTTTTACTCTCTGTGTGTTTATTGTATTTGTCCTTACTTGAAAAGTAAGGACAAATACTAAAAATAGTATTAAAAAAAATTATCTGTGTAAACATGGAACATAATCCAACAGGGTGCTTGTACCCTGGCATTTCTCTTATGCCCTGCTAATTCCCGTTTCACAAGCAGCCCACACCACTTGTGCAATACCGATTTAACACTTTTGGGACAATACGAAGTGAACAAAAATACTTATTTCTAGAAGGGCGCAGGTCAGCGGTGCTCACATAAGGGAGCTCCGCCAATCTGCCTCCTTCCAGAAATAACATTTCAGCTTGTTTCAGGGCTTCCCTTAGGAAGAACTAAATCTCTCTTGCATAAGCAGTGGGTCCCATGTGCATCAGAACTGGCAAGACCCACTGCTCGCAGAAGGGAATCAATGGGCAGAAATGAATTGGCAGGGGTATAAGCATCCAGTTGGATTCTGCCCATTGACTGGGATTAGATCTTTTTTTAAATGCTCAGTTCTAATTTGTACATACAGGCTTCACTGTAGTGCCAAAGTCATTTAGGTTAATATGCTTAAAGTTTGTCAACATTTTACTTACTGGGGTAATTTCACCTTAAATATAACAAAATGCAGGAGAGAGAAACATCACTGACCTCCTTTCAGTACTTGTTAAAGTCGTAAGAGATTATTATGTTGAAGATCATATCCCAGCATTCCCAAGCCAGCCACGTCTAAACTTTTCTGTCTAAACATGCATAGGATTGCACCTTTTGTCCTCAATTTTAGAAGGACAAATATTAACTTTATATGTCAACTGGCATCACTGAAGTTAACAGGAAAAAATGCAGCTTGGCCTTAGGTACACTCAGAAATATGTTCAGTGCTTTCTCATAAATAAATATTCACAGGATTGGAATGAATTTACAATTTTTCATATCTGATTTGATAATTTCCATACCTTTATTAACATTCTGGCCTCCTGGGCCACTACTCCGGGAATAAGATATGGACAAACGAGCTAGAAATCCAAAAAAGAAACTGTGAATAGACATTTTATAGAAAGAGCTATGGGTGTGTCTGGAAGGCCATGCTTGGAATGACCTGTTGAAATAGGAAGGTAACTCCCATAAAAGACTTCCTGGGAACATTCTGATAGTCATGAAATAGTTATCCTGCATTTGCTGAAACATTAATACAATGCAGTGCTTTTATTATTCAGTAGCGGCAGCCTGTCCAAATATTTAAGGCCAGACAGAACATGCTTGTGTTGATTTTATGTGATCATAACACTTTTTAGGCCAATCTACAACCTCAACAAGAGGTAGAAAACTAGAAACAGGAAATTTTCATCAGTCTCGTCTGTTTTACGTTTAATCGGTTTTAAAATGAAAAATAAACGCTCAGCTGAATCCTATGTATTGTTACTCAAAGTATTTTCCACAGAGTTCAGTGAGGTTTACTTGTAAGTAAGGATGCATAGAATTGTGACCACTGCTTTCTTTCTTTCATATATATCCCTTTCCATTTTTCAAAATGCAATAAATACTATGCTAGAGCATTTTTAAAAAGCATATAAATTGTCAAGATGATAAAATAAAAGGAACTTTGCACCACTGGTTTCTTTTCTAAGATGTGAATCCTAAATATCTCTCTATATGAGGCTGGCTACTGAAATATGTTACTATTACTTTAAATAATAGCAATAATTTCCTAACTGAGATGAAAATACATTTTGCCAGCAACCCATGCACTACAAACCAATATTTTGTTAATGGTTTGCTATTTTGGTTTTCGGCAGTTTCTGTGCCATCAACTCAACCCCCTGCTTAAAGAACTGTTTTAACAGTGCAACCCTACGCACAGATGTAAGTCCAATTGTATGCACTGGGACTTACTCCCACATAAGCTGCAAAAGATTGCACCCTGATTTATAGCACACACACCTATTTAGTTGGAAGTAAATTCCATTAAGTTCAATAGTATTTCATTCCATGTAAGTCTGCAAAGGACTGCACATTTACAGGCAAATAAAATTAATAAAATGCTTGGGATAATCACTTTAGAGAAAGGGAAGACACTTGTCTTATATTTTGCACTCACCAATAGGAATGTCAGCAGCAGTCTGGTTTGCCCTATCCTGTAACACAGAGATGCAAATAGGTGAACACTGCAACGTAGTACTTCACCAAAAACTCTGTAATAATTAGTTTATAAACAGAATATTAAAAAACAAACCACAGCAGTCTAATATATTTTTAATTGTAATACCACAGACAGAACTGATGATTTGAAATTTTGCTTTGTACCACCTAGGTTCTTAAGCACTTAAGGGTGTAATCCTATGCATGTTTAGACAAAATAAAAAAGTCCTAAAACTCCCAGATTCCCCAGCCAGTTAAGAATTGTAGGACATTTTTCTGTCTAAATATGCATAGGATTACACCCTAAGTTATTTTGTTTCCCTCATCTTTGACTTCTTAGAATCATCTCACATAGACAATTTTTCAGCGGGCCTGTTCAGAAGACAAAATGCTAAGCCATTGTAAGGCCGCTAACCCTTTTGCAGAAAATGGTTAGTAAGCATGTTTAAACTGTGGTCATATAACCACCATGGTTAGGAATGGTTCACATGGCATGCTATATCATGGTTCATATGACACACTATGCCATAATATTTAGTTCAAAATGCTTACCCACCGTGGCTTAGCATCTGAACAGGGCCAGTGTGGTGAAATCACCATGGTATTACTCCCCATATGACTTGGCTTGTTGAGATGTGGATCATCAGATTCTGGAAAGCCTTCAAGTAACTAATAGCAATAAATTTTAACCACAATTATCAAGTCATTCACAAAACAAGTTCATCACCTTCAAAAAGAAGGAACTCGATGCAAATTCAACATGCAGTATTGCTGCATATTCAGTCTTGAAGGAATGATCTCTTCAACACCGCCTTTTCTTTCTACTATTCCACATGCATATATGCAAGACTCTTCTGCTCTCAAGTCCCATCTCTTTGACCAAGATAGTCTTGCTATACAACAGTTGTACCCCTCCATTCTTCACTGCTCCTCTACCTCCTCCTACTTACAGAGTTTTGAAAAATTAAGAGAGCATGATCACATTGTCTAGATATGTCATTTTCCAATTCACATTCAGGAGGTATTTTTTAATGTTGTTAGGGCTGAAGAGAGAGCTATTGAGAGAAACCAGTGGAGAACTTATTTCAATGTAACTACGATTCAAGCCCAGCATTTCCACTACAACTTGTAGCATCAAAGAAAGGACTAATTTTGTGTGAAACAATTCCTCACCCCAACGTTTTTAAAAATAGAGCAACTGATGCAAATTCTAATGCATATGCAGTCCATTATGCACATAAGGCAGATTGAAAGTGGCTGCAGCTGGGAGAGAGAAATGTAATTCATTCTGAATGTTGCTGAGAATAGTTTAAAACAACCCTGCAATGTAAAACAGTATTACATCCCTTATTAGAGGTTGGGGGGGGGGGGGGAATACAATAATCCTATTATAATGTCCTGTGCTACTATCCCCATATTGCAAGTTGAAAATCAGCTGATAATGGAATACACAATGTCCCTACATTGTAGTCAATATGTATGATACCATTAATGTAGGCTGCCCGGGGGCTGGGGGCTGTGCTTAAAGAGTTGATCACAGCAGCTAAAAAAATCCATTTTTAATAAGGCATGGTATGGACCTCCAGCCAAAGATCACTTGTACAAAATATCCCTAGAGTCCAGAAGAAGTTAATCTACTTAAATTTATTTCATTTGTCTATTAAAAACATTTCTTAGCCACCTTTCAGGGCAGAAGTCCTCACAAGGCAGCTTACAACATTGACTCCTCAGACCCCCTCCAGTCCTAGTGCAGCGTTCAATTGCACACAGAAGTGGTGAACGAACTTGCAGGTAGGCGTGTTATGCCTTACAGTAGCATATAAAAAGTATCCTCGCCAGCATCACACATACAGAGTAAGACTTGAGTTGGAAACAGCAGTTACTCGCTATCCTTGCTGGTGCCTTTTGGAGGGGCGGAGGGGCACTGCTAAATCGCAGATGTATTTTTAAAAAATCTCGGATTTCTCCACTGATTTTTATGGGTACCTCTCACTTCCCGACCTGGGGTGGGGGAAAACAACTGAAACAGGAAATTCAGGGAATGCGCCTGTTTTTTATATCTCTATGCCCCTTCCAGCCCCAGCACCTCTCTTCAGACTCCAACCTTTGTTGTGTCGGTTCCTTTTTGTGACGACGGATAGAGTTTGTCCAAGCTGTATTCGCTACGGAATTCAGAATTATAGACCGGGGGAGCGGAGGCGACAGCTCGACCTAGGAACCTGCCAGGTGCCTCTGAAGGGAGTAGCCGGTACAACGGCGTTCGCCAGAGCCAGCGCAGTGCGGACGCCGCCATTTTCAGGTGCGCTGGTTGCATCTCTAAGGAGTCCGGCTGCAAAACTGCACCCTGTCGTCGGAGTTCCGGGGAAAGTGTGTTCCTTCCGTCCTACACCCCCGAGGCTGGAGGCAGGGTAGAGCAGAGCGGATATTATTCAGAATCCAGGAGAGGAAATGGATTCCCTGCAGTCATGTGATTTAGGATAGCCTGGTAATTTTTGGTGACATTTACACAAATCGATGTAATTTCTTTTTATTCAGCCCTGAGTTCCGCTCAAAATCATAAACTTGTCTCAAGGCAGACTATGTATTATTTTTGTTTTTGAGTGCCTCAGCTGTTATTTGCAATAATCACTGCAATGTTTCCAAGCAGTCTTGTTCAAATTTCATAGTTAGAAGCATGATGCAGCCCAATCCTCTTAAGTGTGTTTACGAGGAAACAAGTCCCATTATGTTCAAGGGGGTTTACACACAATTAAGAATAGGACTGCTCCTTACTTAGGAGTAAATCCCACCGAACTGTGTGGGATCTACTTCTGAGTAAACATGCATAGGATTGAACTGTGAATTACTTTAACAATTCGAAGCTGTGGCTGAGTTCAGACGAATCAACAACGGTCGTTTCCCATCCCCGCCCAACCCCCCCCCCCCGCTGATTACCGTGTCGTCCGAACTCAGCCTGAGTGTTGGTCGGTTTCAGTTGTCAGAGGATAAATTCTAGCGTCTAGGTAAGAGGAAATGCTTCATCAGAAGTAGGGTGACCATACGAAAATGAGGACAGGGCTCCTGTATCTTCCACAGTTGAATAGATAAGAACATTTCAGCAGGTGTCATTTTTATGCATGCAGCACCTGGTTTAAATTCCCTCTTCATCACAACAGTTCAAGCTGCAGGAGCCCTGCCCTCTTTTGTATCTGGTCACTCTTAACAATATTCCTGCAGGTTTAACTGTGGTGATGAAAAGGAGATTTCACCAGGTGCTGCATGCATAGAAATGACACCTGCTGAAATTCTCTTTTCTATTCTACTGTTAGACTAGGCCTGTCCTCCTTTTCATATGTTCACCCTAATCAGAAGAAAAGTCAGAAACCAGGTTGCAAAGCATGACTGATGAATCCTTATACATATTTACAAATCTTATTATTGTAAATATCCAATTTAGTGAGGGGACAATAACGCATCATTTTTTTAAAAAAAGGTGAAATTCCCCCCTTGCAGTAAAGCCTGTTTGTAGTGAATAGTCAGGGTCCAGGACATCAATGGATAGGGTCATTTAGAATGCTGGCAAGGTTGCTAGATGTTGTACATTCATAATTTTAAGGAACTTCATTTATTTTTACTTGCTGTGAACTGCCCAAAGAGTTTCAGCTATTGGGTGATATAGAAATGTAATTTTAAAATATTCACAATATCTGCTAGATCCAATTAACATAATGAAGGTATCTTGTCTTTGGGAATACTCCACCTCAGTAGCAGTTTGGGTGTGTGTGCGGGGAAACTTATTTGTTACATTTATAACTTGCTTTTCCTTCAAGGAGCCCAAGGGCAGCATACATGATCCTCCTTCTCTCCATTTTATCTTCACAACCCTGTCAGACAATTTGACTGAGAATCAGTGACTGTCCCAAAATCACAGTGAGATTCATGGCTGAGTGGTGGATTAGAAACCAGGGCCGGATCTACACTACTGCTTTAAAGCACTTTATAACAGTTATAAAGCGCTTTAACTGCTTTAAAGCACTATAAAAATGTTATAAAGCGCTTTAAAGCAATAGTGTAGATCCGACCCAGGTCTCCTGAGTCCCAGTCCAACACCCTTACCACTATAGCATGCTGTAAGTCAAATTCTCAAGATTTTCTCATGGCTTTGATATGTTGATGTAGAAACACTTGTAGGGTGATGTGATTCTGCTGCCGTGTTCATTTAATTTTCCTGTAGATGATGCATAGCTTCAAGTCCCATAACTCATAATGTTATTGCAGCATTTTTCAGTAATAGCTTAAATTAAACCAGATGTGCTAATGTAACAGGGATTCTTTAAAGACTAGTAGCAAGATTGTTCAATCTTTTCACAAGAAAAGATTGAATATACATCTGTACAAAATTTCTATACTGCCTTTTAGACAAAGACTCTCTAAGATTTATGGACTGTTATATTTTCAGATGGTGCTGAGGTAGAGCAGATGTAATAGAGGCTTGGGACCAGATTCTGCAAAATGATTGCCATTAAGTCAGCTAACAGTGCAAGCCAATGCGTATCTACTCAGAAGTAAGTCCTATTGTTAGTCTGGCCCTGCTAGGCTATACTGCAAGCTCTAGGACAGCCGTGATGGATTAAGATGGATGACAACTGTGGAAAGATTCAGCTCTGATGAATGGAAATTTTGCTGAATCTTAATGACAGCTAATATGTAACCTTGGCATCTAAACTGATGGCAAGACATCACCACACATGATGAAATATTTGGGCTGCTTTGGAAGTTGTTGTTGAGTGTGTTTAAGAAAGGTGATGAAAGCAGCACTGGTGACTTCTCCCCTAGAAATATTACAGGTTGTGTGAAGTGGAATAATTTACATGTCTGTCAACATGCTTCATTTTGTGATCGACCACTTCTAGAGGGGTTGCTGTGTTAGTCTGTTGCAGTAAAAACAACTTTTGTGACACCTTAAAGATCAGCACATTTATTATGGAATAAGAGTTTGTGGACACTTTCCACTTCCTCAGATGCATGAAGTGTCAACTTTTTGTAAAGCCTATAATAGGATATGAGCCCATCCCTGATCATTATAAAAAGGGCTTCAGGATCACTTTTAGGGAAGGGAGGAGGCTACACACTTCACTTCATTCCTCTTCTCTGGTGTTCTAATTCCCCATTCCCCTTTCTTGCTTTTTCTTCCTTCCTTCTTTTTGTTCTGACTCTGATGAAAGGATGTGACCCACTGCACTGGATGGCTAAATGCATAATTTGCCTATTACAGTGGAATAGTTTGAAAAAGAGCCAGGGAAGGTATGACATGTGGGAGATGTAAGTCTAGGATTATTATTCAGATTGCTTTAACATTGTTTTGTTGATTGCTTATTATGACCTTCTCTGACCATTTATAATATTTTCTAGCTAGTAATGTTACTACTATGTCTTAAAGTGTTTTTTTTATTTTAGGTGTTATATATAAATAAACTGATAGTTAATCTGTAATATTTAACACAAGTCATGCTTTACCCCGTTGCAAATTCCTACTCAGGTTAGACTATCAGATTAACAGGACTCCCGGTTAGCATTGCAATGAATAGCACTGCAGCCTAGGTGTGTTCTTTTAATGTTTTGTATGTGCCTTTTTGAGTACAGGGCTTCCAGAGTGAAAACATCATATGCGGATATACTTATTTTTATATGCAGGGATAAATGGTTTCTATAGCCTTTAGAACTGACAATTTTGTAGTTTTCCAACTTTGGTTTGCCCATCCTGAATTTACAGGAGTATTAGCAGAGTATTAACAGGCCCTTTGCCATTTGCTGCCATCAAACAAAGCTCAAATTAGTGTCTTCAAGGTTATAGGATATGAGAGGTCTCCAGTGCTTGCAGTTTTCATCACTGATGATGCTGGGGCCTCTTGGAATAAACTGAACTTTGGAATAGCAAACTAAATATTAAGTGAACAATCCATTTAATGATTCAGCATGTCCAAATTAATTCTGACCCAGGACAGGTGGAGTAATTTCAACTGATGACAAATTTTCATTTTCAAGTTGAGGATCAGGCTGATCCATAATACATCAGAGAGCCTTAAATTACACATATACTATAGAAGCAGGAAGTCTATTTTATTTTTTAGTGGAAAGACTGATTCACTAGATCGTGTACATAATGAAGCCAGTATTATTTTTGCACAAAGATATGATGCTCTCAGCATTTTGCCATACTGACAGTGTTCTGCAGCTGTTCTTTTGTTAAGCTGTGTTAATATCTTGTTGCTTGTGTGAGTAATTACTTTGGAATCGGCTCAAAACAGACATTTGCATTGCAAGGATGTAAAAAAAAATGTTTCAAGCCACTGGAGTGTTCTGAATGTCTCTGTGTGTAAAGTGGTGTTTTTTAATATGGTGAGTCCTTGTCCCACTGTTACAGGAAATATGTTATGTAATAAATAATAGGAGCAGTATGTCCATTCTGGTGTGTTTCCTCCACTTTCTATCATGCCTACAGCATTTTCATGACCTAAATCACGTTGAGAGTTCAAACCAGCACGCCTATTTCTGGAATACAAAGAAATATACTCAGGAAATTTCAACGTTCAGAATACTGGTGTTTCTTTTTTTTATTTAAGAAGAGAATAAAGCATTTTAAATATATTAATTTTAAGTATACTACACTTAAACTGGGATGCTGGTTTGCACAATAATACTGTTCAAAACCAAAGAAGATTGCAATGGCCCCCTCCCACCCCAAATACTGATGCAACAAACAGATGACTTTAGAACGAACATCAGCTCAAAAGTCCCTTAGTAGAAAGGTAGTAAAGGAAAGTTAATCAAAACACCAGCAGTAATGATGGCAGCAACACAGAGCAAGGTAAATGCTCTTAGAAAACCAACTTCCTTCATTATTTTTACAGATTACTGATTTTTTTCCACTGTAAGGCATGAAGGTTTGTTGTATGGTTACCAGATTGGTAGCCACAATCATGTGTATGGCTCCTAATACTTCAAAGTTTGGGCCACATCAAGGGTACAAAAGAAGTTTTGGCATTAAGTAGTAAAGGAAGAATCTATCCAGAACAAGAGCTCTGAGGCAGACTAACCCCAAAGTACTTTCACACATTACAAAAGTGACTTCAATTGGTTGAACACAAGGACCCCAGAGAGTTTCCCATGGCAAAAATGTAGCAAATACATAATGAGATGACAATCTGGTGGCAGATGAGTGAAAATGCTCACACTGTTTTACTTAACTCGCATGACTGCCTTCTTAACTTGTATTTACTGCGTTCACAACACTGGCTTTATGTCAGAACCAGGCCTAGCATAATGAAATGTAAAAGCATGGCAAGAGGCAGAAACAGTTACAACTGCTATGGTGACAACCATTTGTAAGGAGCCACAATCCTCAAGCCACTTGCTCAGAGGCTTAGTGGTATAGATCACTACAAAGAGCCTGGCTTGTGGATCATAGTCAAAGAAAGAACAGTGTTTAAACACAAGAGGACATGATGGTAATATGCTGAAAATAATCAAAAGGCAGATTGAAATCCCATTTACACTAGCATAATTCCAAAGAAACATCACAGACTTTGGGTTTGATTTAGATACAACTAAAACAAGAAACTGGTCCAAAATTTCTTCAAGTATATAATACTGCTTGGTAAGTTAATAAGTCATTGCTACTATTGTTCTCTAACAGATGAGAACTCTGGAATATGTAACCTAAGCTTAGTGAAATATAATACTGCTTATCTTCATATATGCAGGTGACCCTAACTAAATATCACTTATTAGTATGTGACTAATGGAGCCCAATTTTGCATTTCTGTGAAATGGATACTGATGTTTCCTGAGACTGGAGAGAGGCCTTTTGTGTATAAATATGTGGTATATGTACGTATGTGAGTTGTATGTATAAATGGAGTAAAGAGAGCCTTTGGGAAAGGCAACTTGGCAATGGAGGTGTAACTAACAAGTGAATATGTGGATCAGTGTGATAAACGACAGTGTTAGTGATGACAACTGATCTTGGTGTTTTGCTGATTTACTCCTACTTACATGAGTCACTGCTACTCAATTTTTGCAAGCCCATGCAAATCATGTCTTAAGGAGCCAGCCACAAAAGACAATAAGGATAACCACTTGAACAGCAAGGCATGGAAAACCAACACCCAAATGAAGAGGAGGGTGTCTCTCCAAGCCAATAATAGCACTTCTTGTTTGGCTTCTGGAAAAGCCCAGGTTAAATGAGTGAAGTGATGACAACTTACTTACTGAAATAAAATATTGGAGGAAGTGTAAATCCTATGGACACTCTGTCCTATGTTATATGAGCAGAACAATTAAGTATGCTTGATGGAGACGTAACAGCAATCAGTCTGAGATTTCTCTTCAAGTTTTTCCAGTTGCAATGAACTTTCATTGTAAATATTGAAAAACCTGACTAATAAGAGAATGGCTTAAACAGGAAGAATATACTCCCCTTCAGGAAAGAAAACAGTCCAGTTAAAAGTCTCACTGATTCACTATATGGGTTCTTCATGGGAAGGGAAAAAACGCAAATAGAAGAGTAAGATTGCATGTACTGAAGTTGACTCTGGAAATTGATTTTTTTAAAAATTATTGGACATTCCACGGCATAGTAGGAAATCAGACTTTGATCTTATGTTGTCTGTAGGAAAGAAAACACTGGTTGTGGGAGAAAGCGAGGTTGTGGCTGGTCGGTCAAATTTCCTGCTTGTAATTTCTGGCTGCTGCAGCGATGTGAAGGGATTCCTTTTAAAACCTTGGATACCAACTACAACTACAATGTACAGCTTTTGCAGCACATTCAGATCCAGGCAGCTTGAAGCACTGACTTAAGGAATGTGGGCTTTGGCTCTTCCCACTCTCAAAACTCTCCAAGAGGCTCCCTTTCTCTGCAAGACATCAATGTGAGAAGCTTCCAGGTCTTGGAGGCAGGAGGCCATATAATGATTCCTGGGGCTAAAGAGAAGAGCTTGATGCTGCATTTGTACATGACGTGAAACAAAAATGGTAGGATTCACTTGCTGGTCTTCTTTTTCACCTTGGTGGCGTTGATGTCTGCTTTCGTCTTCTGGATTCGGGAGAAGATCTCCTTGAACAGGGCTTTGTACTCTGGTTGGCTCTGCTCAAGCCTCTTGTCCACAGCATCCACGTGTTTGCTAAGGCTCTTCTCCATTGTCTTGAGCTCATCTAGCTCATAACCCTCTCCCCGGAAGTCTCTAAAGGAGCTGTCGCGAGAGATGGGGCGGGAGGTTTGCACGCCAGCATGGCGCACGCTGTCCTTGTGCTGTCTGCACTTGCTGAGGAGCTCCTCATATTTTTCCAGCAGGGCATGGTACTGCTCGTCCACCTCCCTCAGGATGGACATCCCCCTCTTGCGTACATTATTGGCATGGAGTGTGTAGTTGCCTTCGTGGCGGCTCACAGCATCCTTGGTCACAATGGCATTGAGGGCTGTATCACTGCAGCTTTTTCGTACAGGGTGGCTTGGGGAGGCTGCCATTGAGGATTCGTGGTGTTTACCTCCATCTTCCTCAGATAGGTCAATGTAGTCGGCTTCTGGGGCATTGTTTAAGGGCTCCAGAAGTGCTTCTGACAGGTTGTCCTCTCTACTGAGGAGATACTTCTTGACTTGTTTCATCTGCTGGAGTTCCAGTAACTCTGCTTCCAGCTCTTTAATGCGCAGCTTGCAGCTCTCCATCTCGCACACCCGCTGCTCAAGGTCTGAGTACTCCTGGATGACAGATGAGTACTCTCTTTCCACCCTTTCCTTACGCTGCTTCTCCTGGTTGACTTGGGACCGGAGGGAATTTACCATTGCTTGCAGTCGCTCATTCTCTCGCTCCAAAGGCATCTGACTGAACTCCATTGAAGAGCTGTGAATCTGGAAAGCATCCTCGTATCTGTTATCCAAAAAATAACAATTGTTAGTGAATATACAAGTATAGACTCCTAGAGTGGGTAGTATACTATTAAATCCAGCGAAAACCATGGATGAGTTATCTCAGTGTAACAATAATACACTGTTTGTTGGACCTTACACAGATCTCTCACACCGCATGTAAACATATACCCAACTCCTATCATAATGTACTAGCTTTCTTTGTGTAGGGAGTATTTTTTCCATGGGAGAGCATTCAAACCAGTGATCCCCTACCTGCACTTTGGATTCTGGTTGTCACAAATCTTAAGCTCAGTGAATGAAACAATATGTGACTTGCTCATACATAAGAGGCTGCTGCTATTGCCTGTCCCTTTCCTGTACTAAAGTGCCTCTAATAAAGTGATAGGGTTAAGCTATAATTTCATAAAGGTGTATTCAGAGGAAATGAGAGAGAAAACCAGCAGCAGAAATGAATAATTTGGCCTACAATGACTGATTTATAAGGTGCAACCATAAGGACGTACATCTGTGCTATTACGTGTTTCCAGGCCCCCTTGCTCCATCAGAAAAGAAGGTTGGTTGGGGGAATGGGGTGGGGTGGGGTTGATAGAAGCCAGACTTGGTTCAAATCAAACAATCTCTGGCCCTGGTCAGCTGATTGCAGGATGGGTGAGTGGTTAAAGGAACCATGGAGTGGGGAGGGGTAAGGGAACCATGATGCCCACTCCCACGACTGTGGAACAACACAGGGTAGCATGGTTCCCTTATCCACCCCCTGCGACTGCCTATCACAGCAGCCACTGCAGCAGGAATGGGATTGTGCTGGCCACTCCAGATGTCGCTCTGTGACCCGACCATAAAATTTGGGCGTCTCTATGGTCGCTGGGATTATCTATGGGGTGGCTGGATTTATCCACACAGCACCAATCACACAACATGGTAAGCCATCCCAGGTCTTGTTACCCCCATTGCAGAGGGTGGGTACTCAGGATGGGTAATTTACTAATCGTGGGCAGGGAAAATTCACCACACGACATGCTAAGCCCATGTGGGTTGCTTCTGAATGCAGCCCATGTTGGGTTAGCATTACATGTGTACCCAGCCACCATGTTTTTAGTTGGGCAGCCCTCTTATGGATGGATGGGGTGGGTTGGGTAGGGAATGGGGGAGTGGATGCAGTTCCTGAAATTAAAGCCACCTGGATGAGCACTGAGGATGTGGGAATCCCATATCTCTGCTCATTAGATATCTGACTGAGCTTAAAAAGGAAGAATAAAATGTTGAAAAAACACCTCTATATATCTACACATCTTTTAGAACACTGTAGAGGCAAATTGGGCTGCCTGCAATCTCCAGACATAAAACAGAAAAGAGTTCTGTTATATCCTCACATGGCTAAAGCATTGCACAGATGTCTATTTCTGTAACTACATGCTCCCATTCCCCCTGCTTTTCTCATAGCAACTGCTTCCTTGAGTTTCATACTGGGCCTGTTCACATGTCATGACAGCCCACATGGTTAATTTCCCTGCAGGGGCTGTTGCAATATGGAGGTGGCCATTTTGAATAGTCATGCCACAATTGTTCTAAACAGATAAGCTGTGCAAGAGTGACTTGGTCTGAATTGGACAATTAACCAAAATGTTTTTTAGTGTTTTTGGCTATAGTTTTGATAAAACCCTTTATCCCACTGATGAAGAGCCTTGGGGAACTGCGTCTGGAACAGGTGGATATATACTAGTATAACCTACTATATGATTATTAGAAACAAGTAAAGTCACTATGTCTGTGGGCTGTTTAGTTTCCATTTTGGTATGGTTTTATATGGTTTGTTATATAATTAATTTTTTACAATTACTTTTTATACTTTGTAGCATGGATTAATTAAAGTTTATTTAATGGTAGCTCCATCTGAAGTTTGCTCTTTACAGGCTCTCTTAAACCCATTTTACTTTGTGTGTTGATTTTGGTTTAAGATAAGACCTTTATTAATAATTGTTGTTGTGTTCAGTAGATGACTGCAACATTTATAGCAAAATATACAGATCTAACGTAGCAGTACTGGATATGCTTCTGGGGACTTGTTTTGATTTTTCAGGGTACTGCTTGAAGCCTTAAGGAAATCTGCTGAACTGATTTGACTAGAGGCCATGGAGAGACAGAAAAAATTAGTATATCACCACAGAGTTGGACAAGTTATCTTTGGAAGTTCGTTTTCAAGTCTCTAAAAAGTTAGTTCTGTAAACAGCCTTTGAAGCTGTTCAAAGTGAGTGGGAGGATGGTTATAAAACAAGGATGGAGAGAAACATGATCCCACTGGAATAACATTTCCCTCAATTATTATGTAATATGGTGGTGGTGATGAGGAACTGACTTATCTCTTCCAGCATATTTTTTTCCGTGTCTTCTAATAAACAGCCTGTGGCGCATTCATTAGTTAAAACAGATGTGTGTGTGTGTGTGTGTGTGTGTGTGTGTGTGTGTGTGTGTGATGAGCCATATCATCTTGCCCTTCTCCTATTCCATCTAGATCTGGAATTGCTGGGTGGGAGGGGGTATTGAAAATTCTCCTTAGTTGTTACCTACAGAAATCCAAATGGAAATTTTATAGGGCAACATACACAGTCCTAAGGCATTCTAGGTAAAGTACCACAGAGTTATTATGGGAAAATATTCACATAGGCACTGAACAATTTTTGCCTAGGGTTAGCTTATGGCCTAACAAGATCTTCCTTTCATTATAACAGTAGAAATTGCTGAACCAAGTATCCCCATCTTGTAACTGTGCATTAGGTTTCTTTTTCCTAGGTGTAGAAATTGGCATTTATCTCTATTAAATTTCATTCTGTTGTTTTCAGCCCAATTCTCCAGCCTATCAAGATCACTTTGAAGTTTGTTTCTGTCTTCCAGGGTAGCTATCCCACTCAATTATGTGTCGTCTGCAAATTTGATAAGTATTCCCTGCACCGCCTCATCCAAATCATTAATATAAATATTGAAGAACACTGGGCCCAGGACTGAGCCCTGTGTACCCCACTTGTTACCTCCCCCCAGTTTGAGAAGGTACTGTTGATAAGCACTCTTTGAGTCCGATTCTGTAGCCAACTGTGGATCCATCTAATAGTTGTTCCATCTAGCCCACTTTTAGCTAGTTTGTTAATCAGAATATCATTGGGCACTTTGTCAAAATCTTTGTTGAAGTAAAGATATATTATGTCTACAGCATTCCCACAGTCCACAGGGGAGGTTACCCAATCAAAAAATGAGATCAGCTTAGTCTGACAAGATTTGTTCTTGACAAATCCATGCTGGCTTCTAGTAATCACTGCACTATTTTCAAGGTCCTTACAGACTGATTTCTTTATAATCTGCTCCAAAATTTTCCCAGGGATGGATGTCAGACTGACTGGTCTGTAGTTCCCACGTGCCTCTTTTTTGAAGATAGGGACAACGTTAGCCCTCCTCCAGTTGTCCGGCACCTCACCCGTCTTCCATGATTTCGCAAAGATAATAGACAGTGGTTGTAAGAGTTCTTCTGCCAGCTCCTTTATTACTCTAGGATGCAGCTCATCCGGCCCTGGAGATATGAACTTGTTCAAAGAAATTCGGTGTTCCTTGACCATTTGTTTATCAATCTCAAACTGCAATCGTGCCCCTTCAGCTTGTACTTCACTTTTTCCAGGGGAGTCATAGACCCACTTTTTGGAAAAGACTGAGCCAAAGTAGGAATTGAGCACTTCAGCCTTTTCTTTGTCATCTATTATCAATTTGCCATCCTCATTAAGCAGCTGAACCACCATTTCATTCCTGTTTTTTTACTATTCATGATTAGCAGCACAATCTTATACATATCTACTCAAAAGTAAGTACCATTGAATCATAGAATAGCAGAGTTGGAAGGGGCCTACAAAGCCATCGAGTCCAACCCCTTGCTCAATGCAGGAATCCACCCTAAAGCATCCCTGACAGATGGTTGTCCAGCTGCCTCTTGACTGCCTCTAGTGTGGGAGAGCCCACAACCTCCCTAGGTATCCAATTAGGTTTACTACCAGATAATTGAGTATAGAATTGCAGCCTAAAATTTCATTCAGCAAACTTCTTGGTTTATTTTTATTTAAAAAAAAATTCTATCATTTTTAAGTGTTCTGGCAAGAAGGGATTGTTGCACCAAAGCCACTAGCCAATCAATGTGCACAAGAAGCTTCTGCTTTCAACCTGTAGAACTAGTTTTCTCTGAGCTCAGCCCTGGAATGGGATATCTGACAATGTGATCTGTAAGCTTCCAAAGTGCAGTGACCCTTTGCTTTCAGACACATCTATGTGCACCTCTTATTCACAGGGGTGCCATTTCGGGAGGGGACAAGGGGCAGTCTCCTGCAAATTGCTTTTCAAACCACATGTGATTATTCCTTAGCAGCATCTATATTTCTGGCCAACCCACACTGTGAGTTACTATTGTTATCACCAATTAAATGGCCTCCATGCTAGATATGCACACCAAGGTCACAAAGTCCTTAGGTTTATAAACAAAAAGGCAGAGGGTGGTTGTCCTGTGGTGATAACACTGGTACAATTATTGTTATAAGTTCAAAGATAATTGCAGGAGACACTCTTGTAATACATTGTTTTTTTTGTAATCCAAGAAAGGCATATGGCCTTGCTGAGTGGTCTTCTCTTTTACTAAAATCTCATTATGTCTCATCCCAAGCCTAGAATTTGAAATGCCATCTCTATTTAACAGTGCTTTTATCTAGGTAAGGGAAGGCCATTCATGCCTTTTCTCATGCTGTCTTTTGGGCAGCAATGTGGGAATGGAAAATGGGACTTATTTGCATGCCAAAATCAATTATCTGGATTTTTATTTTCTGTTTTTTTCATATTTGTGAAGGAGTGTTAGGCAAGAGACCTTCAAGTCTGCCATATGTGATGCAGCATAGATGCATCAGGCCTTAATGTATGGAGCTGCAATGAGAAATCCCTAACTGACCACCCCCCAAAAAACAAATTCATTTATTATTGACCCCACTTTTTAAATATACATTTTCTCCCCTCTCCCACTCTGCCCCTCAAGCTAGTGCTACTCCAAAAAGTATTGAAAGCTTTCTTCTGTCTGTTTTTTGCCACCAGCAATGCCCATGTTCTGCTGTCAATAAAAAATGCTACTTCAAACTTGGAAAACTTTTTTCCTTGTTGAACTATTATGCCATTGTGTTGACACAATCAGGGCACAACCCTATCCATGTGTAGATAGTATAGCAGGCTGGGGGATGCTGAGAGTTGTGCCCTAAGGTGCCAAGCGTCTTCAATTTCCTCTGAAACTGGAACTGGAATTTGATAATCCTGTGAATTGTTGCACAATTGAGAACCACACATTATTACAAGTACAGCTGGTGAAGAAAAAGGCAGCTGCCAGAGGGCTAAATCTAGTAAAAATCACTGGCACTCAACATGTAATACCTCTCTAAATTAATGGATGGACCAGGCTGGAATATTTAACAGAAATGAATTACATACAGAGTACCTGGGACTTGAGCACAGCTCCTTGAGGCAAGGGAATGTATGGATGGTTCGGCGCCTCTCTCTCTTTTCCCGCCGGACACGCAGCTGGTCTAGGCTCTGCAACTCTTCCACCTGCTTTTGTAGCTCATCTACTTGGTTCTGCAGCCCCTCAATGGTTTCTGTCAGGCTATATGTACATCCAGAGTTGATGGGGGGGGGGGGGGAGAAAGAGAAAAGGCTACATTGTCTTTAGAATGAGGTACAGATTCACTATAAGGACATAAGTAGTGCTGTGATGGATCAGACCAAAGTCCATCTAGTCCATAGTGGCCAGCTGGATGGCCATGGAAAGCCACAAGCAGGATATGAGGGCAACAGCAGCTTCTTACTGATGTTCCTCATACAGAGGTATACTGTCCTTGACATTAAAGGTAATATATAACCATCAGAACTAGTAGTCATTGATAGCCTTAACTTTCATGAATTTGTCCGATCTCCTTTTGAAGCCATCCAAAATGTTGGTCATCACTACATCTTATGGAAGTGTGTTGAAGTACTTATTTATTTATTTATTACATTTCTATACCGCCCAATAGCCGAAGCTCTCTGGGCGGTTCACTTCCTTTTATGTGTCCTGGATCTCTCACCAATCAGCTTTAGGGGATGAGCCTGGGTTCTAGTATTATGAAAGAGGAAGAAAACAATCCCCCTATCCACTTTTGCCACACCATGCATAATTTTGTACACTTCTGTTACATCTCCCCTCACTCACTATTATGGCAGATAAGATATACCATAGGAACTGGGCAAACTACCCACCTGCCTCCTTTTTCTCCAAATCCAGTTGTCTGGAACTCCTGGAGAAAGTTTACATACATCCTTAAACAAAACCATATTAGGATGCTCCTACTTTTTTGGCCCATAAACTGCAGTCCTTTCTTATTACCATTCACACAGAGGTAACTGCGCAGCTGCACTGAATGATCAGGCACACTCAAAAACTAGATCTCTTTGACCTGCACATCCTACCCTGGAAATATGTTTCTGTATAGAGAGTACAGGAATGCTGCTCTCCAGGCTGACTATCAGCCAGTGACTGGATTCGCATGATCACAGATGGAAAAGAAGCCATGGTGGTTTATGAGCCACTTAATTAGCATAATTACCCTTGCTGGGCATGGGTTGTCATGATGTCTGAACCCAAGGGTGGCTGGTGAGGGTGGTTACAAACTCATGGTTTGTTTTAGGGTTTCAGGGCTTTTTCAAACCACCCCAGTACCCACGCTTCCTGGATTCAGACATCACAACAGCCTGCGCCCGGCAAGGGTAATTATAATAAATAGGCAGCTTACAACCAACATGTGCTGGGAAGGAAAATAAGACACCATGGCTTATTTTCCCTTCGGGACTGTGCAAACCTGCCCAATGGGTTTCCTCACCCATCACTGTCGGGCAGCTAGCCAACAACATTCTTATTTAAAACTGACCTGCTAATAAAGAGAAACAAAGGTTGAAGACTGATCCTGCATTCCATTCACATCCCACATGTCACCATCTCAGACATTCTTGTTGAATTTTGATTGAAAGAAGCTACTAAATGGCACTGTATTCTTATAATCCTAACTTTTGGGGGTGAAATAATTCTGACTCAGTTTGGAATGCTTTTTTCAATTGTCAGAGATCCAACCTCTACCTCCCAACATCTGACATGATAAAGGCAGACCTGTGTTTGAAAATACAGTTCTAATAATGTCATGAGTACTTTGGGCTCAAGACAGGCATGTAGAAACACACTCAAATAACTCTTGTGCTCTAGCCTTTGGGTAGAGTACTTTTTTATGATGGCATTAAGGCTGGAACATAAATTGCAAACATCAGGGTGCAGCCACTTAGCTTTGCTTTTCGTTTTCTTCTCCATGATCATCCATGCACAACTCCATTCTGAGGTGACAACACAATAACCTGGTTCTCATTATCATTTTCAGCCACATTTTCACAATCATTAAAAAGGGTACCCTGGTTTGCAGCACAGGCTGGGCGCCTGTTCCATAATCCAACTCCTACTTGTAGGTTGTCGGGTCGAACCCAGAGAGGGTGGGTTGTTAAGAAGCCTAAAACAGTCCATGATAACCCACAAATGGGGATTAGGTTATGGAACCACATTGGCTTATTTAAGTCACCATGCCTGAAAAGGATCATGCAAACCTGCCCATAGTCACCTCAAAACTGAAATCATGGCTCAGTGAATCTTTCTAAAGGACCCACCAGATGAAGCATTACCATTGTATCTTCTGCTGGGATGTCTTACTCTCCAGCACAAGCTTCTGATTGGCCAGTTCCAGGTCCCGTGCTGTCATATCCAGCTGCTCATAGACCTTAGCATGTTGTTCATTCATATGCCGTAACATTTCCAGCTGTTTTGTCAAATACTGGAAAGAGAAAGGATAAGAAGCCCACGAAGTTATTAGGAACATAGTACTATGAAAAAAGTATTCATTAGGGCCATAATGTTTAGATGAATGAATAATTAGATCAGCCTTTTTGAACCTGTTGGTTTCTAGATGTGTTGGACAACAACTCCCAGCATGCCCCAGCCAGCCATACTGGTTGTGGGATGCTGGGAGTTGTTGTCCAACACATCTGGAAGGCACCAGGTTTGGGAAGGCTGGATTAGATGAATCAATGAAAATATTTTGATTGACTAAAAATGTGCTCCTGCTTAATTGGGACACATCTTTTAAAAAGTAATTATCTTTTAATATAAGTAATTATAAAAGCTGCAGATGACAGCTGCTACCTAAATGTCCCCTTCTCTCACACAAAGGAGAGAACACTCTCTTCCAGTTCATACAAACATTTGACATGTGCATGTATAATCTAAGAACAAAGTATGTTTTTCCCTGGTGAAAAATGTTCATATGCAAATTTATGCAGATTTAATCAAATGATGAATCATTTAATAGATTAAAACAGATATGATTAACTAAGATCTCTTTAACTGGGTGACAGCCCTGTTGTCTCGAAGAATAAAGGATAGCTAGATCAGTCTATTTCAGGTCCCTCCTTTTGCTGCTCTTGCCAGAGAACTCTGTACCCAGGTGGGAAAAGTCAACTCAACGGAAAACTCCACGGAGCCTGCCACACAACACGCAACACAACGGGTGTATAGGAACTCTCCTCTGTACAGCATGTATATTCTGTGTGGAGTGTTTTCCCAAAAAAACTCCACCGTCGTGTGGAGTTTTCCCGCCAGACAACACATTTATCAACGGTGGTGTAAAAAGTCCACTGTGGAGTTGTAAAATCACCATTGAGAAACATGTTGTCTGAACTGAGCCAGTATGTAAGTTTTGGGGAAAACATAGCTACGTAAAGCATTTTACGTAAAGCTGCCACTTGTTTAAAAGCCCAGAAACAGAACTTTGGGGGTGGTGGTGGAATATATCAGTTTTTGTTTTCCCTTCTTAATCCCTATTTATTTTTTTATCTCAAATATTTCTAGTAGAGAACAGTCAATTTCCCCCTCAAAAACAAACATTTCTACCACTGTCTTTTTTTTAAAAGAGCCTTAGAAGTATGGAGGCTTTAAGAATCCCTTATTCATTTTCATATGCTTTCCCTCCAAAATTTGCTGTTTTAAAAACAAGGCAAATTACTATTAAGCGTATCTTAACACTTCTTTAAGCTAGAAATATGGTTGGAGAGGGAGAAAACTTAGGGGGAAATATATACATTGTGTCAAGAAAGGACAGAACAATTTAGCCCCGTTTCAGGAGCTTTGTTAGAAGAAACTAATCTGGGGACACAAGCTCAAAGTGACCCTTGCTAAAGCTGCCGCTCAGAATGAAAACATATGGGATGGGGGCGGGTGGAAGGGCTTCCCTGGAGTGTACAACTGTGTCTCACTGAATTGCTGTTTTTGCAGACCTTAATCCACCTCTGTTTTAGCCCCTTCCATATGTGCTCGTTACCCCTCCCCCTAATAACATGTCTCCACGGCTGTGGCTCACGCTGACGATACTGAAGCAGCAAAAATGCCAGCTAAATTCTCCTATGCATTTTCATAGCCATGCTCAACGTGCACAAAAAAGTGCAACTGGGGTTATGCATTCACGAGTGTCTGCCGTTAGTACCTCTATCTCTTGTACTTGCTCCTCATTGGTTGTGTACATCTGTTGCAGAGAATCCTCCAGCTCTTTGTTGCGCTCCAGCAGTGTCTTCCCCAATTCAGCTGCTAAGTGCAAGTCTGAAAAATAAAAGAAACAAAATGTGCTGAGGGTCTTTCCTCCAAGCTTTTTACAATAACATGTGTGAAGTAGTCATTTGAAACATTTTAACCTCTCAAAGCCAACCACCACAACACATAATTCAACCATATAAATTTTGCAAACATCTGAAATTAATACACTAAGACAAAATAAGCAATTTTATATAACAGCTCAACCATGGCAAATGTCTTTTAACTGCAAGGACTCTTCCTGTAGTATTTTATGATAAACACACTTTCTCCCTTCCTAATGCTTTGGAGACTATAGAGAAAAGTTACAACCAGTGAAGGTACTTATGTTTCTCATGTAGGGTCAACCTGGAACCCAGTGCTTTTAAGAGGAGCTATGGCATCCATGTTTCTGGAAATTCCTTTACTGACCCAGTCTATACTGGGGAACCAAGGTTTTTGATCATGGTCACAGAGCTGAATGGAGTCTCCTTCTAATGCAGGATTTTTTTTTCAAAGAGGGGAAATATGTTATTGCTCTGTTTATTTATTCATGAGTTATTTATTATTATTTATGATTTATTTAATGGCTCAGCTCTAGGGCACATTATCCTAATTATCCCACCCTGGTGGGAGTCAGAAGGACAGACTGAAGTGAGAATTGTATTTTACTGTTTTAATGTTATGTTATGACTTGTTAGCTACTCTGAGAGCTTGTGCTGAAGTGCAGTAGTTTTGCTGTGTGGTTTTATCCTGGTTGTGCTTTTTATATTGTATTTGTGTTTTTAGATGGTTGGTTGTTTTTATGCTCTTCATTTTAATTTTTGTGAACCGCCCAGAGAGCTTCGGCTATTGGGCAGTATAAAAATGTAATAAATAAAAATAAATAAATAAATAGATAAAATCCATGACAATGATAATGACGACAACAGCAGCAGCCATGTTCATTCCAACGTAAATGTCTTGCAGCCTTTACAGAAGGCCATGAGAGAGGAGTGTCTGCATATCATCAGGGAAGGCATTACAAGGACTTGGGGCAAATAAAATAAGGGCCTTGCTCCTCGCAGCTTAAGTTTTTATCCTCTGAAACAAAGGCACTTGGAGTAGGGCCTGACTTACAGAACTCAGAGAGGTGGGGGCTGTCTAGACGTCGTCTTTGCCCAGTGGTAGCTGAGAATCAGCGCTGCGTTGGTTATATGATGCAGCCACAGAGTCGCAGCCACCGCGGGGCAAAGAGTCGATGCTTCACTTTAGAAAAGTCGTGGACTTACGCCAACTTTTTTCTTCAGAGCGAGGTCACCAGACTCTTCCGCCATGTGACCTTGCTCTAGTGTTGATCCAGGGGGTGGTCTGGGTGGATGGCAACAGCTGATTGGTTGTTGGAAGCCAAAGAAAATGTGTGTGTGTGTGTACCCAGATGACTGCTGGAAAACCCTGCACACCTTCCAGCAGTCTGTATTATGTGCCACCACCCAGCAGCATGGAAACCGCAAGGTTTAGCAGCAGAGCGGTGCCGTGAAGGCAGGCTTGTGGTCTTGAAGGTATGAGGGCCCCATGCTATGAAGGACTTTAAAAGCACCAGCATCTTGGATTCCATCTGGAAGCTAGTGTAATTCTTGCAAAACCAGGTGAAAGGAGCCCATATCCATCAGAAGGGGAACAGCAGCTTTAACGGCTGTAACTTTTTCCTGATCTGAGGAAGATAATTTGCATCTTCTACACTGCAGCTTGAGAAACCACCAGATGGGCTTTAGAGGAACCATCCTTCCCTGAGGGGATGGGAGAAGGAGCAGACACAACTTGGTGGGCTGCCACCATCCAGCTCTCAGTGGTGAGTCCCTCTCCCAACCAACTGGCACCAGAAGGGCTTCCGAAGAACCACCTTGCCTGGGGGGACAGGAGAAGAAGCAGACTAAGCCTGAACAGAATGGAAAAAGGAGAAGAGAAACAGCACAAGAGAGAAGAGAGGAACAGGTCAGCAAAGAACAGGCCAACCCAGAAGGATAAGAGATGCAATGCTAACCTCACTAGAATCAGATCCCTAGTAGACATATTCCCATCAATGTGGGCAACTGAATCAAGCACCACCATTACGCTTTCCCCCTCCTCCCTCCCAATCTCTTTCCTTGTGTCTCATGACTTTTTAGATTGTAAGCCTGAGAATAGGGAGTATCTTATTTATTTGGCTGAAGAACAAGGTAAACATGTGTGAAATAATAAATAATCCCCATGTCCTATCAGTAGCTGAGGTATGATTGGTTAGGATGGGGAGAGGGCCTTCTCTGTGGCCGTACCCAGGCTGTGGAACTTGTTACCTAAGGAGGTTCATTTGGACTCCTCTCTCATGGCCAGCTGCTCCCTGGACAAGATACTCCTATTCTGGCATTTAGCTTGCCAGGCTGAGCTTTTAGTGAATCCCCCGTTGTTTAAAAGGCATTTCATCTGCTCTAATTCTCATTTGTTGTCATTGTTAGATGTGTTGCATATTTTACAATGTGATTTTATCATTTAAAAATGGCCATAAGCTGCCCTGAGCATTGTGATTACAACGGAAGGGGCAAGATATAAATAATGCTAACAACAACAGTAATTAATGCAATAAGGGGTTCTGCAAGTGCGACCCAGGAAACTGAGCTTTGATTTCAGACTGTTAAGATAATCTTCTCTCACAGCTTTTCCTAGCTGATGTTGATGGAGATTGAAACTATCCAGTCAGTGTTCGAGTCAATAGGAATGATGTTCAGCACCTTATAGGACCAGCCGTGGAGCAAACAAAGCACTTGCAGATGTTGGGTTTATAGTTATTTTGCAGGGCTGGCTAACCTTCTTGCATTTCATCCATCTCTCGTCCCGACAGAGCTCCCCTGAGCCTGGTGATATGAAACCGTCTCTTTCCACCAGCTCTCTCTCTCTCTCCACAGCTGCCTTTGTCCCTGGCTGACTGATCACCCTTTTTGTCCAAGAACATGTGAGAAGACTGTGGAGTGTTGGTGGCTGCTGCCGGAGGGACCCGCTGCCACAGAAACCTATGTGTGTCAAGACGTTCGACTGCACCTGCCCGTGTAAGTGGCAGGCCTCTCTGAGGCAGCACAGCTGTAGGGTAAATTGTCCTAATTATCCCACCCTGGTGGGAAGCAGAAGGGGGCAGTGCAGCCACTGAGGTGCTAATTGAATCTTCTCTTGGTTTCTCTAGGCTTTAATGAGCAGCGCTTCTGGGTAACTATTGTTCGGAACCGGTTGCTATAGCAGAAGGTGGAGACCGGAGACACCCCTCCCTCCCCGCCCCACTTCCCAGCCGCACCATTCCCCTACATGAATAGGCCTCAGGCTTCAGAGCAAAATTAACAGGTTTGTAATCCAAATCCCTTTCCTGTAATTAGTACTTTTGGAATTGAACAAGCACCTCAGCTTACTTGAAGCAAAGGCTGCAACAAGAGTCCACTGACCCTGTTAATAATACCTGGATAAAACTCTGTGTGTGTGTGTTAAACAGGAGTAACTAAATCAGGGTCAACACGTTGCAATGGTATGCAAAAACAGAATTCTGTCATTAATAAATTGGCTTTGTGTAGTTCTCCTTTACTGCTTAAAATCCATCAGGAAGTATATAGACGGCACCATATTACCAGTATATAGGCTGATCTAGGACTTTGGCTGTATTCCTGAACCAATATGTTGTTGATTCTTGAACTACTAGCTATATGCTGCTGATTCTTTCTCAGAATCCTGATCTCCAGTTCTGAATACTATACCCAAGAGTAAACTCTGACAACTGACAGGCTCTTAATTTTATTAATCTAATGATACAAAATGCACTGGTCGGGCAGCTGCACTACCAGAACGGGTCTGATTAAGAGAGAGTTGCAATTACTGTTGGAGAGACTTTTATAGAGCTATCTCCAATTTTCAAAATACCCCCAGGAGACTGAAAGTGTGATTGAAGACAGGGATTAGGACTGGAAGAAGAAAAGGGAAATGCCATATTCATCAGCTCCTTTGGTTGTGACTAAGATCCTTTCTCTCTGACATCATACTTTTTCTTTTGCAGCTGACAGAGATTATATACATTTTATCCTGTACAAGGTGATCTGGCTAGCATGATAGGTGCCAGCCCAGAAGCATCCCTGCTACCTCACTCCAGGTAGCAAAGCTTAGGGTTCTCCCAGTGTCCATGAGAATTACATCAACCTCGTCCCACCATATGGCATCCAATTTAATCTGCTGGGGTTGATTTAAGTGGCTTAGGAAGCTCAGGATTCAGCATCATGTTTTTAAAAACTCCTTCAGCAATAATTTGTGCAGGAGCCAGATGATGTATAAATGGAGGAGGAGGAAATACATTCAGTTCAAAGAAAGAAAAATTGTTATTCTTTTCTGGGACTGAGTAAAGTTAATAGGAAGGCGAGATGATTTTTCATTTTACTTTTAAAGTACTTTCTTGGCTGCTTCTTTAAACCATCATATCGGTTCCATAACTCCACATGCATGCGCACGCACACACACCCAGTAGAAATGACATGATAAATTAAAAATCTAAGATAACCTTGATCGTTCTGCCATTTAGCTCCATTTACTGGATGTGCCCTTCATAAAGGTATAAAGCTCCTCTCCCAAAAATTAACCCCATAAAAATGTGGGTTTAAAAGACATTTCTAAGATAAAATCAGCCTCTTATTTGCCATAATAGTTTGCATTTTAAACTTTTAAATATTTGCTCCCATCCTCAGTTGTTTCCTGGTGTCTCTATTTTAGACTGTAAGCTCCTTGAGTTAAGGATTGGGCATACCTGTTCTTTGTATAGCCTCATGTGCATAGATGCACTATATAAATGATGATGACGATTATGATAATGATAGTAATAAGGTACCTAACCAGCTTCAGTCCCAATTTTAACACTGGGTATATTTGTAATTATAGTATGAATAAAACATAATCTTTTAAAACATCATTAAAACAATATTATTTTAAGTGATACATTTTATAGTTTATTTGACAATTATACGCCATCCCATAATTTTTCCTTTCCAGCTACACAATGGATGAGTTTCAATGAATAAGTGAAGATATGAATGAACCTTGTTTCTTGTGCATGCAACTCGTTCCCTCCTCCCCAAAACACTGTAGTCCCCCCTAGAAATCTTCAATTAATATTGTTTCCTGTTTCCTCTGAGTCAGAAAACTACCAGGTTCGGAATAACCCAGGACCTTAAACCAACTTCAAATCATGGTTTATGATCCTGGCTTGTTCCTAGCTTGGTGAGCAAAGTTTCCTGGTTCAGATAAAATGGTTAATTGAAGGTTTTCTGGCTTATCACTGCACACCAAGAAGGGAGGGAAGGCATGGCACAATCACATAGCGTGCGAGCAAAAGGCTCATATGTATCTCAGCCTATTAAGCTAATATATGATTGTTTAAAGTGAGCCCATCCAAACTTCCATCCCTGGGAGTGTTGTATCAGAACTGGTTTGGCAGATTTGTTTTTCAAACTATTGGAAAGATGATACATCCATCAAACAGTGAATGTACTTGATTAAGAGTGCAATTCTATGCATGGTTACTCAGAAGTAAGTCTCACTAGGTTCAGTGGTGTTTAGGCTGCAATCCTAAACCCACTTACCAAGATACCCTCATTACAAACTGACTAGGTGGCTTTGGGAAAGTCACTACACCTCTTCTGTAAACTAGAATTATTAACACTACCTTGTAGATATCACACTACCTTGTAGATATCATACAGGCACTAGGATAAATGTATTATTTATTATTCAATGGGCTTTGTAGAATATGGTAAAGGTTGCTTCACCAGCGGGTCTTTTGTCAAAACAGCTAAACAAATTATGTCAAGACAAGTAAGAAAGGAAGATAGCTACACAGTAAGAAAACAGAAAGTCAGAATGCAATAAAACAGTAACAGTTCAGGAACCCATGTTGTCATGGTAACAGAGATTGCTCTGGGTGACCCAGCACATTTGTCACACTCAGACCAGCACTAGAGCAACCTAAAAAATAATAATACTGTAGTAATTGTTTGCAAAAAGTGCAACAGCAGAAGAGAAATCATATCAGTCCCATTAGCTTACCTTTTCCTACTATTCCGGCTCCCACTCTACTTGTTTCCTTGTTGAGTCTATTTTAACCTCTAATAATAAAACTCTATATTGAAGAATGTTTTAATACATATGCATCCTTATGTGATCATTCTCCAAATATGTAATTATAAGTTACATATAAGTCACCATTTTGCCATAAAATCATCTTTTTCCCTCCCAAATTTAATTTGAATTTGTTGTATAAGTTTGTCTATTTATCCGAACATCAAATAGTTTATAAATCCAATGTTTCTTTTAATGGCTTAGAGCAGTGTAGGTAACTTGGTGTCCTCCAGACATTTTGCATTACAATTCCTATAATCCTTTGCTCAAAAACTTCAAATAAGCCATGGTGGCTTGTTGTGAGCTGCAGTGTGGTTTGCATAATCATTGCCTGGTTGTAGCTTTTTGTGTCATCTGAACCCTGGTGGCATGGCTTGTTGGAAGGTTAAACAATTCTCAATAACCCATGGACTGTTGTAGAGATCTTGAGATCTGAAGGCTGATCATTATCTCCTTCTCCACTTTCTCATGTTGGAAAGCCACTCCTTGTATTTGCAACTTTCCCTTTCCTTTTATTCTTTAAAACGAGAAAGCTGCAATTCTTCATCAAGTTGGTTCTCTTCCTTTACTTTTTCTTCAACAATATCTTTTAGCATTTTCATATCTTCTCTAGAATGAAGCTTCAGCCTGATGAATATCAAATATCCTTTTCTCATCCCCAGGACTATATATGTTTGAATTTCTTGAGCTACTATATGTTTAAAAGGGAAGAACTCAGCCCCATTGTTACTGTAATTCTTTAGCTAAAAGGACTGTTATTAGATAAGGACTATCATTCATCATTTTGCAATCGTGCAGCATTTCCAAAGAGAGAACTCAAAATTTTGAAATGCAGTGCCCTTCATGCTTTAACAGCCTCTGCTCTCTTAATACCATTTCCTTGTCATGAAAATGCAGAAATATTAAAAAAGAAAATCAGAAGAGGTTTGTGGACTGCTCTGTGTCCATCTTCTCTGGTCCTATACAATTGAAATCACTTTAACCCAGGTGGTAAAATAAGCTTCTATATTTTTATTTTCAGCTCCTTCTTTGAAGTCTCCAAAGTGAACACTGCTCTTGCACCCTCTGGTGTTCAGTAACACCCACCTTATCCACTTTGTTGTGCTTTATTTATTTAGTTTTTTGAGTTTGTGCTCTCTGCCTTATCTCAGTCAACTATGTGATTAGCAGAGACTTCCAAGTATCTTGCTGTTCAGTTCTCATTTGCTTTCTTAAGTATTCTTAAAAAGGCATCTGTTACTAACTTGGAAATCCTGCAGATTTCATCGCCCCCACCCCAGCCATTACAGGCCTGTTCAGTGCTCTGTGCTTCTCTGTAGTGGCAGGCATAGGTGAACCGTTTTTGTGTTCCACACTGGAGCATTGGTGTTAATGATGGTTCTGGCTCAGAGCATCAAACTATTGTTATTCGTTTTGTTTTCAACCCCCCACCTCAGAACACTTAGCAACATGCATGCATGTTGATTTTAAGGATTAGGCCATCTGAGCAAGTCACATGTGATAGAACCACCACCACCACCCCAATATGATTCTAACCAATATACCAATGCTTAATACTTTGGACTTATAAAAATTCAGACTGCCTAGTCCATGTTAGAAACCAAAGTAAGGCTCTCTCCCAGGTTGGTTGCAACACCTTTCTACTCAACCCCCTCTCCCAATGTATATGCAAACGAGAAAAGGGATACTGCTTGCTTTTACAAGAACAATACTGATTTGGGGATGTGGGGGGAGCAAACTTCTAAAGTTGTGAACGCATTGTGGATTTGTATACTCAAATGAAAAAGGTGTTACTGCTTGCTTTTACAGGGACAGTACTGTCTTGTCCACATGGGGAGCAGCAGACTTCTAAAGTTACTTACATACTCTAGATTGTATATAGAAGTTGCCAAAGTTGAGATCGGAGGCATCAGAAGTGAAAATGGAAGGAAGTTGAAATGGAAAAGTTCATGCCGAGAGCGAGGAGGGGCTACTCCAGTCCTCAGTGGGCCTACTATGCTGCTGACATCCAATAACATCCCACCAGGCTCCACCCAGCAGTCCCCTGCAACTCCACTGCCCTAGTTTTCAGGAGGAATCTTGCTGGTGAGGGGAGAAGTTGCAGCATGTTCTCTTCTCATCTGGCCTGAAGCTTCTGGCATTATTGTTATTGTTGTGATGTGGGAAGGAGCTGCACGTTATTAAGTAAAATGTTAATATTTCTGTTGGCCTTTTGCACTAGGTACTCCTAGTTCCCATAGTCTTCAGTGCTCATTGTAGTAATGCTGCACTTTGTGAGGTGACTGAACAGAAACAATAATAATCCTTTGGGAAGGAGCCAACAGAGCATTTATTTTTCATTCTATTGTGCTCTCTTCCAAAACACACATTTGTTGGGAACCATCTAACCATTTACTTCAAATATACATAAGAATTCCCTTTGTGCTTTCTGTTGGGTGATAATAGTACATTAAAGACACAAACATGGTAAAAAAATAGTAAGGAACAACAGTTAAAGCTGCAGGAGCCCTACCCTCTTTTGTATCTGGTTATGCTAGGCCGGGATTCTACAGCTTTAACTGTTGTGATGAAGACAGAATTTCATCAGGTACTGCATGCATACAAATGACACCTGCTGAAATTCCCTCTTCCATACAACTGTTAAGGATACGGGAGCCCGGTCCTCCTTTTCATATGGACACCCTAGCTTTGAGTTCCTTGCAAGAGGAAAAAAGGTGGGATATAAGTGCAATAACAACAATAATAATATGATAAAAGGCTAAAACTACTGGGTACAAAAATGATTCATAAAAGGAAAATACTGGGGTTAAAAAAAGTCTGCTTAAAGAAAAAGGTTATGGCATATTAATGATTGAGCAAAATTTAAGTCCCACTGATTTCAATGTTAAGTCTCATTTATTTCAACGGGGGAACTGAATTCTGCCCAAAATGTTTAATTATTACATGCATATATACCAAGGAGCTTTCATAAGATGCAAAAGGATTTATTCTCAGGTTGCTGATGTGGCATGAATGACTAACACAGGGATGCATTACTAGCTGGAATGGTATTTAAACTTATGAGGCACAATTTTCCAAATACTTATTACTCCAGATACACACTAGCCATGTTCCAGCTAGGTGGCATTTCCAGGGTCCAAAAGATCAATCTGTTTCCCCACCCCTCTTCTCTGACTGCAACTTTCTTCTCATTCTAGTCTCTCCTGCATGTGGAACCATGTGCTAAAATGATCTTCCATTGAAGGTTCATGAGTTTGTAGAAGAAAGTGTATATATAATCCCAGTCTACATCATATTTAGGGTGGGGTTGTTGTTGTTTCGTTTTATTTGCCTTTCAGAATACCAATTTGGAGCCAGTGTGGTATAGTGGTTAGAGTGTTGGACTTGGAGTCAGGAGATCCGGATTCTAGGCCCCACTCAGCCATGGAAGCACACTGGGTGACTTTGGGCCAGTCACAGATTCTCAGCCCAATCTACCTCACAGGGTTGTTGTTGTGAGGATAAAATGGGGAGGATGATGATGATTATGTACCTTGGGTTCCTTGGAGGAAAAAAGGTGTGATATAAATGTGATAAATAAATAAAAATAAATACATAAATAAATTTTCAGAATTCATTAAATTAAGAGTGCCCTACTCCATGGCACGAGCTGCTTTCCATATTATATTTTTTCATTCATGGGAGTACTGCTACAAAACTCAGAGGACCGAAGGAATCTTATTACAACAACTGGAGGGCCCAAGGAGCTATTTTAGGTGATCAAAATGCAAGGTCTTTCATGTATCCAGTAGAATTTGTAACTTTTCTTTCTTTCTACAGCAGATGACACCTCTCAGTTTCAAAAGTTGTTTGTTACTAACCACAAAGGACTGTTGTTTAAGCGGTGTTACATCCAAAGCCCGTTGGGTGAATCAGGTTATTTGTATGGTTGTTTGAATCCTGACCAAAATTTAATCATGAATAGAAACAAATCTAGTAGCTTTTGTGGAATAGTTTAGCATACTTAGGGCTGACTTAAAATATATATGTAGAGACATATTTCCTATAGTACAATGTAATCAGAAAAAATATTTATGAAGCAGTTCTATGCCCACAAATTTTAATGCTGGAAGATGTTCTAAAATGGACTAAATATAATCCCTTCTCCCATATTTTACTTAGACCATTGGTCCGCCGGTACAGTGGCTCAGCAATTAGTCAGTGAAAAACCTTCCATTAGCAGAACACACCTGCAGTTTCTGACTCATAAATAAGTAAGAGCCAAAGATACTGCAGAGATAGTCAGCATCCTTCCAACTGTGCAGATTTTGGGTCAGACAACAACCAGCCAATCACAGCAGTACAGCCCATAGTGTCAGGTGATCTGCATCACACTTCTACAGAGCAATGCTTCAGATTAGTGACAGAATCTGGTAATTTTTCTGCCACTCCACAAGGTATCTTTTTCATTCCTCAATGAAACAGGAGTTATCTGTAGCTTTAAGCAGAATGCTTTAATTTGGCATAGTTTTATTGTTATTGTTAATTCATATATAAAACCTTGTAAATAAAATAAGCCAAATGTTTCTTGATTCATGGCAATGAACACATGTGATTTTCAGAGGAGTTACTGAGTGCAAATAGACTCTGCCAAAAGTTTTAGCCCCCCATCAATTCCACACCAAACATCTCCCTGCTAAACAAGCAAGCAAAACAAAAGGTCACCCCCCCCAAATCCCGCAAATTAATTGTCCAAAATATATTATGAAGAAATAATGCCATTGTGCAAATTTAATAAAATTTCCCAACTGTGACAGAAAAAATTGTTTGGGTAAGGAATTTTTTTTTGGAGAATGTCATGTAAGCCAGCCTTGAGGCAGGAAAAGTAGTGGGAGATAAAACATGGAATGATGTGAGCAACTACTTAAAAATGTCATCAGGATGGTTTAAAACAATGAGGCATGTCTTTTCTTTGCCTTTAATTCAACCTTCTTATCTAACATGGAGTATTTAATTTTTTTGGTGGGGGGGAGGTTAAAATAAATTCACATGTTCACATGAGCATAGCCTATCTCAAGTGGCAAGTTAGCCAGATCCTGCTGCTTGACACAACTGAACGTATTTGCGCAGGAATTCTATACAATGTTGAATTCCAATGCAAAGATCTGGAGTTTTAGCACTGCTGAACGCACAGGAAGTTTGCCCACACTCTCCATTGTTATTCCAGGATAGTTGCTATCAATATATTAGCCCTTGGTAGATTTAAATGCATACTTTAAAAAAACTTTTGAATGTACAGACCAACATAGCTACTGTTCTGGAATGAAAGATTTATAGACACCTCAGGTACTTCCAGACAGAGGCAGCTATTCCATCTTTTCCTCCTTAACAGATTTTTCAGGCAAAGAAAATAAGAAGGAAGAAGCATTTGGAAAATGTGGGAAGGTTAGAAAAGGAAAACAACATCTACACCCCCAGTCAAATTCCATGATTGAGGCAGGTCAGTTGCATAATAAAAACCTTGTTTGGAAGCGCCCCTAATACAGCAGTTACATCGTGGTACATCAAGGGGTAAAGGTGCAGTCCTATGGGGATGGTGTGTAAGCCTCCAACCTCTGAGGCTAACTGCCGTCCAAAACAGAGCAGGAGGGATGGTGGAGGCGATCTTTGCCTCTGCACTCCTCCCATTCTGTATTTTTGCTAGATGGGCTTTTTTGCCCATCTAGCTGAAGCGTCAGGGAGGGGGAGGGAAGGAAACTGGGGAGTACTGGGAATATGGCATAAGCTGTCCCCTCCACTCCCCGCCCACTGTCATGCCCCCTTTCCCTTCCCTCTGAGGTAACCTTGGAGAGGCAGCCAATACGATTCTCTCCACTCCCATTGTGAGGGGGTGGGGTGGGGAGCTCGGACTCCTGAGTCCGAGGTCAGAGTGCTGCCTCTCCAGGATCCAGGAACCCGAAGTATCCTATGCCCCCCCACCCCAGATCTTGTCTGAGGGCTATAGGTTTGTTCTCTAAAATGATGAATGCCCAAGCCTTTACTGAAAAGTATAGGAGCAACATGGTATCATCAATTTTTGTCATTACATGTATGCAAAACAAATAAATCATGTACTACAAAAGATTGTTTTAAAAGATTGCATATTTTGAGGGAGAAGAATGCAAGACTTTCTAAATCTTAGATGCTGTGTTAAGATTATACAAAAAGAATGTTTTGAGTTTGGACTGTAGCTAATTCTGTCTTCCTGGGTGCAAAAAATAGTTGGATAGATGGGCTCTTTTGAAAAACAGAATCTTCCATCCAACTTTCATATCACATATTGCAAGAAAGAACCCTGCCTTACCTATTACATATAGCTATATAGTGATTCTTCTCAGCCTGAGGACAGAGCGGAAAAACAATACTGAAATGGCCCACTGAAGTGGCTATACAGAAATGAAGTACTTTATTGCTGGAGCAAACTATTGTTATTTCAGAAGGGAGGAGCAAATGAAGGCTAGTGGCTCTATCCTTCCTCCTTACAGGTTATTTGCCATCTGACTGCATTCCATTTTTTAAAAAGCATTTATTCTGAAGCAAGCAATATGAGAAGGTCTAGAAAACGTCCCTGCCTCTTTACAGTTTAGGTTTTGTAACTCACTCCCTTGAGCTTTCATAGCAAACATTCCTTGAGAAACTGGTGTATTATGTCAGTACAGCCACATCACCTTGCAGCTGCCAGAAACAAGGCTCACTGTCTCCTTTTCTTTCCATAGCTCTACCTTCAATTCATACATTCCAATTGTAGGACTTCCTTAGAGGAAGAGGCTGTGGTCCCAGAATGCCTTTCTGCAGCAAAATGGGAAAGGGGGTTGTGGTTAAATCCAATACGTGAACACAGATGCTTGCTCCCTGAAACTTTTTTCCCTACCGGCGGACATTTGTGTTTGGATGCAAGCACTATGGGCATTAGAGCACAATTTAGTTGCACTACTTTAAATGTGCTGTTACAATACCATCACCAGCTGCTTGTTATATCCTGACTTTTAACCAAAAATGACGCTCAAGGTGGCTAATAATAAAACCGAGATTAAACCAATAATTTAAAACATCACATGAAAACAAATACATTAGAAACACAAGCGTAAAATAAATAAACAGCACCCAAAGTGACACATGAAGTTTAAAGACGGTTTGGGAAACTGATCTCCAGTGCCAAATAGACAATGACAGTTGGGCCAAACTTTGGACCGAACTACCTTCGGAGAATAGCTCTGCCGATATGAAAGTGTTGACAATTAAAACAATATACAGATGGCACTTCACTCCAACAAGACTTCATTGGATGAACCTGTCTCTGTCTCTACTTTTCTGGAGGGGATGTGGGAGTGTTGAGATGCTGGTCCATATGTGGTGGGACTGTCTCCAGGTTCAACACTTCTGGTCTGGAGTATTTGGGGTGATTTCAGATATTGTTGGTTGCATTGTTGTGCCAGAACCCTTCTTAGCACTTCTATCTCTAATGGATAATGTAAAAGGCAATTTGCCACACTGTGAGGTAATCCTATTTTTGTTGTGAGCAGCACGCCTAGAAATAGTACAACATTGGAAAACAGGTGCCAGCTGCACGATGCAGGGCTGGTTCACCAATATCTGGAAAACCGCACTTTCAGAGTGATTAACCCGCCATAGCAGAGTTCTGAGAGGGGTGGCCAAACATAACCACTTCATGGAAATTGGTTTTCCCTTCTTTGCATTGGTCAACAAAAAGCTAGTGGCCTATAAGCCTCCGATATTCCAAACATCATTCTGGAGGGAAGTAATTAAACAAGGACTGCTCTAAGAACATTCTACTGTTAATGTAACTCAAATAAGAATGGGAACACCATTTCTTTTTTAAAAAATATTTTTTGTTTGTATAGTTGACCGTTATTATATTTGTTGACTATAAGCTCATTATATTATGCACTAAAACTCTTTTTAGGTTGATGTTTTACTATCCAATCTCAATGTCTGAATTAAATGTGAAAGTATATATGGAAGCAGATCTTAACCAAAGAAGGCTACTTAAGACTACTAAATCATAATAGCAAATCTAAAATCAATTAATGTTGTTTTGTCTATGCAAAACACGTTTGTAAAAGCAGAGAATCAAAGAGCTAGAATAAGCCCGAAAGTCATCTACTCTCACCACCACCCACCCACCCACAGAGACAATTTTCTCAGGAATCCAATCCTTCTCACACAATAGTCTATAAAATTAAAAAAAAAAAAAACAGCCTATATATGATAATCTGGATTAGAATCAAGGTTTCTGTTCTAAAGTGTCCTATTTTGCAAATTTCAGAAAACATAAACTCTGCCAACAGCATGCACTTCTCAAATTTGCACATACAGTCTTAATATATTCCAGTTTCAAAATATTATTAGAATGTTGATGTTATAAATATATTGTGGCCATTGGCAGGCGATAATATTTACCTAGCATGTATTTAAAGGCAAGCTGGGCAGCATCATGGGGAAGACCAAGGTCATGTGTAGAGGGCCATCTCAAAACAGGAAGTTCCATGCCAACTCCTTCCAGACTCAGAGTCACTGCATTTTATTCTTTTAAGTATTTGTACTGTATTTTATGTTTTAACTGCTCAATGGCTCTTATGTTTTTTAACTGTTTGAAATCAGCACAGAGGACATTAGTTATTGGGTGGATTAGAAATGAAATAAATAATACATAAATAAATTAGAACACGAGAAACATAAACTTGCTTCCACCCTTTTCTTTCTTTTCTTATTTAACAAAAAGAAGCTGGGATTACAAATAGAAACTGAGGTTCATAATGTGCTGCATAGGTTACCAGAGTCTATGTAGAATTCTAACCACTCTGCACACTACAAGAAGAGAGCAAGAGGGCAACACAGAAAAAGTGCCTTTAGATAAGGGCAAATTTAATTAAATGTATGTGTGTATTTGTGCACACAAAAGCATCAAACCCCCTGATATGTTATGCAAGCAAATTCCTTGGGGCAGAGATGAATACTCTTAAGTAGCTGGAAATTCAAAGAAAATAAAAGTAGCTGGTATAGGCTTTGATATATTTTAGGAAGTGGGTATAATTCACCAATAGCCAAGTAGTTAGTGAGCATAGTGATCTCCGACTTAAAAGCACTGGCTGGTTTTATAAACCCAACATATAATACACCTTTGACGAGCTAGCAAAATCATAGTAAAATATTCACTATAATCTAGGTCATCAAAACAACTATGATTCCCATATTACTTTGCCTTTAGCTGTTTCTGCATTTAACCTGAAGAAAGGGTCACTGGCCCTATCTGAATCTGCTGCCAAACACTGTCTTTCTTCTATGTACCCCAGGAGGCTGGCACCCAGATCGTCTTAGTAATGTATAATGCCTAATAACCACATTCTGTATCTTCCTTATTTCCCAACTAAAATGACAACTCCACAATTATGTTAAACTTGGAGCACTGACCAATCAGAGACTGTTGCTCTGGCTCAGTGCAGCTGCATGAAGTACAATAGTGTCAATACTTGACAGCTTTGTACATCATGCAAATTAACTGTAGCTGTAGTTACTAAGCAGTAAAAGTCCATTGTGCTAGCCTCAAAATCTTCTCCATGTCCATATTTCTAGTTAGTTTAAGCTTATTTATTATCACCACTACTTTCTTGGAACCTATTCCTCAGTAATGGCGCCAGTTTTTCAGTCTGGCATGCCTCCATCAAGTCTCTGCAATGCCAGTGTAAAATTATTTTTTTTTGATGTTGTGCTAATGTTATTGCTGGCAACATACAGATGGCATGTTCCCATCCTAAGCGAGCAACACTTAGGTGTTGGCTCAGCAAGTCTTAAGACTGGTATGTAAGGATGTGGAAGCTCTCCAAATTGTCTTCATCTTGTATGCATATTTTTTTTCATATCATACAAATTCATTCCTGATTTACACCATAAAGTAGAAGTACTTGGGTACTGTCAGTTTTGAGTTCAATATCATGAAACAAGCCTTCTTGGTGACCTCACTATTGAAAAATATATTTACTTTTCTGATTCTGACTCAAGGAATTGGGCCCAATGTGTATGCTGTTATTGTCTACACAGATTCCTCATTTAGGACCCTGAGTTTCTGTAGATGGGTTGAAGCAAGTTGTAACCCTCAATTAAGTAAGGATACAATTTGCTTGACATTAAGCACATTTAAGCCACACTTATTTTAATGGGAGAGTCAAGGACATGCTTAACTCAATGGGGCATGCTTAATTCAATGGGACCTAAAAGTGCTTAGTTATGTCCTTATCTCCACAACACATGAATATTGATCTCCAATTTCATTTAGTTAGCTCAGGGCTCAATAATTTGCAAATCTAATGTCTACACAGCTTATTTTTTCCATCTGTTTAAGTATGTATTGTTGAAAATGAAATGCTTAAAGCCTACTTCATCATCCTTCTCTCATTCCAGTTCTGTGATTGAAGTTGCAAAAACTTTTACATTTCAGCAAAATGAAACACAGAATTTGCTGCAGCTCGATGAACCAATACTGCCTACACGCATACATCATACAATTGTGCCTGTGCATTTATTAAAAATGAATATATTTTTGCCTTTTAAAAATGGTTCATTTACTTTAGAGTTGTTTGCCACTCAAAACTTGCTCCACTCTCATTAGATGTCTGATTTAGCACAAATAATTTCTGTTTACAATTGTCTGTAATCAACTCTACTCAATAGCATCTAAATTTAAAGTAGCATTAATAGCTAACTCACTGGACCCAAAACAGCCAAATGTCATGACAGTTTTACAGGGGTCTAACACCTTGAGCACTAATGACATCACAACAGATTTATCCCTTTAGAATAACCAGGGACAAGATGTATTTTTCTCTAGGTCTACAGAAGCATTTTAACTAGAAGTTGCCCCATGATGAGCCATGAATTATTAACTATACAATTTGGTAAATTTATATTCCCCAGGAGATGTTGCAGCTAGTGAGAGTGAAGCTAGTGAGAGTGGGGTTTCAGAGGTATGGGCGGGAATGTTTTTTACCCCACTGGACAGCCAGTTTGCTTCTGATCCGATTCTCTTATGCTAGATGATTTCTGCCGCTGTGTGAAGATCATCCTGGCTATGCTGCTGCTAGTGTTTATACATTTCCTTACCTTGTTCCAAGTCCTGTTGGTCGTACCAGGGTTCCTCTTCCTCACTCTGAAACTCTTCCATCCTGTCCGCACTCAGCATTAGCTCTGTTCCGCAAACATCCAAAACAGAGCTGTAAGCAAAGCGAGATTGAGCTCTCAAAGAGAATACTGCGGAGATACAATCAAGGGTGAGAAAAGACCAGCCGTGGGGAAAGGGGAGCAGAGGGGATATTCTCCAAGAAACCAACTGATGAAGGCAGGAACCAGTTGCCGGACTTTTAAGGCTGCGATCGGCCAAGATGGGCCAGTGGAGCTGATCTTGAGCAGACCTGAGGTTGGGACAATGGCTTTGCAGATGTTCTATTGTGATCAGTGCTGCTGCAGTGGTATCAGGCTCCAAGCTCTGTCATCACCTTCCCGCTCTCTTTCCATCTGCCTTTTGCGAGGGAGGGAGCAGAAGGGCCAGAGATGTGGCGTACGAATCTGCCCGGCCTTATTGTCCTCTACGTCAAAAAAAAAAATTCCTGCTTTCTGGAAGGGGCGGTTAGATAATTTGCCTTTGTTATGGGTGGAAATCAGAATCCGAAGACTGCAGGGCTCTTACTTGCACCGAGTTAGCTGGGTGATGCACAAAAGGAAGAGCAACCTTCCTATACAGCCAGTTCCTATTTGTGCAGCTCGGTGGAGACCTCTAGCACGGAACTGCTGCAAGAAAATCCATGCAAAAGACATGGGCGCGCGGGGGTGGGGGCAGAGGGAGGACAGAACTCCCTCCTTTTCCCTTTCCCCCCGCAGATCCTTTTCATCAGAGGAATTCCAGATGCATTTTAGCTGCTAGGCGGATTTGAGGCTTGCATTCCTCCAGGATCCAGAGAGCAGGGGCGGAGTCCTGAATGGTGCCAGTCTGTGTAAAATACACAAAACGGCGAATATGCTCATAAGAGGGAGGGCTCTTGACGACGACAGCCTGCTCAGCTTTTAATTTGCACGCAGAGGATACGTATGCGAGTAAGAGCCAGCGACGGCTTTCTGATGGCAGCCTGCTCCTCTTTTGCTGGTAGAATACTTCGCCATTGTTCCTTTGGAAAAAAAAATCTCTGTTATTGCTCCTGCTGCGATAAACAAACAACCCAACTGGAAAACATGGGTCTAGGTTTCTTATTAATTAAAGTAGGTGGGAAACAAAAAGGTTTCTTAAAACTGAGGAGCCAAATAGTCTTCCTCAATAGTTTGGTTTGGAATTTGGGGAGGGGGGATGGAGACCCTAAATCAGCCGCTGGCAGGAGCCATAGTTCACTGGTTTAAAAGAGTATCTTTGAGCATGTGTAGAGTATCTTTATTTTCTAAACTAAACCTAGTCACCTCCCCCACTCCCAATAAATCTGGAGTTAGGTGAAAGAGCTTACCTGGTAAGCTTACCTAACACTCTTTTTAAAAATCAAGCATCAGCTATAGGCCCACTTAAGCAAATTACTATTTCTCAACCTCTATTCTCCATCTACATAATGAAAATCATTTGTGAGGGTCAACGAAAGTTGAGCTTTTTATGATGCCATTGCCTGGCCTCATTCACATAATTTTACAGAGGGTCCAGTCATCTTCAACTAACACCCCATCTCCTGTCTTTTCCCACTGCTTCTTCAGACTTTTCTCTTTCCACACGTAGTTCAACAGATGAGTGTTTTATTGCACACTCGCTACTGCCCACTCATGGTTTTTCACGTGTCTTTTAGACAACAGTGTGCGCCTCCTGCTCCTTCTTGCCTTTCTTCCGTCACAAGATGGACCCCTTTTAATCCGACTTATTTTAGGAAATGGAATGTGCTGCCATTTCGTGCTGTGTGCAGGAAAAGCGGTGTGATAAAAATGGCCACCTAATGGGTCACATGGTCTTTGTTTACTTCCTTTCTTCTCCGGGAAGAAAGAGGAAATATTGTGGGACAAGTGGAGATGGAGAGGCGACTGTAGGGAACCATGATTCCACCCCGTCTGTTGATGCTTCCAGATGGAGGGATCCTTGGGCTGCCAATGAGAAGGAATTGTGGAGCTCTTTCTTGACCGATTATCTGTACTAAGAGAAAAGACAGACATACTGGTGGGAAAATATGGGAAGTTTACGAGTTGAAGAAGATGACGTCTGGAAACCCACCCACCCCCCAATAATAATAATAATTCTGTGAATGAGAGTGATGGTGCCATAAAAGTCTCATCAGGAAGCTTAATAAAGAAAGACAGAACAGCTGCCCAATTGGTGCTGCAATCTCATTGGAAGCACTAGAAACCCTCCATCTGGAAACATCCTAACCTCATACTTGCAGCAAACAAATCTACACAAATCAAATAAACAAATATAACTACCTTATATAGAGAGGGGGTTGGATTAAATTGTTATTGTCTGAGAGCCTCACAATCATTTCATAGCTTCTAGTTACTTTTAACAGAACCTATGATTCTCTCACAGGCCTGAATCTTGGTTTCTTTATGCGCAAATTCTACTGATCTCAGCAACCCATTTAGGATTACTGCCTTTTGCCACAGGAGCAAAACACTGCTTCTTCTCCTGTTCGTTCTGGATTGTATGGAACCCTCTTTGTAAGGCACAGAACGGATAACTCAAAACAAAAACTACTATTATCTTTTTATAAAAATAAAAGGAAGTGCTTGTTTGTATGTCCTCAAACGATTTTAAAACTGTACATCAGATTGTTATGAAACCTTTAGGATTTGTTCTACAAATCTCGGATTGTTCTGCAAATCTGGGATGGTTTTAGGCATAGTGAAAATTTCGACCACCATCTTGAACCAAAAGGGCGGCAAGTCAAAATTTATAAAGATATACTGCTTCAGTACCATTCGATTGATTTCAATCAAATTTTCCATCATGATTTAGCACTGCAGTGAGCAGATTTTAATCATACAACACTAATGTTTTTGAGACAGTGAAAAAAAGCAAGCCCCAAATATTGAAGGAGGCCCCCCACATGTTAAAGTAAACAGGAAAAGAAAAGAAAAATAACAAGCACAGTTTGAAGCTAGGGAAGATTAGTAGGTCAAGTTATAGGTCTGCCCCTTTCCCTCTTCTGTGGGACAGTTCCATCTAAGGGGGATGGAGTGGACAGACTTTTCCCTTTGGGGGCTAAAGGGGTGGACTATGGCAGGGGCTGTGTCTATGGGTTCCAGCAAGTATGCCTTCACTCTGGAGGGGCAGGCACAATGTGTCCGACTGTGACAGCTGTGCAAGTTTGCTTGAAAGCTTCTGTATCAACCTAAAGGCAGTTCCAACCCATGTAAATATGGGCCCATTTGCTAGTATTGGCTAAACTAGGAATGCAGTTGCAAGAGGGAATTACACTCTGACCTCTGCTATGGACCAGAGGAACAAGGGCCAGGGGAGGTTACACCTCTCCCTCCTAGCAAGGGAAAGACTAGCCTGGCCCTTACCAGATGTAAATGCTTGTTTATAGTTCAGTACATCCTTATGGCATTGTCAAACTGATCTCCTTCCTCTGTTTTCTTTCTACTCTTCCCTTGAGTGTCTTGCCTGTTTTTGTTTGTAAGCCTGAGGACAAGGCCTGCATCTTATTTTAGATTAACAGGAACTGCTTTGGAAGACAATATTTGTCTGAAAGTCAAGATTAAGATATTATTAAATAAACAAGATATCTTTGCAAATCATGTTAGGCAGACCTTATTCATTTCCAGTGTGATTGTATGATTACCTTTTTGTAAGAGAATTATGATATGGAGTCCTCTGAGAACAATATTCCACCTCTTGCAGTTGTTTAGGTAGTAAATTATATTCTGAGATCTGACTTTCACTTTCTTTTCATTCCCTCATTTGGGCAACAGATTTAAAGGGACAGTTTGCACATCTCAGAAGCAAATTGTGAATTAATTAATCCATGAATTGCTGGGATATGAGCCACTTCCATTTTCTGTATACAAGGTTGCGTGCTTGTCATCTGAAGCCGGATACTGTAGGTTTCTTATGGGCTTTGGGGGGTTAACTCTGGGTTATTTAACCCATAAAAACAGGACTCTCCATGTTCAGGCAACATGCTTACAACCTACATTTGGGGTGATCATTAGGTAATTTACAGAAAGATAAAATGGCTCCCATCAGTACATACTCCCCCAAATCAAGGGTTAAATAACCCACAATTTCTCATTGTGACATGTGAATAACCCACAATTTAAATAACTCATGATTTGCTGCTATGATATGTAAACTGGGTGATTGGCAATTCTGAACATGATACTAGTTAGACATACTCACTTTAACCGAGGTTCCCCCCACTCAAGTTAAAGAGATCCACATTCATGTATGAAGATTGTAATGTTATAAAAGACATTTGTGCAGCTATTGCCACATCCCCTTTTATATAACTGAAGAAGCAATCCTGAACCTCATTCGCCCCCCTCCCCCATCAAATAATTTGCCTAGAGATCCCTGAAAGAGATTAGACTGGAGCTCTAACAGAATTCTTTGCAGGAAGACACCCATTTGCTTATCCAGACAGATCTTACTTATTTTGATAAGAAAATACACTATATGCTGCAATTAATTTCCCTTTTGAAATATCAAACTGCAATTTCAAAATATGAATTTTGAAGCAATCCAACTGTGAATAAGAGAACTGCTAATAAATTATATAGCATTATGAAAGTTCACATGTTTTACAATTCTTATTACATTTCTCTTCCCAAGAAATTGGGAAGGTCATTGTTATTTAACTGATAACAGTTAACTGAGGCAGATCATTGTTATTTAACTGATGGAGGAAAGAGAGAGGCTGAAAGATAGTCACATGTTAGAGACAACACACTAGCAGAGGAGGTCTTGAATCAGACCTAACTTTCTAAATATTGGACTACACTAGCTCAAAGTAGGCTTTAGAATTTAGCCTTCATGAATTCCTGATAGATAGTTGTGATCCATACTATGCAATCTGTGCAAAACCTCCTTTATGTCAACAAGGCATATCAAGTATGTTTCAGTGGATTTCCTTCCAAAATTGGGTGCTTATTTTCATTCTCATGGTATTTTCACACATGAGGTTTAGACCAGGATTTACTTACATCAATTTCAAATGCACATATGAAATCCACATTTGCTGGAATGTGCATTTGCTATTCAAATTTGCCGTTTTGCATTCTATCCTGCATTAACAGCATTTGAACATAGCATGAGATAGGTTCATGGGTGCTTCGAAAGAAAGCATGTAAAAGCAGTGTTTCTCAAAGCATAATACAATGGAGAGAAATTAGAATATTTCTGGTTTAAGTATATATTGGACAAAAAGCTCGCTCATTCTTCTGTAGAATCTCTACTAATCAATACATGAAGGATTTTCATGAATAATGCTGTTTGAAAAACATGGGCATATAGAAACAGGAGGGATAGCTTATGTAAAATGATGTGGTAGGCAAAAGCAAGACATCTCAAGGAAGAAGGAGCTGCAATAGAGATAAGTCCAAACCTAAAAGGGTTAGAAGTAAGAGTTGAGAGGTAATCCTTGTGGGTTATAAAATGCTTTGCATTTTAAATCTCACAGAGGGAAGAGACACTTGGAGAGGCAATTTGGAGAATGAAAACAGTAGGCAATTAAAAGTAAAGGCCTCACCTGCTGCTTCTCTGCTCCTGATCATACTCAATGAGAAGAAGGCTGCTGCATAATAGATAATAAATATATGTAATATAAGTGGTGAGTATACAGAAGGTGGAATATGAATGCTAAAAATGGAAAGGAAGAGAAATTAAGAGAGGATTGTGGAAACAGAAAGGAGAAATGTCATGTTTCATATATACACGATCATGCTATTTTACTATAGGAAAAGTTGAGTAACTACCACACTTGGTTCTATACTCTCACAGCACAATCTTACGCATATTTACTCAGAAGTAAGTCCCACTGAGTTCAATGGAGCTTACTCCCAGGTAGGAGTGTATAGGATTGCTGCTATAAGTCACTAATATGGATTCAAATTTCTTAACCCCTCATAGATACATTAAAAGAGGAGAAATAAATCCATCCTTTAGGGCGCAATCCTATGCATGTCTAGATAGAAAAAAAGGCCTAAAACTCCCAGCATTCCCCAGCCAGGCTAGGGAATGCTGGGAATTGTAGGACAATTCTTTCTGTCTAAACACTTATTTTTATTTAGTTACATTTCTATACTGCCCAACAACACTCTTAACCACTTTTTAAACCATTCTAATTAGGAGTATAAAAGGACAACAGTGTGTCTTAAGGTAGAAGGAACATGTTTAAGCAATTCCCTATTAAATGTAGGGTTGTTGTGGGGTAAAGGGGATGGGGTGGGGATATACAATATAAATTGGAATGTAGGAAGCCCTCACCAACGGAAGTGAGGTGGGTAGCTCCTAAGAAGAGGGCCTTTTCTGCTGTGGCACCCTGGTTGTGGAATGAGCTTCTCAACAAGGCCTGCATGGTACCTACATTGTGCTTTTTTTGGTGCCAGGTACAGACTTTTTTGTTTTTCCAGGCATTTTAGTTTTTCAGTTTGTTTAAAATCTGATGCTTTATTTTAAATTTAAATGTTTGCACTGCTGTGAGGTTATATTTGGCTATTCTTTTTATTTTAAAACTTTGATATTGTATTTTATCCTCTTGTCACCTGAATTTTATAGTTTTAATTGTTGTGAACAGCCCAGAGGACTTTGGCTATTGGGCGGTATACAATTGTAATAAATAACATAAATTATAAAATAAGCTGCCTTACAAGCAGTCAGACCATTGGTCCACTTAGCTCAGATTTATCCACTGACTGGCAAACATTTTCTGGAATTTCCCAGCCCCATCTGGAAGTGCTAGGGATTGATCTTGGGGCCTTTTACATGCATAATATGCTTCATGTGAATGTTATCAAACTATATGTGTGCATTTTTAATTTTGCAGACCACCAGGTGCACACTACCTGAAGACAGAGTAAATGGGCACCATTTTGTTATTATTTTGCCATAGGTGCCAAAAATGTCTTTGGCCAGCACTGCCACTAAAAATTTAGAAGGGAAGGGAGCATGGGCAAGATGTCTTTACTTTAGAGTTATCTTCCTCCAGTAGACTAAAAACACAACTACAAATGGACAATTAATATGTACAAGACAAAAGGAAGGGCATATGTAGGATTCTGAATATTTTCTTGGGATAATTGAGAAGAGGGGCTGCACTGCTTTGTGCACTTACCTGGGAATAAGCCCCATTGAAAAAGGTGGAAGAGGGACTGATTACATAGGTTCCAGCTGTAAAAAGGTGTGATAGAACTAGTAGGAAAAAATATGAGGGGTGTGAGCGGAAAAATGAAGACACAGCACTGAACGCTAAGAGGGCTGGGTGGGACTTAAGCGGTGTGGGAGGTTGCACGCTTCTAATCCGGAGCAGTAAGGTCTAAGTGTCGAATAGCCTTTGGCAGTGTGGAAGATGGAGGGACGAGGACGATGGGAGAGAGAGGATGACGTGGGAAAGGATGCGGGCATGGGTGGGATTTATGACCAGGCACGTCTGGGGACTAGAGAGGCGATGTCATGATGGGAGAGGAGGCGGGCTTGTGGCTGTGCCTGCCCTTGATAGGGGAAAAGGCAGCTTTCATGCGGCCGGAGGGAAAGGTGAGGAGGAGCCGCGGCTCTGACGAGGGAAGGCGGGATCAGGGCCAGCATCAGCTGTCTGACAAAGCGGGGGGAGGGGGGGGAGCAGCCAGCCAGCTAGCTAGCTAACTAACTGCTCCAGGGAGCAGGTGAATGAAGCAGCCGGCAGGGATGGAGCCCGTCGCGTCAGGGAGAGGAGGTGGGGAGAAGGAGGGGTATTAGCGGTGACGGGCGGCGGGGGAGGAGACGGCCAGGTCTGGCCCGCCGCAGGGAGGGACCGCGGGCGAGCCGGGAGCCGGATCCAGGCGCGGGAGGATGGGGAACGCCGACTCCAAGCTCAACTTCAGGAAGGCGGTGATCCAGCTCACCACCAAGACCCAGGTAAGGCCGGGGATGAGGGGAGCAGCCCCTGCGCTGGGCCCTTCTTCTCACTGGGGTTGGCGGGGGGAAAGGGACCCTGGCAGGCGGTGGCGGGAGAAGCTTCGGGCTGTTCCTCCTCAGGCCGGCGAGGAGGGCGTCTGGCTTCGAGGAAGACGAGGCGTGTGGAGGGAGGGGGCTTCGGAAAAGGCCTTGCGAGGGGCGGGCTATGTGAGGGTACCGGCCGTGGTGGCTTTCGGAGAGAGGGCTGTTGTGCTTGGGCAGTGGGCATTGGACTGGGGAGCAGCTGTGGGGCTGAGGTTTGGCCGGGTCAATCCCCCTCCACCCCGTTTAGTTTCGGGGAAGGGGACCCCTAGATGAAAGCTCATCGAGTCCCTCCCCCCCCGTCGTGGGGGCATTGTAGCGACTCTCTGAGGTGAACTCAACATCCTAAGGCTCTAGATGGGGAAGGGCTTTATGTGGTACAGTCGTCTTATTTCTCAGGCCTCTGGGAGTTGGCTGCTGTATCCACAGGCAATGCTGGGCTGCAAACCCTTTGCCTGGCTGCAGCCATGGCTCTATTATATTGCTCTATTATCGCCACAGTCCCACATGCTTTAGACTTGGCCTCCAGTATGACACCCCTTTTAAAAACTGGCAGTGGGCACAAATCCATATGTAAAATCTTTCTCGAATTTGGGTATAGGCTGGCAGAGGTGAGCTGCATCATAGCCTTTGGGATTTGGGCCTAACAAACAGAAAAGGCCTGGTGGGAGCAGGAGGCGTGACAAGAACAGTATGGAGTAATGGGAGTGAAGAAGCTGGGCAGCCTAAAATGGGATGAAAGGAAATCTGCATGTGGCCAGACCTGAATGAGAAAGGATACATTCTGATAATACAGTGCAGGGAGGTCTGATGGAAGACATCCCCACCCCATGACAATATTCAGCAACCACTGAAGTAAAAATAAGTGTGAGTAAGATCGAGGTTCAAATCCTTACCTTTCTACAAGTTGTACCATTCTTTTCTGACATGTATCTATTTTCGTTGATTCCAACCCTTAGGATATGCTTATATTTTATCCATGATGGGTAATCCTTTCTTTTACCGTTTCTGGGAAGTAGCACAAGGCCTTTGGCTAATGGGTTCTTGTGTTTCGTCTACTTGCACTTAAATTTTAAGTCAGGTGCATGGGTACAGAAATGTTGTCATGAAGAGACACTCTAAAGTAATAACTGGTAGCCTACAGGCAAGTGGAGTAACTGAATACTGGAAAGTGCAACAGCTGTTGCAACTTTCGAAACCTCCCACAGACCAGAGACAGCCTGGTTTGCCTGGAGTGGTGCTTATTGACAGAAGAAGAGGAAGGGCTGTAGTGCCGGGAAAACAGGTGAACACTATAGTCAAGGGAAGATTCTTTGAAGTTGGAAAATGCCTTCAGCAAAAGTATGCTCTTTGCTTTGTAAGAAGCTTGAGATCGGAATCTAGAGTTTGTAGGTCTAATATAAGGGTATTAATCTTGTTGCCAAAATGCAACAGCTGGTGATTTATTTATTTTTACAGTTCACAAAAGCATGGGCCTAGTAACCATAGTTAGAGACAGGTATGGTGTGGGAATGTAGACAGGCTGTAAAAAATCTCTCCATTAGTTGGCACATACCAGTGCAGATTAGGATTGTCAGTATAAATTTCCTTCTACTTGAGTTGGCAAATCAAAATCTATGGAGTTGCTGTAGAACAAAAGGTCATAGTTTTCTACAAATTATAATATTCAATCATTTTTATCATTAGCCACTTTGAGAAGACTGTTGTATTAAACAGCAGCTAAGAAATAAGTTAACTAAATAAATATGCTTTGTACTATAAATGCATATTTATCTATTTAATGTTTTAAAAGGCACCCCTCATACTTTAAAGCTTATAGTGAGATGAGTGCTTTTTAAAATAAGGGCCATTTGGGAATTTTGATTGAGATGAGTGATTATTGTATGATTAATAAGTCATTGATTTTATGGGATGTGTCTTGACAGTAATCCTATGAGTAATTCTTTTAGTTATGTTGGAAGCTATAGTGTTAAGGCATTTAACAGATAAAGATATCCCTAGGTTTAGGAAGCTGGTCGATGTCTGTAGAATTAAATTCTTTGTTTTCCCTTGTGTACAATATGCTCTTTCACCCCTCATGCTCCCCACTAATAGATCATTTTGAAACATTGAATTTAGCCACTGCTGGAGACAAGGCTGCAAAAGTGGTAGACCATTCCACTGAACTCATAGAACAAGTCCTGTTTCCTAGTGTTTTTACCTGCTAAGATGCCTCTGAGATAGATCCACACATTTTCAAATAATCTCTGCAGGAGAATCCGTTCTGTTACCTAAGGGTGACTAAGTGAAACTAAACCATTCTGATCAGCAATCTGGCTGGGAAAGACTGCTTGTAGCAGAATAGTGATATTTTCTGCTGAAATGGGTTTGTGATAGCTGTGTAATGAAAGGAGGGATGAATAAACATTCAGCATCAGATATGTACAATCTTGTGATACTAGTGGCTCTGATTCCCCCCCCCGATCTCCCCCCCCTGCCTTGATGGCCGCAGTGCTCCTGTGGAGCGCTGCACCCCGTCCTCCACTTTCCCCGGCTACTCGTGAGTAATTGCAGTAGCCAGGAGAAGTCAGAGGCTGCAGGAAATACCGGGCCAAGGGAGGGTTACCCGTGCCTGTGCCCAGGATCCCCTGTGCGTCATCTGGATGCACAGGGGTGAGCCCGGGGCTCGCACCGGGCTAAGGCATGGTCTAGCAAAGGCCATACTGTTTGACTATTAAAGCTTGAGCTTTGAACTTGCTTTGAATTTTCAAAATTTTCTGCATGTCTATACTGCTCCAGATTAAAACAAAAATGAGCAAAATCAGTCTATTTATTTATTTATTTATTACATTTCTATACCACCCAATAGCCGGAGCTCTCTGGGTGGTTCACAGTCTAGTCTATCTCTAGTAATAAGCTTCACAGTACTGTATTCTTATATATGATGAGGAACAAGCTGTCTATTTCCATTGGTTCTTTTTCTCCAGGCGCCTCTGAAAGAGAAGAGCAAGGCTAATAAGGGCATCATTTTAAATTAGTAAGAGATTCTGCAATCCTCACATTCCTTGTTCCTTCACCAAATAAGAATTGGGGTTTTAAAATCTGTGAGAGATCTTGGGTTTCATTTGAATTTTGGAAAAAGATCTGAGAGGCAAGAAAATGGAAAAATCAAGTTGTTAATGGAGCTTTAATAGGAAGACCTTTGCTGTGTTTTTGTTTTAGCGGTAGTGTAATTTTCTGCATTATGTCCTTAACCTGGCAAATATAAAAAAGTTTGTATATAGTTTATAGATTGGCTTTTACAGCCAGCCAATCTACTGAAAAGTAAGCTCCACTAAGCCCAGTTGGTCTTATTCCCAGGTAAGTGATTGTAGGATTGCAATATTAATATAAAATATCTTCTCTGGTTTCACAGTCTGTCCTGGTGCACAGCATGGAAATAGGAGTCAGCTTATTTTGGTTTGTTGACCTTAAGTCCATTCTTTTAAAAGTGAACATAGTATGTTCCTGGCTTGGTATGTTAAAAGCCTGAGGAAGTTGGGCTATGAGGAAAAGTGGATGGGTGGAGAAGGTGGAACACCCATATTTGCATACTTGAGGAGGGCTCTACTTGTAGGTGCGGTAGGCATGATTACGTTTTCTTTTAGCCGGTCACTGAAAGATTTGTGTTAAGATCTTCCACCAGTCCTGCAAATTACATTCTGTAAGTAACATTTCAGTGTTACTGTTTTATGTAATTATAAGAAAAAGGCAAACCCTTCATATCTGACAGGGACAGATGTGTTCTAACACTGTTGGTTTTTATTGTTGTACTAAAATGAAATCATATCACATGTGTCTCTTTTTATACTGACTGTCAGATGTTTTCATCAGATATAATAGGGGCTATACACCACTCTTATGTTTGTGCAAGCATGGCTCCTAATATTTCAAATTTAATTTTGTTAGTCAGGCTGCAAATTTAAACTCACTCGCAAATAACACTGATACTGGCTGGATTTTTGAGCACATGTACAATTACTGTGAGTTGGCTTATGTTTTTATTTGGCAGTATGTATATTTGTGTGCAGACTCTTTATTTTTTGCACTGTGCTTTTCATGACAAAGATCTGAGAAGTGACTATTGTGAAAAACAATCAAGATCAAGACCACAGAATTTCAGGGTGTATGCTACCTGAATACTGGTGTCTACTATATTATTAATAACTAGGCCCCATGGTGCATATATTGCTCATTGCATTGTACAACCCTCTATGTATGTTCAGACAGAAAAATAGTCTACAACTTCCCCACCTTGGTTGGGGAATGCTGGGAGTTGTAGGACTTTTTTTCCCTGTCTAAACATATATAGGATTGCACCCTGATTTTTGTTTTTGGTCCTATCTGAATCCTTTCCCCAGAAAAAGGGATTCGGATTTCTCTTTCAGTCAATAATGTCCTCTTCCTAACCTGTGTAGCGGTGGGTAGAAGAACAAATGGAGGGCCATCCATTTTAGTTGTTAGAGCTCAGCAGTGCCACAAAATAAGTGGCACCTTAAGTATGAGAAGGAAAAGTGATTTGGGTTGCTAGGTTCAATTTGGGTTTTCTTGCTTGGCAACATTATGAAGAAGCTATCAAGCTAATTTGTAGTGGGGTTTTACTTTGCATGTACATCCCACTCTGGTAGTCTCAGGCAAACTAGCTATCAACATGCATAGGGTCCCCTCTTCTCTTTATACAGTTCTAGGTTACTTTCCTTACCAACCCCAAGGGATCTAGGAAGTTATTATTATTATTATTATTATTTATTTATATAGCACCATCAATGTACATGGTGCTGTACAGATAACACAGTAAATAGCAAGACCCTGCCGCATAGGCTTACAATCTAATAAGTTGTAGTAAACAATAAAGAGGGAAGGAGAATGCAAACAGGCACAGGGAAGTGTAAACAGGCACAGGGTAGGGCAAAACCAACAGTGTAAAGTCAGAACAAACTCAATATTTGAAGGCTATAGGGAAAAGAAAAGTTTTGAGCTGAGTCTTAAAAGCAGTGATTGAGTTTGTAGTTCTCAAGTGTTCTGGAAGAGCGTTCCAGGCGTAAGGGGCAGCAGAAGAAAAAGGACGAAGCCGAGTAAGGGAAGTGGAGGTCCTTGGGCAGGCGAGAAGCATGGCATCGGAGGAGCGGAGAGCCCGAGCGGGGCGATAGTGTGAGATGAGAGAGGAGAGATAGGCAGGAGCTAGGCAGTGAAGAGCTTTGAAGGTCAGTAGGAGAAGTTTATATTGGATTCTGAAGTGAATTGGAAGCCAATGAAGAGATTTCAGAAGTGGAGTGACATGGTCAGAGCGGCGGGCCAAGAAGATGATCTTAGCGGCAGAGTGGTGGACAGAGACCAGCGGACTGATGTGAGACGAAGGAAGGCCAGAGAGAAGAAGGTTGCAGTAGTCCAACCGAGAGATAACCAGTGCGTGAACGAGAGTCTTGGCAGAAGAGACAGACAAAAATGGTCGAATCCTGGCAATACAATATCTCTTAGCCTAGCCTATGCACAAGTTTATTTCAAATAATAAAAGCAAGGATTGGAACTGAGATTTGCCACATCCAAGCCCAACATTCTGCATTTTAAGCTACCAAATATGTGTAAATCCAGATAACTTTAATAACTGGGACAGTACTTTGTGGTATTTTCCTGTTTCAAAGGGGAGCCCTGTTCTCTTGTTTCTGCAGATGTATCCTGTTTCCTTAGGAAGCTTGCTCAGAGTTGTTGATTCTCTGGAAATTATCAAGGCAACTGGAATCCAAGTTGCCCCTTCTTTACTTTCTTTCATGTTAAAAGAGAAATGGATCGAATCCCCAAATCACTTGATAAAAACATTCACTTTCTGTAGGTGTAGGGTAGAAACTGCGGTGTTCTTTATCCTTCCCAGTGCCAGGATAGGTGAAATTGCCTGACAGCCAATTATTTAATTAAAACACCTACATCCTGTCTTTTCCCAAAGAATGGATTCAAAGCAGTTTATAAAGCAAAATATACAATATTTAAAAACATATACAACAAACAGCACTCTTTAGAAACAGCAGCCACAGGAGACCAATGTTAACATACTAAGTCAGAGAAGAAATGAAAATAATTCATGAAAAACAGCATCATAAACATGCAGAATTAAACAAGATAAACCAAAATGTGTGGGGGTGTTACCAGTTGCCTAAAACAATAAAGTGATATTGTCTGACAGATCTCATTTGGAAGGGTATTCTATAAGATGGATGCCACTACAGAAAAGGCTCTACTCCTAGTGGCTACCCATCAGGCTTCGTGAGATTGAAGAATCTAGAGTGAGACCTCCAAGGATGAACATGAAGGAACATATTGAAGAAGGTGGCCCTTAAGGTACCCCAGTTCCAAGCTTTAAATGTTAAAACTAGTACATTGAATTAAGCCTGGAAACAAATTGTCAACTAGTGCAGCTCAAGCAAAATGGGTGAAATATGTTCTGAATGCCTGCCTACAGTCAACACCCTGGCCACAGCATTTTCTATCAGTTGCTGTTTGTGAATGCTTTTCAAGGCCAGCCTCATGTAGAGCCCAGTACAGTAGTCCAATTTGAAGAGCATCCATAAGTTGGGAGTACTCTTTGACCTAGTACTGTTGTTATATGTACAAATGATGCAGGTGGCAAGGGGCGCCTTTTTCCAGCTCCATATGGTTTGTCAACTATAGTTCTTCCTGGTGAAGTTGGATACCAGGAAGAACTATAGTTGACAAACCATATGGAGCTGGAAAAAGGCGCCGCTTGCCACCTCCATCATTTGTACATGTAACAACAGTACTAGGTCAAAGAGTACTCCCAAATTGTTTATGCTCTTTTATGCAGAATACAAGCCCATGAAAAACAGGCTGCAGATGGTCCATCCACTAACATGACTTCAGTTCCGTCTGATTAATTTTCACCTTGTTCTGATACAGTGACTCAGAATTTCTACTGCTTCCCTAGGATTAAATGAAAATGAGGCATAAAGCAGGGTATCATCTGTATATTGATGACTCCTTAGCCCAAATCTGTGGATGACCTCATCCAGCAGTTTTATGTAGGTTTGAACAGCATGAGGGACAAGATGGAATCCTGCAGAATCCCATAGTCCTCTGGCCCAATGGAAAAAACAGTACTCACCCAGTGCCACGTTCTGGGTTCTTCCTCCAGAAATGAGCAGAAACAACCCAACACAGTGTCCTCAATCCCCATCTCCCTGAGATGACACAGAAGGTTACCATGGTCAATGGTACCAAATGCTAAGAATACCAAGAAAACCAGCAATGTTACAGTCCCCCTCCCAGGAATCCACTTGGGCAAGCAAGGCAGTTTCCATTCTGAAATCAAGCCAAAAGTGAGACTAGAAGGCATCTAGAAAATCAGTTTCATGCAGAGCCTTCTGGAGCTGTATTGCCACCACTTGTTCACTTACCTTGCCCCCAAAAGGGTGTGCTTGAAACTGGTTGGCATTGTTCAAGTCACAGAGGTCGAAATGTTTTTGTTTTTTTCTAGCAGAAGTCATACCACCAACTCCTTCAGTACCCTAGATCTGTAGCCCTCTCTAAGAGAAGCATGACCTCATTTGAATGGCCAATTCCAGAAAGTGGTGCTGGGGATTATTGCTCTGTGACATGGCACGTAGGCCATCGGATTCCACAGGGCTCTATTTTATCCCCTATGCTGTTCAACATTTACATGAAGCTGCTGGGAGATGTTATCTGGAGATGTGGACTGAGATGTCATCAATATGCAGATGACACCCAGATCTACCTTTCCTTTTCAGCAAACCCAGGAGAGGCAGTGGCTGTTCTGAATCAGTGACTGAATCAGTGACTGGGCATGGTAATGGACTGGATGAGCGCCAACAAACTGAGACTCAATCCAGCCAAGACGGAGGTATTGTTAGCGGGTGGTTCATTTGTCCAGCGAGGTGATGTTCAACTTGTTCTGGAGGGTGTTGCACTCCCACTAAAGCATCACGTTCGTAGTTTGGGGGTGCTCTTGGATCCAGAACTATACACTTGAGGTGTAGGTGGACTCAGTGGCAAAGAGCACTTTTATCAGCTTAGGTTGCGCCCAACTACACCCTTAGCTGGACAGAGATAGCCTAGCTACAGTTATCCATGCTCTGATAACCTCTCGTCTGGATTAATGCAATGCGTTAAACATGGGTCTGCCTTTGAAAACAGTCCAGAAACTTCACCTGGTACAAAACAGGGCAGCACATTTGTTAACGGACTGGCCAACGAGATCACATCACATGAATCCTTTTCCAACTTCACTGGCTGCCAGTCCAGGCCTAATTCAGAGTGCTGGTACTAACATTCAGAGTCCAAATGGCTTGGGACCAGGTCATCTGAAGGAATGCCTCTTCCCATATGTGTCTGCCTGGACCCCAAGATCATCCTCAGGGGTCCTTCTCCATGAGCCCCTGCTAAAGGAAGTGAGGCTGGTGGCTACTTGGAGGAGGGCTTTCTCTGTTGTGGCACCCTGGCTGTGGAATGAGCTCCCTAGAGAGGTTTACCTGGCACCTACATTATACTCTTTTCGACGCTAGGTGAAGACCTTTTTATTTTCTCAGTATTTTAACAGTTTATCATCTTAATTTTTTAACTTTGCTATTTTAAATCTGTATTAATCTCTGCATTGCTGCTCAGTTTTATTCTGGTTGTGCTTTTATATTGTACTTTTATATTGTGTTTCATACTTTGAATAGTTCTCATGGTTTTAATTTTTGTGAATCGCCCAGAGAGCTTCAGCTATTGGGCGGTATAGCAGTGAAATAAATAAATAAATAAATTTGTAGTGGCCTGGCTTGTTGGGACATTACATCTTGTTTGTGGTGGTTGTGTGGCAAATCTGTCTTTGTGCCTGGGTGTATAGCACAGAATGCATTTTCATTTCATAACTGGTCCAAGGCTTTTCACTAAGAATCTTGCCTTAAACATGCTCATGATATCCAAAGGATAACTTAGAAAAGTTTATTACTATAGAAGTCAAAAGGTTTTGTGCAATGCAAAAGTTGCTATCCTCTTCAGTAAGTCTGTCCAATGTAAAGTACTTCTGAATAATGTGGGTCTTCTCCATGAAGCTTTTAATTGTTTTTAGAAATAATGCATTGGGTCATCTTTTGAATCCATCTACACGTTGTGGGTTTGCCTCAGGATCATGTTGAAAAGAGTTTTATAAAGGTCTAGTAACTAGTATTTTTGTCAAGGAAATAGATGTACCAGAGTTATGCACTCCAGTTATGTTAATAATATTCATTCTAGATAGTGGTTACTCTTTTCAAATCAATAGCCATTTCCACTCATAAACTTCATCTAAAAAGACTTTGTTAGATGCTTCTGAATGTCATTCTATGTGCATTCTTGGATTGCTGTATGGCTGGGCACATGACCTATCAAAATACCTGAGTCTTGGTTGTTTTGCTGCCACAAATATGCTTTCCTGCTGAATTTATCTGAAATGGCTGCCCCTTTTTCTCCCTTCCTGCTGAGAGGAATTAAATGAAGCCTTGCTGTGTTGCCTATTGGCTAACCGTGCAAATATTTTCTGTATTAAAGCAGCCACCTGTGACTAAGTGCCTACTTTCACAGGATTTAAAGGGGGCAATGTAGATGGCTGTAAGGACGGTGGCAGAGAAGTTTTTGGCATTAGTCTCTCACAGGAATATAAAACCACTACAAAACAAACCTGCTCTACCAGTTTATGCTTTGCTTGCCTGCGTTTGCTTTCATGTGTTAGTGACACATCACCTATTCCCAGATAAGGTGGTGTTCCTTCGTTGCAATTATTAATAAAGCATGGTAGAACCATCTCTTGCTTTCTAAACCATCCTTTTAACAATGCATTCATTGGATGTCTGCTATAAAGCCAGAAAACTGTAAGCCAGGAAATAGGTTTAGGTTAAACAAACATATCTCTTTCCTCTGCCCTCACCCTTCCCAAACACAATTTGAAACCACTGACTGCTCAGAATAACTGCTATTAGGCAAGTGCTGCTGTTTGCTTTTTGAGCATTTATTATGTCAAACACAAAGGGGTCAGGAATGATAGAATGTTTTACCTAATGTTTTGCCTTATTGAGCATCATTCAGTGAGATTGTAAGGACTAAAATACTATATTTGCACCGTGTGATAGAATATTTCTTCAAAGTATTCTTACAAAGAAGAGTGTAGTTACAGAATAATTGAGTATCCTCAGAATGGCTTTTGTGGTTGCCTGGATGACAGTGTTATTGACGTGTATATGTAGATATATAACCCTATGCTGAATGCTGTCCATTACCTTACCTGTTACACCCACCATAGGTCCTTGTCCCCCCTCATTGCCCACAGTATCTGTCTTCACGCTCACAGTTCCTTGTTCCTCCCCTCCAAGGCCATTTATTGTATTAATAATGCACTCACACTGGTTCAGTTCAATATAGTATTTTATATTCTCTAATCATGGACTTTAATATGTGTGCTCGGGTCTGCTTGATAACTTTATATGCTTACCAGATCTTGTTCTAAACCAGTAACTCAAAACCAATGTTAGGTTATAATTGAGTCTGTTCAGACAAAATGCTAAGTCATGATGTATAAGCATTTTGAGCTAACCATGGTGGCTTAGTGCGTTGTCTGTAAGGTGTTTTTCCTAACCATGATGGCTATGTTACCACAGTTTAACCACCTTCACTAACAACGTGCTGCAAAAGGGATTTCAGCCCTAACCATGGATTAGCATGTTGTCTGTCAGGCCCTTATGGTTAATTGAGTGCTACCATAGAGCTGCCATTAGCTCTGCCATTAGAAGCATGAATAATCTCGCATAAATGGCAGCTATATGATTGCCATTTCCATAAAAGACCTTCTATGCAGAATAATGAGCTGCTGTTTTTATGTATAATGTCGGTTAACTAAGGAGGCGGCAGTTGTGTAGACTCCCCAAGCACTTGCTGAGCTACCCATTGGCTCTTAGCAAGGGTTCACTAATCCCAGTAAAACAGACTGAGTGTGTGTGTTGGGTGCCCATCAGACACCACCCCTCTATCAGATGCCCATGTCATCTCTAGCAGGGAACAAAGATGTTTTCGATCCCACACTACTGTTATCAACATAGTGACTTTGAGCACGCCACACCCAGGCACAAACACATGTGGCTGCCACATAAGAAAAAACATCTCCATCTGATGGCCAAGAAGAACAAAAATCTCTTCCCATGGTTCTCCACGCAGTTATAGAAGAGTGACTACTCCCACACCCGCATCAGTGCAAGGTGAAGCTACATGCTCTCGAGAAGGATGGTTAGGTTGAGGCTGGTTAGGCAGGGTGGTTAGTGCACGTGTGGCGGGAAAACTCGGCATGGTTAATGCTAATCACTGTGCACCATGGTTAGCTTAACTACACTTTCCCCAGGTTATGAACAGGGCCAGTTGTTTTTTTTACCCTACTCCCTGATTGCCTTGTGTGTGTTTTACCAAAGTGGTTCCTGTTGTATTTGTGTTTCTTTAGCCTGTAGAGGCAACAGATGATGCCTTCTGGGACCAATTCTGGGCAGATACAGCTACTTCAGTCCAAGATGTCTTTGCTCTGGTTCCTGCTGCTGAAATCAGAGCTGTGAGGGAAGAATCTCCTTCAAATTTGGCCACTTTATGTTACAAGGTAAGGTGTATTCTCCTTCCAACTGAGCACAATATCTGTTGAAATCCAGCTATACAAACACCTGCTTATTTCAAGAGAGCCCTCTAGCAAAGATGACCTCATTCAAGATGAGATGTCCATCATTCTTAGTGTCAAACTAGATGTCACTTTAGCTACATCTTTGAATCCAATGATTAAGATTTTTTATTTATTTTATTTACTAAATTTATATAATACTCTTCATAATAAATCACAAAGTGGTATTCAAATAAAAATGCAAAAGACATTGGCAAATAAAACAATACTATAAATCCCAATACTATACTATAATAGAAATGTAATAAAATAAAAATCCCTAAAAAAGTCAAACTGGCAGGTAGATAATAAATACAAATAGACTGTTCAAACAAAGTACAACCCTGAACCCTCTCCTCAAGAACATCAAAAGGAACCAAATGCCTGGGCAATGAAGTCCGTCTTGAAATAAACAGCAGCTGTGCAGTCCCCTAATCCAGACTGGGACAACAGTTCAGGGGAGAGATTTTTAAAAAAATTAAAAAAAAAAACATTTTCTGCATAAAATCACCTTCCAAGTTGTTGTTTTTTGCCCCTGAAGCTTCTGTTATTTGCAGCTGGGACCTAGGAATTTTCTGTGGGGAAACAGAGCAGGGGAAAGGCCAACTCCCCCTCCTCCCGCACCATGATTCTAAACCAGCTTGGGTGTTCTGTGGCTGCTGTTAGTTTAAAAGAAGAGGAGACTCTCAATCAGAGGATTCAGATACTTGGCTACAGTCATGTCTAGTTTGACCTTAATGTCTAGTCTCCTGTGGTTGTGTGTGTGTGTGTGTGTGTGTGTGTCTGTGTCTGTGTGTGTATGTGTATGTGTATGTGTGTGTATATTAGATAGGTGGCATTCTAGGTTTTGGGATCACCATGGCAAATCTGAATCTTGAACATACTTTCTTGAATTATTTAAAGTCTATGATCCACGTTCATATGCATTTATAAGTGTCTGTAGCAGAAACACCTGCGAGTTGTATAACTCGAATACAGCTCCCTGCACTTGCTTTTTTTGTCTTACAGACTAGAGGTATCCAAGGCTGATTGCCATTGCTAACCCTCTTGAATTTTAACTACAGATTTCATGTTTGTAAAAGCTGCAGGGTATTGGTGGTTTGATTCTATGTCCTCATCTAGTTTACCATTAATCACAGCTGACAATGAATCAACTGATCTACCTTTCTATTTCTTGGTGCTAATTTAGGGTGTTTTAAACCCTTGGAATTATTGGATCCCTACAGAGACCATGGCTTCCACAGGTGCAGTGGTCTCTGCTTCTCTTTAACCCAGGGTGAGGCTGTGGTGTGTGTGGCTGCCACTTTGAATATGCAACCCCCCTTGGGGTTATCGTGTCGTGTGAACCTTAAAACGATCCATGGGTTATGCAAGGCTTGTTTAACCCTCACATAACCCATACTCACTGGGTCTGCACAACACAACAAGCTCCAAGCAGGGTTGTATATGTAATCTGTCTGTCTGTCTGTCTCATATATTCAATAACTGGCAGTTATTGAATGTATGAGATATACCTTTCAGAGTTGTCTGAAGACTATTTTAATGAGACATTAGAAGAAAATTCCAATGAAAATCTGGGCTGAAATGTGTTGGGCTTTTTTTAAAAAAAGAATAAAACAAGTTTTCTAGTATCCTGAGATGTATTCTGTCTTTGTGGATAATCAGAGAGAGGCCAGCAGGAATAAGAAATAATTACACATTTCTGTAGTATGATGAGCCTTTAATAAAAAAATTAAAATTTTGGTTTATTTGTGGCAAGGATTGCTTCCTATATACCAATAGTCCATGTCATTTGTTGTATCTCATTTGTTCCAGGCAGTGGAAAAGCTGGTGCAGGGAGCTGAGAGCGGCTGTCACTTTGAGAAGGAAAAGCAGATTGTTCTGAATTGTAGCCGCCTCTTGACCCGCATCCTACCCTACATCTTTGAAGATCCTGACTGGAGAGGGTTCTTTTGGTCAACTGTCCCTGGGGCTGGACGAGGAGGGGTGTGTATATCTACTAGATTATATTATTACTTTTCAGGGGAATTGGAGGAGCTGCAGTAGGCAGAGCTCCTCATTAAACAAAGAGAAATCAGTAGAATCAGAATTTAACTGCTAAATTACATTTACTTAAAGATGAGAACCTCTTATCTAGGTCTGTGCATGTTTGCATCGTGTAGTTTGCTTTGCTCTGATTCTTGTGGCACTCTACCTTTTAGAAATGAGCATTGCAACATATTTAATAGAGGATTTGTGGAGGAGGCTCTTAATAGGAAGGCTGGTGAGGCAGGAACGTTTTCGACAAGCTTACCTTTTTTACCCATGAGCATTTCACGAGAACGTTCCTGACATTAGCAGAAGGAAGCCTGGTTATCCTTGCAGTCTCCCCGAGTGTTGAAAATTGTCTTGAGGGGGAGTGGAAAGGAAGAAAGCTTCAATGAACCAAGATTACTGCTGTCCTAGGAAGGACAACAGAAGTTGCTTTTTGTTGTGTTCCAGGCAATACCAGTTGCTGAGTTTTACATCTTACTCAGCATCTGCATTAGCCTATTCAGAGTATATTTGGTCTGCAGTGTTGGTGGGAAATGACAAGGACTGACTGTATTATTGATCAGTTGTTTGAAGTCATACATATTCAGGACCAGTGGGCTGGATTCTCAATAGTTTAGTGGTTCAGACAGAATATAGGTAATTTCACATGTTACGAGATGGCACATGTTTCCATGGTAGGTACAATCTTCACATCCTGGAGTTGGTATCCCTATCATACACCATTTACTGTACTGTCAGATCTCCTTTCTGACCTTTGTATAAGGGTTAAGCAAAAGGACCTGCTAGCTCTTGCCAAGTTAAAGTAACAGACGCTTCAGTCTAAGTCTCAGGAGCTTCAGGTAAGTCTCAGAGGCTAAGAGTAGCAGCATGTGTTTCCACACTGGCCTTCTCTAATATATTAGGCCTGTTCAAACAACACGCTAAGCCATGGTTAGGTCTCTAACCCTTTTGCAGCAAATGGTTAGTGAGCATGTTTAAATTGTGGTTATGTAGCCACTATGGTTAGGAATGGTTCATACGACATGCTAAGTCATGGTTCACAAGACATGCTAACCCATCATGTTTAGCTCAAAATGCTTAACCACCATGGCTTAGCATGTCGTCTGAACAGGGTCATTGACCCCATATGCTCATGTATGTATTCCTCAGAATCTAGATGATATTTGTCCCAAATAGTTGCATTTTCTTGTCCCATATGGTTTACTGGAATTTTTAAATTTTCGCTATAGTTGCCACACATTCTTTGCAGGTGTGAACTGACTGACCCACCATTGTCTTACATGATGTGGAAGTTTTGACCTGGTTGATTATGGTTGATACCTTTCTGTTTTTGCGTACCGCTCCAAGCAGCACAAAATGTAATTCTTGTCAGTGATGTTGTTTGCATGTCACAGTAAGCCACCATGGGTTAATTCATCTGCAGGGCTCCGAGATACATGCTGGCTTGTATCTTGGATATGCAAGCTGAAACAAGGGCGTGGCACAGCTTGTTGTGTTGTGCAACCTGGATGTCATGGGTTATTTGAAGGTTAAATAGCCCTCAGATAACGTAGAACAATTCTCAAATAACCCACAATGCCTGGCTCATGCAACATGACAAACTGTGTTCCCCTGCCCTGTGGCCTGCAAATTCAAAATGGCAGCTGGTTCGCGTCTTGGACCTCCAAAGGTGAATTAACCCACAGTGGCTTATTGTGAAGTGCAAACCAGCCCAGTGTCCTGTACCTTGATAGTTTTTTATTTTCTTTTTAAGTCATGTATGTGCACATGTATGGTCCTTTGAACAAAACACACACATACATGTGCACACCTACACAAAACTCCTGGTCATTGAAGCAATAACAGCAATGATAGCGGCTTCAAAAGAGTGCCTTTTCAGAAAGGTTAAAATCCCACCAAGCATCTTTTTGATGTGGAAGGGCAGAATCCATTCCCTTGTTCCCTTGCCTAAACAGGTGACTGATGAAATGCCAACTTTTTTTTCAAGGACTGCGTGTTGCAGTGGGATGGTCAAAGTTTTGAACTGCTTTGATTGCCTCAAATGTGTTCTCTTCTGGAATTTGTTTTAATGTGAAATTAGCACTGAACAGGATTAGAATTACTATAGCATTAAGAGAACAATGTTGTTGTTTTTCTATCATCTGGAATTACCCAGCTTGTGAATTACTCTGTCACACATTTCCCCCAATACAGTTTCTGTGCTTTTAATCTCGAGACTGCCATGATAGCCTCCAACCATCCCAGTTCCTGTGAAGGAATCCAAATTTTTGTGGGGAGGGTAATTCATTTGGTATGATTTCTCTGTTGGGTTTTCTTTGTTACAAAATTTGGAACATGTTTGGTTGTAGAATTAGCCATTCTCTAGCTAGAAACCATAGGGGAGGGAACAGAGTTGTTTGTTGTTGTTTTTCTTTTTTTCCTTTTAGCAAAAATGTGTTAAATTGAAATTGCCCCAGAAATCTCTTTTTACAAATCTGTTGTAAAAATAATGAAAATTGCCCCTATGGACAGATACAGCATATGTATGTGTGCTACCAGCTTGGTGAATCTATTTTGCAAACCAGTCTGCCTTGGGGCAGTTCATCCTCATGCAGACTGTCAACTCACTTAAAAATGTTGCCTTCGTGATAGAATTTTAAGTGATTAATTGATTAAATAGTTCAGTAGTTGAAATGTTGGCAATAACTATGATAATAGTTTTTCTCGACTAAATAACGTTAAATCATTTATTGGGGAAATTATTTTAAATTTATTGGGCTCTGTTCTTTCAGGAGCTTCTTCTGGACTAGGCCTATTGAAATTAGTAGGAATTATAAGAGCACAGCTGCCTTTCATCCATTCATTTCAGTGGGTCTTGAGCTGAAGAAATTCCTGCAGGATTGTAACCAGCGTTTGTTTGTTTATTTATTTATTTATTTATTTATTTATTTATTTAAGAGCTTTGCATTGAATATTATATTGCAAAGCATAGATGAGTTTTAAACATCCTCATTGTTAACATGGGCCTAATGCAGTAACTGATTGAAAATTAACAAATTAATGCTTTTAGCCTTTAAGATTCTAAGAGACTCTATTTTTCCTTCTCTGATCTTGAAGCTGGATGGAAGTGTCTGCAGCCAACCTGCTTTCATCTGTTGTGTCTGTTTCTGTACTTGGGATGCTTTTATTGGTTGCCCTAGTGTGGCACTAGACAACGTCAAATCAATGCAGGTCATTATTGTAGACCAGCCCATTTGCCATGAGTGAAGGGCTCTGTGTCGGGCACAAGCTGATACGGGCCTGGCTGTCACAGATAAGCTCCTGTCGCTCTTTTAGCTGAGAGGGAGGGTCTGAGAATCCAAGATGAGCTTTGAACAGCAGCGCTATAGGCCTGCAAACAGGACATGTGGTTTCCTTGGAAACAGTTGCAGACTTGTGACTGAAGCATCAGTATCAAGATAAAAGAATAGGGCTTGATTTGAATCCCTGGAAGCAATCAGGACACTCTGCAGGAAGATGCCTGTTCTGCCCCAGCAAGCTGAGAGCATCTCCTCACTGAGTAACTCCTGCTTCTTCAGCACATTTTTCACAGACTTCCAGCACCATATAAAGTTACACGCTTTGTTTAAATTCTCCTCATGCAATGAGTAATATAATATAATTGAAGCTAAAGGGGTCCTGTAGGGGTCCTGTAGTTAGATTATTTGGCCCATTTTGCAGTCATCCTTTTCTAATGCACAGTCTGCGGGAATTTAGCCTTAGAGTGTCATCACACAGGGGAAAATCGTGTTTGCTTACTGCCACTTCTCTGCCCATGCGTTCGTCCCTCATTACAACGTGCACGTGGCCCATTCAGTGGGCCGTTTTGATCCTGCTGCTTCGCCTACACACAGCAGGAGATAGCGGCAAATTCCATCTTTCAAAATAAGTTGGACTTACTGGGCTGCTTTTTTGTCACGCGAAGAAGGCTAGAAGAGGCAGGCAGGCGATGTTGTAAGAGGGACCCGTGAAAATCCGCAAGCATGCAATAAAACGCTCATCTGATGAAGCTGTCAGTACTTTTATTTCAGGGATAATGCATTCATAACTTTTGTAACTGCGATGTAGATTAGGGGTTGCTTGAGAGTAACTACTTTATATTCATAGTTTGTAGTAAAACATAAGCATTGATTTGTTTCCACACACACACACACACACACACACACACACTGGTTGGCAGATGCCCTAGGAAACTCACGTAGGAGGTGTGAATGGAGATGGCTATCCCTTGTGTGCACATAGCATCCCGTAAGTAGGGGTGTATTGCCATTGAACATGAAAATTCCATTCACAATTATGACAGCTAGTAGCCATAATCATATTCTATTATTTGCTCTTACACCATATTATTTGTGACTTTTTAAAAAGCTTTCTTAGCTGTGACATATTTCCCCCATTTCCCCATCCAGACTTTTATTTCAATAAAAGTATTTTATACAAGTTTGTGTGCTCAAGCATCCTACCATCCAGGATTATTTGGATGTCTTTTTGCAGACTCATAAGTTTTGAAGTGGTAATGTGTACTTTCAAATTCCACCCTGCCCCATCCATCAGGTTTCCTTTATCTTTTCCTGAATTCTGTTGTATAGTCAGAATATACACAACACATCTGTACATGTGAACTTAAGGAGATGCAATGCTTAGGTCTTGAGATTTTAAATTTCAAAGACAGAGGGGGGATTGCAGAGCAGCTGCAGGGCTATTTATTTGCCAAAGAGACCCTCTTGAGCATTGCAATGTTATTTGGGGTTGTAGGGGGCAAGGTGCAAAGCCCTGCTCACTCATGTTGGCTAAGGAAGGAAGTGTGTATGGGGAATACTTACTTTCTGTTGCATGATTTTGCCTTTTCTTCATTTTCTCTCCCATCCTCCATTAATTCCAACAGGGAATTAATTACACCAACCTGAGGTGTAGAGGGGAAGCTTGATTCTGGGCCTCATTGGAGGGCAAAGGGGCTTTGGATCCAGTGGATTCAAGGCCATCCTGCTCCCAGATGGGTCTGTAAGGCGATTAGACAAATTCATGGAGGATAAGGCTATCAATGGCTGCTAGTCATGATAGCTATATATTACCTCTAATATCTGAGACAGTATGCCTTTGAATACCAGTTTCCAGGGAACATGAGCAGGAGGGCGCAATGGTGCTCATATCCTGCTTGTAACCTTTCCATAGGTATCTGGATGGCCATTGTGCCAGCAGAATGCAGGGCCTTTGGTCTAATCCAGCAGGGTTCTGCTCATGTTCTTATTTCAATCCTGATTATTGTTGGTTTGTGTATCTCCAAATGAAACCAAAGGAAGCAACTCTTTTTTCTTTTCTCTTTTGCTTTTGTAGTCTTTGGTCTCTTATACTTCCCCAGCTGTTTCCTTATCCATCCTCACTGAATTCCACATTGCAATCACTACTACTACCAGCATGGTTAACAAACAAAGCAAAAAATGATTGTTTTAATTTTGCTCTGCAATGGGTGTTGGATTCAGACTGAGAATGCTGTAACTTATTCATGATTTGCAGGGAGACGAAGATGATGAAAATGCTAGGCCTCTTGCTGAGTCATTACTTCTGGCTATTGCAGATTTGCTCTTCTGTCCAGAATTCACTGTCCAGAGCCATCGAAAAAACAATGTGGTAAGTTGAACAATCTATTGTTTTGGTTCTATTCTAACTGGTTCAGTTTCAAATAAGGTCCTGCTCAAAATGTTAACTGAAAATGCATGCACCTACAGTATACTCCGAAGTAATTACTTGGATCGCTTTGATCAGTTTGGAGTTTCCAATAAGCAAAATGGTGGTTGTCTTGGGTCCATCAAAGACTGAGGTTAGGCTGCCATTGGCAAAGTAGAATTCTGACACGTCAGATTCAATTACTGCCTTTCTCTTGCGAATGTGCCATGGACAACTCTGGAGCATCAAGATCTACTTTGGGAGAATATGTTGTATGTAGGGTTGCCAATTGGCCAAAAAAAATTGTATAGCCTGCTCTTGTGCCGTTAAGTGAAGTTTACTTGCTAATTGAATCCCTTGCTAATTGAAGCAGATCAAACTGCTGTCAAAGGGACAGCTACAGGGTCTTGTTCAAAAATTGGCATTCCTAAGTATGCTGGAGGACCTTAAATAATCTGAATATTTGGGACATACATTTTAGAAGAGTTAATATACCATTTGCATGTAGCATGGTGGACATCCTGCATTCCACAAATTTATCTTTGCATATATTTTCTTATGGGGGTTATTATTGTATTTTTATATTCTGGAGTTTTACATTGTAACACACCTTAAAGCCATTTGGTGAAAAGTGGAATGGAAATGCAATAACTAAATACACAAACCACAAGGGCTTTAAAAAAGCTGCTGGTGTCCTTAGGCTCTATCGCCAAGCTTTGGAAGAGTGCTTGTAGCCTGTAGTCTTTATGGGCAAATAGTATTGCACGGATCTATATATGTTGAAAGGAAATGACCTTTAGCACATTGAGTCAAAGAGCTTCTGGCAAAATTGCAGAGAGCTTGCCTGTAGAATAATGACATGTATGTAGAACTTTGTGTGACTAATGCTGAATTTTCCACCTGTATCTTCCTATTTCTTGGGATACATTTGAAAATACTTTTTCTTAGCATCAGTAATTGTATTAGGGAATCCACACTGGATCTAAAACAACGTGGTGTGGACTTTTTGGCACCACACTCTTCCTGCTGCCTTTCTGCCTCTCTTATTTCTTCATACTGTTCCAAGCTGCAGAGGTGTAAGTGATGTAGGCACAGCCTTAATCTTCACCCTGCTTTGCTAAATTAGGCAGTTTCTTTCTTTCATGAAAGGTCTTCTGCTGTTTTTGCTAAGCCCAAATTGGAGTCGCTTGGTAGAGGCTGTACGAAGAACGTTGTTGGCAGGACGGTCTGGTACTGCTTGGTGAACTGTAACTAAAATGGTGACATTGGCACATGATTGTATCTCAGACCATTGTGATCGTTCTAGGAAAGACACACTCTCCCACTGTTGGAGAGAGAGGCTGTACACATCTTGTTTCTTTGACATTCTGACCTACTTGAGGCAAGGCTAGCTCAGCAGCAATATCTTTCATGAGGCATTTAAGCACATGTCATTAGAAAAAACCCTTTAAGGCCTCTAAACATCCACTCTGACTTTTCGAAGTTATGTTGTAATACAAAATTGATAATAAAGCCTGGATTCTGCACTTACGTGACAATCACGTGTAGAAATATCTACCAATTGCTGTATTTTATGCCACCTTTCAAGGCCAAGGAGCCCTCTTAAGGTGGCACACAATAACATCATAAAAACATTTTAAAAATATCAGCCCAGTTACTATGGGCATTTAAAGGCTAGTTGTATGTTTTTTAAAACAGAATTACTTACTGTAGACCTACCCTAAGATACAGAAGTATAATCTGTGATTGGCCAGTATAACAATCCTCTTCATCAAAGAGGTTTTAATGGGAAAGTGAAAACATGTATTTAGTCCTGGTGAAAAGGGTAAGTGATGCGTGCCTTGCACTGTGTTCCTCAGGCTTCTATTTAAAATTTTGAGAATTACACTTTGGTTTTTAGTTTGGAAAATGTATTGCAGTTTCTATACTAAGGCCTTAATGCTGCTGATGCATTTCTCTTTTGCTGTAAGTGAAACTAAAACTGTGGTTCTGCAGCACAACAATCCTGCACAGTTGCACACTTGTGAGCTACAGGGGAAGCTGAAAATTTGTATTATTGTACAGTTGTTCAGAGAATAAGCAAGGAATGGCAGCAGTGGAGCAGGGAATTTGGTGCAAGATACAAACTAGATTCCTCTGGGTAGTGTCTCACCTTTTGAACGTGGTGGGAGGTACAAAGGGTGGAGGACAAAAACAGATGGCCACAAAGGAGGGCATAACAGAGGGGTGGGCAGCCTTTGTGTGCTGTGGGCATGTTTGGGAATTTGAGAAAGATTTCGAAAACCTTGAGCATGACCTTTTTCTTGTTTTGTTCTGAACAACTTTGCAAATCTGATTTTATTATTTACACAAGGAAGCCTTGCATAACAGAAATCAGTGAACTGTTGGCTGCTTGGGGAGATCATAACTGTTCTAGTTGGAGAGTGCTTAGAAGTTATACTCTTTTCCAGCATGATTTGCTCTGTGTAATGGTGACTTAGCAGACAGGAGAACCGGATGTGTTCCAATCACTCGAACTGGTGCCCTGCCTTTGTGCTTTAATGTGTGAGATTTATCATTATATAATGGAACTTCAGAAGCATTAGGCAAAAGTTTCAATGTGAATCTGTATGTGCCAGGAAAAGGACAGCTCAGAGAACTTGCTTAATTAAAGCACTAAAATAACTTTCCTTAATGATGTCAGGCAACCTCGATTTGAGCATGTTAATCTCGGGCACCATTTACCCCAGCTGCTCCTGGAAAGTTAAAAACGTTGCTTTTAGTGTCTGCTTGTCCCCACAAAATTGGTCTTAGTGATTTGATTGCGGTATAGTAAAGGGAGTAATGCCACCAAAAGAGAATTTGACTCCCCTACTTAAGGCGATCAGTAGAATAAAGGTTCCATATTGTTAAATGGAAATCGGGCGTGGGTGGGTGGGTTGGTCATTCTAACCTGAATAAGTTTGAAAGAGTTTCACTAATCTTCCTGAAATTTGCACATGCCAAAAAGAACTGTCTATTCTACATCACCTGCAAATTTCAGGAAGATTGGTTAAAGAATGAGAAAGGGAATTTAACAGTAAAAAGAAAAAACAACTTAGTCATGCAAAACTATTCCTGAAAACATGTCTTGGCTTTTCCTCCACATGGAATTATGCTTCTGCTTTTCCTCTGCATGGCAGTTATTCCCCCACCCAACATTCTGAGTGCTATGTTATTAACTCCCATAGAATTTCATTATAAAATAATATATATATATATATATATTAAAAATAAGTAAATTGAATAAAAAAATGAAAAGAAGATCCATTCCCATCAATTACAATTGATGTTTCTTTCTCTACCTTCCTTTCCAGGATACAGCCGAGGATATCCACGCAATTGATAGCTGTGAATACATCTGGGAAGCTGGTGTTGGGTTTGCCCATTCCCCATCACCCAACTTCTTTTATGATTTAAACAGGTGAGATTATTAGAAAATGTTCAGGACAGGCTAAAGAGAGAAGGTTGAATGATACAGAAACAACAATTGGCACTATGCAGTTAAGTGTGATTCCACTCCCAGTAAGCCATTATGGGTATGGGGGACTCTAGGTGCTCAGATCCTTATTGTAATGAAAGCTAGGAAACATTAAGTTTCAAGATCCTTAATTTCAGAAAAGAGGAAGCCTTTGTTTCCTGTTCAGGATCACAGTCTGGATGGTGACTGATAGGATATGAAAAAACCAAGACAGGATTAATTTATGAAACAGCATGAACTGACAATGCTAATACAAAGGCCATATCAATTGCTACATTGTCTTTTATCTCTTGCTGTCATTATTTAGCTTTCTGTAGTGAGATGGACTCTGTGATTGGGATGGGGCCAAGCTGGAGATACTACCCTGCCATTTTAATAAGCTGCTGTGCTAATAGCTGTTCATTGTGAACAGTTTTGGCTATGGTGACACATGCCTTAGTTGCATCACATCTAGCTCATTGTAATGTGCTCTACTGATGGCTATCTTTGAAGATTATTCAGAAACTACAATGGGTCTAGAATATGACAGCCCGATTGTTAACAGGGACCTTGTATAGGGAGCAAGTGAATCTCTTCTTGAAACAACTGCACTGGATTCCTACTTATTTTCAGGTACAGTTCAAAGTGCTGGTAATGACCTTTAAAACCCTGAATAGCTTAGGACAAGATAACTGAAAGACCATCTTCTCCTGTATGAGCCTATCCACTGATAATTGTGATAATTATCTGGAGGCTTTCTTGTATGTCCCAACAACCCTAGACATATGCTTAGATGGGACTAGTCTTTTGCTGAGAGCTCCCTTCTCGGGGATTCCCATCTCACTTCCTCCTCATTGACCTCCTGGAAGCTGATAAAGACCTTCCTTTTTGGGAAGGTATTTGGTATGTGATTTTAACTCGATGTTTTTAGTTTCTCTCTGCTTATAAATATGTTATATATTTTGATTCCTGTTGCATTGTTGTTTTCTGCTGCTGTTTTTATGTGGTGTTTATTGAAAATAAGTTTTTAATAGTGGCAATTATTTTGATGTTGTTAGCTTGGTGCTGCTAGGAGAAAATATAGGTTAGAGCCAGTGTGGTGTAGTGGCTAGAATGTTGGAGTTGGGAGATCCGGGTTCTAGTCCCCACTCGGCCATGGAAGCTCACTGGGTGACTCTGGGCCAGTCGTAGACTCTCAATCCAACAACCTACCAACAACTTACCTCACAGGCTTGCTGCTGTGAGGATAAAAATCCAGATAAAGAGGATTATGTATGTTGTCTGGGTTTCCTTGAGGAAAAAAGGAGTGATATAAATATAATAAATAAATAAATAAATGTTTTAAAATAAATGCATAAATAAAAAGGAGAATATATTTATGGCCACTGGCTCCTGATAGTTCAGGCAGCAGCACTCCTAGAAAATTATTTCTTTGATCAGAGGAAATTATGCTGATAAAAGTAGTAAATTCCAATACAGCCTGAATACAATACAAAGTATATCACTACAGCTGGGATATCTTGCTGCTGTGTTTTTCAGGTCAGAGCTGTTGAAACTCCTGCTGACATGTTTCTCAGAGGTTATGTATCTGCCCCCCTCCTCGGATAGCAGCAACACTAATCCCTGGGTCCAATTCTTCTGTTCCACTGAGAACAGGTGAGAGGTAGTTGATTGTATGTGATGGACACTTTGGAGCAATTCTGGTTTAATTCAGACATTTTTATCCTTTTATTAAGAGGGTTAAATAGATATGGCATCTCTCTTTATCATCATCATCATCATCATCATCATCATCATTTATTTATTTATTTTATTTATTTATTACATTTCTATACTGCCCAATAGCCGGAGCTCTCTGGGCGGTTCATCATCATCATCATCATCATCATCATCTCCATGTTCTTCTTCTTTTGTGGGTGTTTCAAAACCTACTGTTCACTTGTTTCCCATTGCTTCACTACGCCTGCCTTAAGTACAGCAGCACTTGTCTAACTTGATTTATATCTTACACATTTTACCCAAATAGTACGTATGCTTTACCCTTACTGTAAGTTGAAGTTGAGTGTACTTCCATTTCTGAAGTACAAGATCGTGTTCTGGATAGATCTTCTCTTTCCCTCCCTCCCTCCCTCCCTCCCTCCCTCCCTCCCTCCCTCTCTATTTCCCAATTGTATCCTCAAATATTTATTAAAACTGGCATTTTGACAGTTCTGACCACTGCTGATTGTTGTATATCTGGTTTATAATCCTTTATTCCTGGTGAATGCTGCCCTCTTGTGTTAATCTCTTGGTGTCTCCCACCTCTCAAAATTACTCAAGCAGTTTTATCAGGCTAGGTGATTGGATTTATCCCACTTCCACTCATGTTTTAGAAGAGTCTACTGATTTTGTTTTCCAAAGAACCTTTTCAGTGGTGGTGCCCTAACTGTAGAATTAACATGCCTGGTGCTTATGTTATGGTGAACATCTTTTTATTTTCCCAAGTATTTTAAGATAATTTTGACATCCTCACAGATTTAACTTTGCTGTGTTAATATTTTGGTGCAGTTGGTTTTATGTAGTTATTTTGTAGCATGGCTGGTTTTATTATGATTGTTTTCAGGCTGGCCCAAGACATTTTGCCACCTGAGGCAGAGCAGCAAATGGCACCTCAGCCTCCAAGTCAAAGTGCATAGTATCCTAAGACAGACAGCTTATTTTGTACATAAGGCAGAAAATCCTGTAAGCACCTGTCCCCATTGCTAGCAATAGAAATACTATGAAAACAAAGTAAATAACAATTTGCTGCCGTTCCACGCACCTAAAATCTGTTGGCTGAGACAACTGCCTCACTCTGCCTTATGGTAGGGCCGGTCCTGTTTCTTTTAACAGTTTTGAATTTTTATTTTAACTGTCCAGAGGGCATTGTTAATTGGGTGATATACAAATGACACAAATAAAATAAAATAGATAAATAAGTAAACAGCCAGATTTTTGGTGTGATAAATTAATCACTGATAGCATTTTATGTGTGCATTTAAACTATGACAGATATACAGCTCAACTGTTTATGAATGTTTTGCCTTTTATTATCTGCACTTAAAGAAGTGCCTTCTCAGATTATTCAAAAACACCTTCATTCTTAGCGCAATGGTTCTGCTAGCACCAGTCCAATGCCAGTAATGCCTTTTCCCATGTAATGGAAGGGAGTAGTGCCAGTTCTTAAAAAAGAAGATGTAATACAGACACTGCAAGTGTTGGAGAGGGATTGTGCATAGCTTTCAATTTAAAAAAAAATAGTCAAAAGGCAGCTTTTTGTTGGCTGGGGAAGAAGAACACTTGCTGGTGTTCATTGCCCCTCCCCTTTAGAGAAGAATTAGAGCAATATGAGCATTTGTTTGTTTCCATGGTCGGTGGCCCCTGTCTTTGAAGCAGTAAAATAAATAATTGCACAGTATTAATGGATTTTGTTTCATTGGTTATTTACTGAAAATGGTTTTGGGCAAATATTTTTGGAAAGAGATCTGATACGTTTTAGAATATGTTTGTGTTGTGTATTGCTAAGTGCACTCGCACTGCCATATACTACAATAGGATGCAATATTCTTGCAATAGTAACACTTAAGGAATGGTTTTGAGGAAAGGTAAGGATAAGGATGGTTCAAGTCTCGTTTATGCTGCCACACATATAGAATATTACTTCATTTTTCCAAATGGCTAGAAAGAATACCCCAAATAATCAGAGGATTCCTGAAATGAATTGCCTCTCTCCTCTTTACTAACTCATGATCTCACCGTAACATGTAGGTATTGTATCCACTCTTTCATACAGCGGTGAATCAATGTTAATGGAACGCACATCTTGTCGAAAGTCTGGTTTTCTTTGGAAAGCTTTTAGTATTACAAAGTTTTTTCTAGTGCATCTTTTTGAGCATGTTGGATCATCTTTCAGGCACGCACTACCACTGTTCACTTCCCTCTTGAATATCGTCTGTGCTTATGATCCGGTGGGCTATGGGATCCCTTACAACCACTTGCTCTTCTCGGACTATCGTGAACCCCTGGTGGAGCAGGCTGTCCAAGTCCTGATAGTCACATTGGACTATGACACTTCCACCAGCTCCAGTCCCACAGTAGATGGTACTACTACTGGAACAGTCATGGATGATGCAGATGTGAGTTGCTCCCAGATTTAGTTGCATTTCTAGTATGGGGGGGAGGGGGAAGTACTGTTAGTGATGTTTCTTTCTTTCTAGAAAAAATTGTAGTTATATAATAATTAAAATCTCTAGCCAGACCATTGTGTTTCTGTTTTATATTATTTTATTTATGTGTATATCATGACGACAGTCCTGTACACTTCTGAGACCCACACAGAATTGTAATCTGATGGTCTGGGTGAGGGTTATGATGCCACCACCAAAGCTTTTCTTTCCACCCAGGTAACTCAGGGGACCTGATAGTGGGAGGGGCTTACCTGAGCATATGAATGGATATGAACTGAATGGATATGAATCTGAAGGGCTTTCCAGTAGACACCCAACTCCTAGCATAAAGCTCTTTTGAATATTGAAATCAAGCAGTATAGGCAGTCACACTCCCAAATATGAGTGGTATGTCTTGAACACAAGGTGGATTTTCACATTTCACTACCGTCGCTATGGCCTCCTGCTGCTGTCCCATAATATTAAATGGTCTCTTTACGCGGGGATAGAAAGAGGAAGCAGTAACAACCATGTGGCCCATTCAGGGGCTGTTTATATCACGCCGCCATTTCCTGCACACAGCAAGAAATGGCGGCACATTCCGTTTCCTTAAAAAAAGACGGATTAAAAGGGGTCTATTTTATGGTGGAAAAATGAGCAAAAGGAGCAGGAGGCGTGTGGGAGGCGAACATCATCTAAAGGGCGCATGAACATCTGTAAGTGGGCAGTAGCGACTAGCGAGCGTGCAGTAAAACGCTCGTCTGATGACACTACATGTTTAAGTTTAAATAATGAAATGTTGATTTGAAAAGAAAAGTACAACAATAATAGAACAAAAAATAAATAGCTAACAAAAAGAAATTCTACCTCAAGTCTTCAGATAGTTCCATGTAGGGCTGGGCCTGGGTGGCCTTGTGGAGAAAATAAACCTGTCTCTCACAGAAATCAACAAACTAGTCACTGAATCTCCCTTCATGCTGTGTGAGGCCCAGATAGTTTGCATTCTCCCCTAAAGGCGATACTATACATTATACATTGCACCATGATTCTGCCCCCTCCCCCATGGCATTCATTTTCAGGTAAAGCACCTGCAGGTAGCTTCAGATTGAGCAAAGGGGAGAAGCAGGAGATGTTTAAACTTTTTTTAACCAGCCACGGTTGGCTCAAAATCACACCCCATGCCACAGTGCTTTTCTTCCCAAGAAATAAAAGATACAGAACCCTACTCATTCCTCTTCTCAGTTCTCAGACCATGCTTGGTCTGAAGCTACTTGATAAAAGAGAGCCTTGAGGAAAAGAATCACTGTACTACATGTAATGTGCAGTTCCAATTGAACTTGCTTAAAGTTAGACTATAGAGTGGATTAAGTTGGGAAATGGCTCAACACCTATTAATTATAAAATGCAAGCTCTTGTCAGACATGAAATGTAGAGTAAATAAATGAATAAATAAATAATATACATTGTGTGCAAGTAATTTTTTAAAAAAAGTTAACAGCATTTCTCACGTAATTAGAATTAGTCTAAAGTAGCCCAGTCTATTGATGCATTCATGTGAAAACATTTGGTCACCAACAGTGATGTAGGTTGCATCCTCAGAATGGAAGGTGTCTGCCCTTGTAATGTTCATCCAGCTGGCTGCTGCCTTCTAGAAAGTGAAGTGCTTTCATAACTCTGGCATCAAATTCTTCTCTGTGCATTATTTATCCCTGGTTGACTGGATTTGGCATGCAAGCTTATTGTTCTTAGAATTTTTCTCATATTATTCCAAATCCTGTATTATATTTTATAAATGCAGAGGAAGAAGTCAAATAGGCCTAATTATATTTCCCTACATTCCTGCTTCACTCTTTCTGTTGTTTCCCCATTTTTAAGCTCTTTGGGAGCAGGGAGCTATTTCGGCTATTTAACTTTGTAAGGTGCCATTTACACTGATGGCATGAAATAAATAATGGGCAACCTTCTGGTTATAGAATTGTCATAGAATTTTGCAGTATTTGTAGGTACTGTGGGAAATGTAGGGGACAACTGTGAGGCTGGACGTGAGGAGGAATTAAGTGTTGGTGAGTAGGTGAAGAAGTGACATAAAATGTTAGACCATTAGTAGTGATGTTACTGATGAGACATTTTGGTTGGAAGATGGCCAAAATAAAACTTGAAAGTCCCTGGTATATTCCAAAGGAGCTTCAGTTTTTATTCACGAGGCTGACAGAAGAAAGGAATGGCATTGCATTCTCCTCTGGAATATATGTATGCTCACATGAAAACAATCTTTTCCATTGCCACCACAGAATTAAAATATACATGTAGTGCATTGAAACTTTGCTTTGTGTATGTGACATTTGGACTGTGAATGACTGAAGATGCTTTTTCTTGATTTCCCTGAGATTGAAAGTGGCCATTAGATCCTTGACAGTCAGAATTTTCTGACAAATCTGGTGAAAATGTCACCTGTCAGAGAATTCAAAGAGCTTCATACATGCAACAAATGCTCATATGGTATGTTTAGTGGTATGAAGTAAATGTTAAGAAGCACTAACTCAACTTCCTTTTGATGCAGCCTCCAGGACCAGAAAACCTGTTTGTAAATTACCTGTCTAGGATACACAGAGAAGAGGTAATATGCCATATTCTCCTTTTGACTGCTTATTGTGCAAACTTAGGTCCTCCATACAATGTGTTTCATTTTTACATTCTCTGCATTGGCAGGATTTCCAGTTCATTCTGAAAGGAGTGGCTCGTCTCCTCTCCAATCCATTGCTTCAAACCTACCTGCCAAACTCTACCAAAAAGATTCAATTCCATCAGGAACTCCTGGTTCTCTTCTGGAAACTCTGTGATTTCAATAAGGTGCATATCGGCTTGGTGCTGCTAAAGAGTCAAAGTGGGGTGGGGGATGAGGAAGAAGGATCAGTGCCTGTTGAAACAGAATGAGCGACAGAGATGGGTGAATCTGAGTGACTGTGGGCTTGTTCAGATGGCAGTTTTGCCTATGGCTGGTTTATCATTGTAGCACTAAACTGAAAGGCAGGAGAGGTTAATGAAGGAAAGCGGTCTCAATTAATACACGGATTTCATGCACTGGTGATTGTTTGGGGCATTGCCACCCTTGCTGATGCTGCTAATCTCTTGATATGCCATTGGACTTGCCTGGGTCTGAACCCAGTTTCTGTGTAGGCTCCAGGTGTCAGGCATGCTGAATCTGCATACCTGAAAAGCCTCCATCTGAAAGCAATCTATTAAAAAAAAACACTCTGCAATTATGCTTCCATCTGGTTCCTGATTTCCTCATATCAGAGAGAAATTACTTGCAGTGCATGCTTTGTTGTTCAAGACATTTAACATAACAAGCATGGAACTAAAGGTGCAATCCTATCCATATCTACTCAGAAATAATCACGTTGAGTTCAATGGGTCTTACTCCCACATAAGTGTGTATAGGTGTTTATTTATTATGTTTCTATACCTCCCAATAGCTGAAGCTCTTCATTTTTGTTTGTCCCATCAAGCTTCTCACAAACTACAGTTATGAAACATGAAGTCACTGAAAAACTAGCAGACCAGTTTGCATGATTTCCTCTCTATAGACACAGCTTCATGGTAGCATTTTCTCAGGCCACTACATGTGCCCTGACACTTTAGAGAAGAAAAACTGTATGAAGGACTTCAATTCTTCTTTCTCCATTTCAGAAATTTCTCTTCTTTGTGCTGAAGAGTAGTGATGTCCTAGACATCCTGGTGCCAATTCTCTTCTTCCTTAATGATGCCAGAGCAGATCAATGTAAGTTCTCAAAACGTGGACTGAAATGGTTTGCTTGTACACTTAGGCAATAATTCTGATTGGCTGTCTCATACTGGGAATAATTCCACAGATGTAGCTGTAGGTAGGCCAAAGTCACCTTAAGTAAGGTGGGAAGAGAAAGTGGGAAGCCAGAAATATCCAGTTTGCATTCACATAACTGTAGGTGCCATCACAAACAGCCTCCCCCTGCTAATAGCTAACATTGGGTAAGATTGCAAGTGCTGTATCCCAATGCTGCTCAATTGGCAACTGGGATTTATTTATTTATTTATTTATTACATTTCTATACTTCCTAATAGCCAGAGCTCTCTGGGCGGTTCACAAAAATTGAAAACATTCAACGTATAAAACAACATTATAAAACCATAATATAAAATACAATATAATTCCAGATCTCTTTGGAGATCTGGGAACTCCAAAGGTGTGGCTAGAAAAGAAAAGGTGAATGTGTTACATTAGGATATGCCAGAGAGGTGGGTATCTTTAGTTCACAGACTCCAGGGGCCAGGCTAATGTAATCAAATGAAATCCATGAATTGTTTCATTGTGTTTTTATGGGATCAGCCATAATTATTTTAGAGATTCTAGATGAAGCCATAGGGCCAAACTAGATGGGCAAGCATGTGTATTTATTTATATGTCTGCTCTGATCCTGAATAAAATGGGGGCTTGTGATACCTGTCGTCTTTTTTCATTTTTTCCCTTAACGTGAAAAGGACTGCACAAGTGAAAAGTGCTAAGCCCCCTCTCACCTTACCCTGCTTATGCTTCAGTGTTTCGAGCATATTTTCAGCTTGGCTCACTTCTAGTAGTGGAGCTGGGCCATGGAAGAAGTGCAATGGCGCACAATGAGGTGAGGCAGGAGGGGGCTTAGCTCCTCTCAGGCATGTTTTCCCCCCAAAGCCTGTTCACCCCTTCCTTCATACGCGAACAGGGAAGACATGTAAATACATATTTTCCATACAGGTACTCTGGATGCAGAACTTCCTCCCCATTCATATATGTGGCACCACATCTTACAAGTTTAAAGTCCTATTTGTTTAATCAAGCACGGATTGAATCTTTTCTTTTGCTGCACTGAGTTATTTATCTCTTACTGTTCTCCCCTTTTGACTATGGTTTTGTCAATGTTGTATTACTTTACAGCACTTTATTGTTTATATCCCACTTTGGGATTATTTTATAATGAACAGCAGATAAGAAATTCTTTAAATAAATAAATATGTCCGGCTGTCCCATCACATCTGGTTTGGCCGTCAATCCCCATTTTCAGTGCCATTATTAGTGTACATTATGGTTCTACTTATAGTGAGGATCACACTACCCAACTGCTTGGGTATCAAGCAGCACTACAGGTCATTTTGATCCTTAGTTTCTTCTTTAGGGCTACTGTAGTAGTGTCCATGTACTGGAAATTCATTTATGCTCTGTTTTCACTTTTAGTCTTGCTTTATTTTAAAATTTCAGGTTGTTTCTTTTGGTCATTTCAGTGAGTGAGTTTCAGCACTGTTATTCTTTCTACAGCTCGAGTTGGGCTTATGCATATTGGTGTCTTCATCCTATTACTACTGAGTGGGGAGAGAAATTTTGGGGTTCGCTTGAACAAGCCGTATTCTGTACGAGTACCAATGGATATCCCTGTATTTACAGGGACGCACGCAGATCTTCTAATCATTGTGAGTGTGGCCGTTTCTGTAGTGCCTTTGCCTTTCTAATCAGAATCAAGAAGAGTATATTTTGGGAGAGGTGGGCAGTTAATATATTCTCTGCTTCATGACAGACTTGAATAATGTCAGGTATTGCATGATGATGAACACCACTACAGAAGTTTTATTTATTTATTACAGATTTGTATCCCATTTGCCAATAAAATGATCAAAGTGGTTAAAATGATAATGATAATTAAAAAACCAATAAAATCCAATAAAATAATCATAGTTGAATAATACAACTATAGTTATAACTGGCTGGGTCACACTTCATGGAACACTTTGCTTAAAGAGGTAGGTCTTAAGCAGGTGCCTGAAAGTTAAAACTGTAGATGCCTGCCTAATGTTAATAGGGAGTGAATTCCAGAGGGTGGGTGCTGCAACCCTAAATTCCCTGTTATGAGTTCTCCTGCGGTGAACCTCTGGAACCTGCAGCACCATCGGAAGCGCTCCTTCTGATGGTCGCAATGACCTACAGTGAACCTTGTTCCAAGTTGTAACATCTTAACTCCTATCTCTCTAGTTCACTTACTCACTTTCATTCCATGCTCCAGGTCTTTCACAGGATCATCACCAGTGGGCACCAGCGGCTGCAGCCCCTTTTTGACTGCCTCCTTACCATCATTGTGAATGGTAAGCTGCCTGTACTAAGGCGACACCCTGCCCTAACTATTGAGATTTGTATTTAAACCACCATTAAAAAAAATGTTGGTAGCAAGTCATGCAGCAGCATTTTCCTGATCTGAGGTATGCATGGAGAATAGATGCAGATGTTATGTCCATTCAGTTGTTCACTTTTCTCAGTCTGGCTTGAGATATGCTATGTTTCATCAACGAGTTTCAAAATAGTTTTATGTGGGCTGACAAGGTGCTGCTGCAATACTGTCTTCTCTGCAGTAGATGGCATTAGCGATCTTCACCAATATGATGCAACAGTTGTTTAAGAGGGTTGGAATATAGATTTTGTTACCCATGGGGAAGTAGTCCATAGAATCTTTGGTGGTGCTGTTTCTTTATATTGACTGAAGTTGTTTAATGTATTATTAACATTTGCACCTTTCTCAGTTCAGCACTTACTAATAAGCTAAAAATGATTTAACAGTTTTAAAACTTCCAATAAAAGAGTATGGTCAGGACTAAAGTAGGGTTGTCTGAACTGATTTATTTTGTAACATACCTCCATATAAAAGATGTGTTCTCTATTTCAGAAGATAACAGCTGTTGAATTCAGTGTAATTGGACACTACAATTCTGCTATTTCCCCTTTTTATGAAATTTGTACCTGGAACCCCTAAACTAAGCCTTCAGAATGAGGCACAACACAAGAGTTTCTTGCTGCAGTTGATCAGTCATTCCTAAACATTAAGTGTAAACCTGTTTATCCCAATTTATCCCAAACTTTGCCTAGTCTGGAAAGTTTCTACTGAAGGAATCCTACTTGCTAATACAAAATCCAACCTTTGGCCTTTATTTGGTCTATCGTTCTAAAATACCATAGTTAGTATTTTTTTCATAAAGGGCTGAGACCAGTGAATAAGCACCATCTCAAACTCACTTATTCTGTCAAGTCTTTGGTGTAATTCTTACCCCCATCTGCTCATATTCATCCCTTGCTATCCTTGCTTCTTCCTGTGGCTCTACACAGGAGCGAAATAAGGCAGGCTTGTGACTGGCCACTCACGGAAGTTTACAGGTCCTTTTGATGACATCAAGTTCCTTCACGTCTCCTGTGCCTTCCACCGGTTATTCCATTCTAAACCCACCCACCCCAGATATCCTGATTCATCTGAAATATTGTGGCAGACGAAGTTGCGCTACAAAGCACACACTAGAGGGCACTGACCCATTCAAGGCTATGAGCACCAGGAGAAGGGGAAGTTTTCAGTTATAGACCATGTGGTTGCCCCTCTCTGTCCATGTAATGCACAATTTATATTTGCACAAGAGAAGCAGGAAGCAAAGCCCTGGTAAAGCAATGCGATTTCCCCTTAATCTAAAGAAGCCCCCTGCCTCTGTTGCATTCCCCACTATCAAAAGTTACAAAATTGTAATCTCTTTGGGATGGTGATGGGGCAGGGGGGACCTCTCTTTTTTCAGTTGTGAAACTCACTCAAGTGCCCTGTAGACTGTCAATGCTGTATGATTAATTATAATGGACATTTCAAGCCTTTAATGAGTTTGATTTCCCTAATTGTCTGTTCCCATTCCTAATTTTTATTGTTCCCTTTCTCCAGTATCTCCATACTTGAAGTCTCTTTCCATGGTAGCGGCTAACAAACTTCTGCACCTGTTGGAAGCCTTTTCAACCACCTGGTTCCTCTTCTCCACTGTTCAGAACCATCATCTTGTCTTCTTTTTGCTGGAGGTTTTCAATAACATCATCCAATATCAGTTTGATGGTGAGTTGCTAAACAATAAGCCAGCCCTATATACCTTTTTGATAACTTATGCCAATAATAAACATGTCAGGAAATGCATTACTTTAAGTATATAAGCTGATCATTCTCCATTATCCATGATAGAAATGATGCAAGTTTCCATCTTCCTCCCCACCCCACCCCATCCTAGATTTCCTATCCCTAATAGTAAACTCTGATTTTCACTGGCATTTGAGCTAGATATCTGTTGCTTCATTTTGAGAACTACTTGGATTTACTATGTGAGTTAGTCCCATCCTTTTTCTTTTCATTTTTAAGTGGAAGAGACTTTAAAAACCACCACCACCACCAGAGTAATAGCTTTTTGATAGTTTCAGCTGCTAATAGAAGGACCTCTGTTGTCTTTAACACATTTTGCCAGTACTTGGTGGCACTTCTGATATACAGTGACCTGGTTCACCTCATCAATATAGCGCTCCGGGGCTTATTTAAGCCACAATGAGCTATAGTGCCCATGGGTACCATGTTGCCAATTCAAGATCCAGCTAGGGCTTGTTGTGTCCATAACCCATAGTCTGGTGTAGGGTTATTTGAGGATTGTTTAACCCTCAATCAACCCCTGTCACCGAGGTTCAGACGACACAACAAACCATGGGAACACTCCACCGGGGGTTCAATATTCAAAATGGCTGTCCAGATGTGCTGCAATCCACTGTGGCACCATGTGCAAACTGGCCCACTGTGTACTGTAATCTACTTTTTCCCTTGTTCGTGCAGAACTTTTTGATGCGAGTTACTGCAGCTTTCACTTTATGCCTAAGTGTTACTGAGATAATAGCCAAATATCTCGAACCCAAATTCTGCATGCTGGACAATAGTCCTCTTTCTTTTATTCTATTTTTTAAAGTAATTAATTTATTGGCAGTAACAACCAGGGAATCCTGTAGAAATTGCTCCTGAAATAATGCCCAAGCAGCCATAGTTCTTTTGTAGCTGACCGTACAAATTTGTTCTTCATTAGCTTAAGTGCCTTGACCTATTTGATATAGAGCAAGTCACTTGGGGGAAAGTAACAGTTCCAGAACTGTGCTCTAGCTTTGTGGGATAGAGTTTGTTTCTACAATTAAGAAAAGAGAAAAGATGTTAAGTTCTTGCCTTAGCATGTAAATCTAAGTACAGCTTTAAATATTTGTGCTGTCTTGCTTCTGGACTGTAAGTAAGTTTCTTTTTGCCTCATGACATCCCCTTGCTTATTTACTGGACTTGTTCACTTTATTTCTCCCCCCCCCCCCCAATAAAGATGGTATAAATTTTATATGTCTTTTTTCTTTCCTCTTCTTGCTGTACTTACACAGGCAATTCCAATTTGGTGTATGCCATTATTCGCAAGCGAAATGTGTTCCATCAGCTGGCCAATCTGCCTACTGACTTGCAGTCCATCCAGAAAGCTTTGCAGCGCAAAAAGAAAGCTCCTGAACCTATATCTCGCACCAACTCCCAAGAGGGAGTGTCCATGGAAGGGTCCCGGCCAGCTGCACCTGCTGAGCCGGGGACGCTGAAGGCCAGCTTAGTAGCAACTCCAGGTCAGTCCAGTTTGTTGTATGGAAGCTTAAATAAGGGGTAAATTCAGCTCAAGGTGTTGAATTGGTTCAGTCTTTGATGTCTGTTCTGGATGGACAAAGAGAAGGATCTGGGTTCTTGCAGGGAAAGAATCTTAATTTCATGGTATGAAATGGCAAGTAATCGTTTTTTTCATGAGTCCCTTATTTTATATGCAGTTTAATTTTTCTGGTTACATTGTGGAAATGTGTGAAGTATTCTTCACCTCGAAGAATTTGGATTTTTTTTTTAATTATGTTTGAACAAAGTTGACCACAAAAAACTGTTGTAACTTGAAGGGACTGATCTGTGTTCACTTGAACTGGGTTGTTTTGTAAGTTATCCACAAATAATCAAATATATAGGTGAACACTTCTTGGTTCCTTAGAGCCTAAGCTTAATTCTCACTTCCCAGGGACCCTTCCCTAGAAAGACATGCATTATGCTCTAGAAAGAGAAGAGGAATGTAATATATAGAAAGATAAACACTTGGAATTTTATCTTTGGTCTAAAATCTTGTTGCTGATCCCCGTTTAGGTTTTGCTAAGTTTCGTCCTAATGCTGTCTCTCAAAAATCCAGGCATCGACAAACTCACAGAGAAATCCCAGGTATCAGAGGATGGGACAATGCGCTCCCTAGAGCCAGAGTCTTCAGAGTCTCCAGCAGAAGGCAGCCCCCTTGGCATTGTCAGTGACACAGAATCTTGGAGTGGGGTAAGGCTGACTTGCTGTTCTTGTGTGGCTAGGTTTTGCTTGTTGAAAACGTCAGCGTTGAATGATTCAGAATAGTATCTAGTGTTATAATCGGTGCTTCATACCCAGGCAATCCAAGGACTGCATTGCCTTTCACATTAAATCCACTAAACCCATACCAAAGGCGTGTGCAGAAAGTAAAGTAATCCAAAATGAGTTTAGAGGCATACAGTGCCTTGCATAAGTATTCACCCCCCTTTCACTTGTTGTGTTACAACCTAGAGTTAAAATGGAGTTAACTGGCATGTTTACCATTTGATTTACACAACATACTTAACACTTTGAAGGTGCAAAATATTTTTATTGTGGCACAAAAGTTAAATAAACAAAAACAAACTGTCACTTGTTGGTTGCATAAGTATTTACCCTCGTGAGTCAATACTTGATAGAAGCACCTCTGGCAGGAATTACAGCTGTGAGTCTTTTTGGATAAGTCTCTGCCAGCATTGCGTTTCTGGATCCTGCAATATTTATCCATTCTTCTTGGCAAAATTGCTCAAGCTCTGTCAGGTTGAATGGGGACCGTTGATGAACAGCAATTTTCAAGTCTTGCCACAAATTCTCAATTGGACTGAGGTCTGGGCTTTGACTGAGCCATTATAAGACATTCAGGTTCTTGTTTTTAAGCCACTCCAGTGTAACTTTGGCTGTATGTTTAGGGTCATTGTCCTGCTGGAAGGTGAACCTCCACTGCAGTCCCAGTTTCCTTGCAGACTGAAACAGGTTTTTCTTTAGAATTGCCCTGTATTTGACTCCATCCATCTTACCCTCAATCCTGACCAGCTTCTCAGTCTCTGCTGATGAAAAGCATTCCCACAACATGATGCTGCCACCATCATGCTTCAGTGTGGGGCTGGTGTTCTCAGGGCGATGAGCCCTGTTGGCTTTGCGCCACACATAGCGTTTTATGCTAAGGCCAGAAAGTTGAATTTTTGTCTCATCAGACCAGAGAACCTTTTACCACATGTTTCCTGTGTCTCCCATATGCCCTTTGGCAAAATCCGAATGGAATTTGATATGTTCTTTTCCTCCTCAGCAATGGGTTTTTTTCTTGCTACTCTTCCATAAAACCCAGCTTTGTGGTGTCCAGGTGATAGTTGTCCCATAGACGGTTTCTCCAATCTCAGCTTTGGATCTCTCCAGCTCCTTCAGAATTACCATTGGCTTTTTGGCTGATTCTCTGGCTAATGCCCTTCTTACCTGTCATTAAGTTTTGGTGAACAGCCTTCTCTAGGCAGATTCACGGTTGTGCCATGTTCTTTCCATTTTGTAGTAATGGATTTAATGGTGCTCTGGGGGATGTTCCTAGTGTGGGATTTATTTTTTATAACCCAACCCTGATTGGTGTTTCACCAGAACAAAAACAAACTGGCATTTGTTGATTGCACAATGGAGTTTCAGATCTAGTTGTTAAACTCAAATTATTTCTCCTTATCAGTGGGAACAATCTAGCAACTATTTCTGTATCACGCACTGTTGTGTCAACTGCATTGAATTATGCTGCAATAACCTCTTAATGTGTCAGCTGGTAGTTTCTCAGGATCTGGGGTTGGGAGAGGGCATAAGTGGGGCCCAAAGCAGGTATTTTTATGGATTTATTTTAGGAATTTTATTGTAGGGGTGATACTAGTCTCTGAGCTTATAAACCATAAAGTTGCTGTAATTGTAAATACAGCAACAATAAATAACTTCCAGAGGCAGCAAAGTTAGAGAACTTCCAGTGTCCTGTTTGCTTCCTAGATAAACAACATTAAAATCTTGTAGGTTTAGAGATTTCAGTGTTTTTGAAGATGAATGATATCAGTGAGGGTTTTTTGCACCTACCCAGCTTGAAGCACCTAGATGTGGATGCTAAAGTATAGCCTTGTCCCATGGGTGCTGCTGCTGTGGAGGCTTAATGTAGAGCAAAGCATCAAATGTCTAGTACAGAAGACCACGCAGTACATCTTACGGACTGAAAGCCTCCTAGTATTGTGTTTAGTTCGATATAGTCAATAGACAAATCTATGATAGATGTTAAGACACAGCTGTTAGATCTCTACACCTTAATCTGGAAGTGTAAACCCCAAATATGAAAAACATTCAAGAAACATGAGAAACATTAAAAAACAAAATACCTCCCCACCCCCCATGAATGAAAAAGATTATATTGGGGGGAAACCACAATTGTAATTTGGGACTACTTTGTATTTGTTTCCTCATTTCTGCTTCCCAATCATGTACTTGTCTTTCATTTCAAGTTTATCCTGCCACTTAACCATCAATTAAATAACATTTGAATTAGTCAGGCAGCAGTGGAATGCTTGGGAGTGGGTAAGCAATGAGTTTGTGTCTTCTCCTTAGGAATCCTCACAGCCTAAGCGGGATCGACGGCGTCTGTCCAGTGTATCCACAACTGGGCAGTGGAATCCAACTCCTGAATGGGTGAGTGAAGCTGGAAACTGTTGTTTGTTAACAATTAATAATTGTGATATTACTAGCTTTTTATCACACGTGCAAAGTTCATTACAATTGTTACTCCATTCAGTAATGAAGAGAGCAATGATGGGGGAATAGAAACCATAGTGATCCATCATGGGGGCTGAAAAGTGTAGCACCTGCTTACAATTCTCTGCTCAGGCCCCTGCGGCAGCAGCACATATCTTTCCCCATTCCATCATGCAAGCCGTGAAAGGGATCAGGACATGCAGCTGCTCTGATAAGCTCTGAGGCACATAGCACTTTAATTTATCTGTGCCTGTCGCTTTAATTCTAATTGACCCAAAACAACCCTAGTTCAGCTTCTGCTGAATTAATAAGGGGTGCAAGGAAGAGAAATCTTGGAGCTTAGGCTCTTGTAAGTCTATATTATTCTGTCTGCCTGAATGGCAAGATTTGTCAGGCTTGTTCTCCCTAGTGTGGGGGAAGGGGTTGCAGGGGGTCAACCAGACTCAGAATTTGAAGAAGAAGAAGGACCAGAAATTTACCAGCCAACACAGGAAGCACAAGAGGAGATTCTCTAAGACTCTTCAGGAGTTAAGGACGACTCTTTCCAGCAGATGGCCCAGAGACCATTCCCCCTCTCTCTGAGGGAGAGGGGAATGCTGCATCAAACTTGACAAATCCCAGAGTCTGCCACAGGATCAAGAGGGTGGAGTTGAAAGGAGGTGGGAGGCAGTCTCTTAGGGCAGCGGCTTGTGAGAGGCTTCTCAAGAAAGACCCTCCCTGATGAAAAGTGTCTGTTGGAATGTTGGGAACAGCCCTGCTTGAATTGAAGGCAACAGCCTAGCTTTGTTAGTCAAATTAAGCATAAAGCATAGCTCCTAGCATTCACACACTCTTCAGGTGAGAAGAGATGCTTGTTTGTTGAATAAAGCTTTGTGGATTTCACAGCAGTCAACTTTATTGTCTCATATCGGCAGGGGGGCTTGGAATCATGACAGCATTGCTCTGTGTTAATTCTAAATGATAGGAGGATTTCTCCCTGTTGTTGCTTGTGGCTCTTCTTTCCCAGCAGTGGAGGGGTAAAGAGGTTACCCTGCTGTTCCAAAAATGCCCCCCACACCAGTAATTTTCTTTTTGAAAACTAACTTGTGTGCTTATATTCAGAGACTTCATTCTTGTATACAAAATAGAGTGCAATCATTCATTTCACAGAAACCCTGTGTGTGTTAATGAGCCATGAGGCAGTGAAAACATTTTACTGGAACTTACAGAACTGGAAATAATTCATTTTGACTCAGAGTTTGACTGTAGTTGTATGCCCTTATCTTCACATTGCAAAGCTAGATGTCATCTAGCAAAGCTATCCTACTACTGAAATTCCTAATAATGTTGTAATTGCCCTTGCTGCATATGCAAGGCTACCTAAGTTGGGATACTTGGTATATTCTGAATAAATATATTCTCCCTGTTAGATATGTGATGCTGTCTTTCAAAAGTTCTGATCTTATCTGCTACTCTTTCCCTTTGCAGGTGGTATCTTGGAAATCAAAGCTGCCCTTACAGACAATCATGCGGCTCTTACAAGTCCTAGTTCCCCAGGTAGAGAAGATTTGCATTGACAAGTACGTGTCTAAAGTCTCCTATTTTGGGGAAGTTGTAAGGTGATATGAATTTCTTTATTAGGGTACTAAAGGTATCATTTTGGGAAGTTGTAAATTGATATGGATTTCCTTATCAGGGTACTAAAGGTATCATTGTAGTGATAACGACTCCCCCTCTGCTTACATTTCTGCAAGAGATGGGGAAAGAGTCACCGTTGATGGCTAGGGAGTGCTTGGAGCATGGATAGCACATTCGGCAATAAATAGCCAAGAAAGTCAGAGAACATGCAGTCATGAACTGTAGGATGATGTTCCTTGTTATCTCTGGCCATTTTTACATGTGATAGACTCTCATTGATACATCCTATAGGAATTCCTGAGAGTTCTAGAGAATTCCTGATGCATTCTCATGATCACCCTTGTCTATTTGTATAAGAGGAATGTATGTGCTTTAAAAGAAGCAAAACATTTGTATCCTTTTTTCTGCTAGCACCAGAGATAGTTTAAGATATGAGAGCATGTGTTCTCTCTATCTGCAGGGGCCTCACAGACGAGTCTGAGATTCTGAAATTCTTGCAACATGGCACATTGGTGGGGCTACTTCCTGTCCCTCATCCCATCCTGATCCGCAAATACCAGGCTAACTCTGGTACTGCTATGTGGTTCCGTACCTACATGTGGGGAGTTATTTATTTGAGGTAAGTCCGTGGATACACTCCAATGTTCTCTTCCTCAGAAAACAGAATATTTGAGCAATTCCCAAGAGTCAGAAGGAGTGGCTGAAGCCTGCTTTGTTTTAAGTTCAGTGGTTGGGACCAAAGGCTATCTTCATACTGTGAGCTGCAGGAATGCAGCTAATTTAAAATTGTATGCATGCAGTTGACATAATATTTGTGGTAAGTCTTAAATTGATTAGTGCTGAGCATGTCATGATTCTACTTTGTTTAAAACAATATGAGACGTGTTGCCAGATTTTCTATATATGGTATAGCATTTTATTTTAAGTAAACAGTTCTTAACGAATTGTAAAAAGTAGCCAGACTTTTCTTGCCACCTCAGAGTAAAGAGTATTTGGGGTTGAAATACTAGAACATTTGAAAACATTTGAAAATGCTTTTCATATATTGGAAACAGAAAGGGAGAAGTGTTTTTCACCAGGTCCATTGCAAATAACATTGGAAATACTGGATTTAAATTACCAGGTGGTAAATATAACTTAAACACTAGTAAAATCTTTTAGGTATAAAAGAAATTCCAGAGTAGATCAAGCTGCCTTGAGGAGATGAAAAAAATCTTCTTTCAACCATTATATATTATATTTATTATTAATATAATATAAATTATTCATTTATATTAAAATGTATAGGCCACTTCTCTCCTAAAAGCCTTTCAAAGTGGTATACAATAAAAATAATAATAATAAAATAATCCAATAAAAAAACAAATATTAAACAATTGTAAATAAGATCATTGTAGGCCAAACTACATTGTAAGCCAAACCCTGAGTGCAGGTGGGGGCCCCAGTCTGAATTGCTGGGGAGAGGGGTATGTTTTTTAAAAAAAACCTTTGCTTTCCCCCTGAGGTTCCAATCCAACTCAGACCCCTGCATCAGCAATATGCATTGCCATAAAACATCCCATAGATCTTTTTGAGACCACAGTGGGCAAAAGGTTCAAGTGCTCTGCCATTCATGCTAGAATCTCAATTTGGATTGTGGGGACTATGCTGTGCGTGTGTGTGTGTGTGTCAAGGCCAGAACTATGCAGCTTAACGTGTAGTGGTGTGGCCCTAAGTAGCACAAACCAACAACAGAACTAGCAGTCAGTGCAGCCAAGAAGGATACAGTGGTTAATGGTATCAAAAACTGCTGAGAGATCAAGTAGAGCCAAAAGATATAATACACACACACACACACACACACACACACACACACACACACACACACACGCACCCTGTCAAGTTCTGTCTTGGTCCAAAAACCAGGTCAGAAGCCAGACTTAAACAAATACAGTTAATCACCATCATTCAGGAATACCTGGAGTTGAGTCATCACCATATGCTCTAGCATCTTGCCCAGAATTTGAATGTAAAGAACAAACCAATACTTATCCAAAATAGTGAGTCTAAAAATGCTTCTTCAAGAGACTTACCACCACATCTTTCAAAATTGTTGGTTTCTTGAATTCCTGCAAGGAAGCATTTATACTGTCCTCAACCCACCTAACTAGTCTACCTTTGGTTGCTTTAATCAGCCAGGATGGCAAGGGTCAAGAGGGCAAGTAGTCAGCCTCATACCTCCAAGAATCCAGTCCATGCCTATAATAATGACATTATAGATAATTCCATTTAGAAATTGGATGCTTGATATATATATATATATATATATATATATATATATATATATTCTCTCAATTAAAAATTAACACTTTTAGTATTCTGACAAGATAGCACAACACAGTTGTCCATCCTGGTAGTATGTAATAGCAAAAAAATTACTACCTGTAGTGATCCTGCAATGACTATAATATTTTAGTGAGAACTATGGACAGATGCAATGCAGAAAATCTTCCTGCAGGTGATATGCGCTTGAATACCACTTGCTGGGGTACCCAAGTGGGAAGATGCTATTGTGCTCATGTCCTGCTTGTGAACCTCCTATAGGGATCTGGTTGGCCACCGTGCAAACTGAATGCTGGATTAGATAGGCCTTTGGTCTGATCTAACACTGCTCTTCTTATGTTCTTATAATTGTTCCAGTGTAACTTGTATGGATATGATCAAGACCTGCTTAAAGGTTTACTTGTGTTAAGGATCTCTGTATATAAATTACAAGAGGATCTGAGGGTTGCTTCTGAGGAAGGACTACAAATGACTTAAGTATTAAAATAGTTTGGCCCTCTGTATGTTTGGATGTATTTTTATATTTTGCTTGTAAATGTATAAGAGTGCTGGGGACATTGTGATTGTCTTAGGTGGAGAAACCAGGATTTGTGTTACACACAATGCAATTAATTTTGTTTTTCCCTTCAGGAATGTGGATCCTCCCATTTGGTATGACACAGATGTAAAGCTATTTGAAATTCAGCGAGTCTAAGGAATGGGAACTTGCCTCTGTTTGGAGGAAAACACTGGAAACAAGGATCTTGCTGTGCGCTTCTTCATCACAGCTCTTCCTTCATTTCACTGCCTGCTGAGTGATCCAAAAGACAATCGCTTTCATTTATTGACCTGCCACTTTAAAGCTCAGAGACCTTTCCTAACAATCTTTTTCCTAACTCCCTAGGAACGTTGATGGAAAGATATGCAAGGAAAGGCAGCTTTGATGGTTACACTGAAAACCAAACAATCTCTCATCAAGTTCTCCTTGTGGTTCTGGGTGCAATTCTGGAACTGACTAGCTAGAGAAGCAGTCTTTTCACTTCCTAGTCAGATCCAGCCTTTAAATTAAAAGGACACTGAATGTAAAGAGCTATAAACTGGACCAGTGAAGGAAGTGCTACTACAGGAGGTAGCTCTGTGGTTCTTTCCCAAAGAATGTATCCTAACACCTCTTCATGTTGCAGCCCCCTTGCTGCTGTCTTGCGTTATTGTACCTAGATAGAGTGAGGTAGTAGCTTCACGTAATAGTGACTATGGGGCTCTATTTATTTAAGTCACTTCAGGTCAATTTTCTGGGTTTGGTTGGTCCTCTCTTTCCTGCCATTGCAAATGTGTTTAATTACTTTGTACTGGTGCTGTAATGCAGCATCCACATTTCTAATTCCCTTGTCCTTCCTTGCCTTGGAGGTACTCATTTAAAAGATGGATGCGTGTCTAAGAATCTGTGTTTATCACAAGAATTGTTGTTGGAAAGCTGAACTAATGTGGGATGAAATGGACACATGTTATTTTTCAGGGATTTAGAGAAAATCTTTTTTGTTTTGAAATATAAAAAATGTGGGCAGTAAGACTGCTGGAATGGAGTTTAATTCTTTTGGAAGCTGCATAGTGTGGCTTCTATTCTAGGTTGATTAAGCTAGACTGTAATAGAGTCAATGTTTTTAAAAATGGGAATTTCTATCTAGCAGAGTTTATAAGAGATTGGTGAAGGGGGATCAATAGAATGTGAACCCAGCCCAAGTTATTCCATTTTCTAATTTTGTTTCTCATAATTCAGATATGGGCCATGGAATGGCAAGTCCATTCATCACTAGCTTATAAGATTTTCAGACAAACTTTCAAGGGTCCATAGGCCACAGTTTGAAATCACAGCAGTATACAACTGCTGTTCCTCACTATTGCAGATGGCAGTCATCACCTCTTTGACAACCTTATCTGACTCCTAACCTGAGATTCTGAGATTTGGCAGGCCATTTTTCCTGTGGTCCTTCATTCCCCACCCTCTTCTTACAAAGTTTTACTGATGCCATAGAAAAGTATGACTAGGTATGCCAAACTTAGTACCAATGCAATTTGCTTGTTTAGATATTTTAGATAGTAGTTAGTAACTTGTAGTCCTCCGGATGTTTTAGCCCACAACTCCCATCAGCCCTAGGCAGCATAGCCAATAGTGAAGGATTATGGGAATTGTAGGACAAAACATCTGAAGAGCCACATGTTGCCCACCCCTGTTTTAGGACATTCTATCATTGAATGAAGTAGGAAATTTCTAAATATTATCTAGACTTCAATATATAGATAGAAGGTGAAAAATAGATTCAAAGGCCATTTTCTCTCCTTGAAATCCTTCCATTTCACCCTTTCCTCATTGACAAAATGCATCTATTTATTTCACCTTACATCCCTACTGACAGATTGAAGTCTATATTTTCTTTGAAATTATTTTGGTTTTTCAAATGTGATTCGGTAATGCCCTAGTAAAGGTCTGGCTGATTGTACCACATTTGCACCTCACAGCAGGGGGAAAACTTCCTTTATGAGACACTGATCTCACTTTCCTGATCTCTCCCTCTCCCTCTCCCCCTCCCTCTCTCCCTCCCTCTCTCCCTCTCTCTCTCTCTCTCTCTCTCTCTCTCACACACACACACACACTTTGTGACAACACCCCCTCATATTTTTATTTTATGTTAATGTGTTTTTTTCTTGTGGGTTTATCTTGACTTTTTCATTCTTTAGTGTTGCAGGTCTGCTCTTTGTTCCATTAAAATCAAAATTGCACTGTAAACTATTTGCTTTACTTATAGAGATAAAATTATCTTAAAACACTGCAACTGGCTTTACTCTTGTCTTTATCATAAGAGGTTTATGAGCTTGTTTGTGTTACGGTTTGATTTATGTGACCTGACATCCTTTGCAACATGTACCTTTCCATTAAAGGCATGGCTGAACTGGTGCTCTTCGTTTGACATTTTAAAGGCTAAACTAGAAGCAGCACCTGGAAGTAAAATGGTGTAGCAGAGGACAGAGCGCACAGTTCTTTGTATGTGATGAATATGGACTGTTCCTGGATGCAATATAGATTTCTAAGATTAAGGTGTGTAGAACGAGTGCACCTGCACAGCAATATGGAATTCAAGGGCATTGACATGAATTTGCAAACTGTTCTGACTGAGGAATGGGAGTTTTCTATTTTCAGGATTTGAGTGGTTTGCTTAGATGCTGGCTAGCTGATGCCATGAATCCGTTTGAACTTGGCTGTGATAGAACAGGTCCAAGCCTCCGTAGAAAGGCTCCAGGCTGTTCTCCTTGCATGTGCAGAGTTCTTTTTGCAAGATCTCTAACTGTTTCCCTGATATTTCATTTAAAACAACTAACCTTTGGAAAGTTCCTTTGATGGGATCCTGTGCTTCAACTTGTGAGGAATGGGATAATAATTAACTTTTAAGAGTAGTAATTTATCCAGCTCTTATTTCTTCTGACAACTCATATTGACATAAGGCTGAAATAAAATTGGCAGAGATACAAAGTCCAAACTCATAAGAACCTTTTGTCCTTCTAAGTTTGAAAAAACTGGCCACAGTACTGTTGGGCAGAAGTTCCGTGAAATGGGAACCTGAGTAGCCTCTTGCACTCTATTTTGGCTTCCTTTTTTAAAGATAAGCGTACTGAGAAAGCCAGCCCCCAGACCCTAACCAAATAGCTCTCGGGAGTGATTTATTTTACAGGAGAGCAATAAAACAAGAAGTGTTTACACTTCCATTTATTAGCTTTCAGCAACAAGAAGGATTTAGATAGTGGTAAAAGATGAATTGATCAGAACGTGGCGACCAGCTTTTAATTCTTTATATAATCAACCACCTGGCTAATTCAAGGCCTATTATAATTTAGAGGCACTATCCCATCCCATTTGCTTTGCTGTACCCTAAACACAGGGTGAACCACTGACGGCACACGCAATAAACCTTGAACATTTAGCCACGTTATCTGTTTGGAGATGCCGGGGGCCTTTTAAGGTTTACCACAGTTCTGTCCCTGTTCTTTCCATTGATCAAATTTAATGCCTTCAATAATTTTGATCAGACCCCAGCCTGTATACATTGCATCTCTTAAATCTTTTCCCAATTCAGTATATACTATTTGTAAGATAAATCATGAAAATAAAATTAGAGCATTTGTCTATCCTAACCTATAAATTGTATAATTGCAATCAGGACACTTGACAGCCATAGAAGAAGCAACTATTTCATTGTGCCAGGCTGGGGTGGAGTGTTATATAAACAACACTTCTGAGTCTCTATAGGATTACCCATGCATCCCAAAGGTTTGACATATTCATGGTAGTTTACAGTTTTCCCCAAAGGTTTGCTATACCTAGCTCACTTTTCACATCTTCTAAGCTTTGTATTAGTCTTGTATTTCTAGGATTAATGATAATTTAGCATGACTGTAATTCAAGAGTATAATGTATACAGAATCATCAGTCCTATAATAAGTTGCTATGGGGTGTGCGTGTTTCCATTAAAGAGATTATTTACCTACAAGGTTACTTTGTGGTTTTCTAGTGAAGTAAATGGTTCAAAATGAGATCACAAATCTCCCCCTTTAAAGTGAAATCCTGATAATACTTGTGCTTAATGCAGCTTTGGTTCCCATGATAACTTTATTTCAGTTTTTAGTCTGCTATTATTGTAAGAAAACTTGGTTTTACTTTAGGCAGACCGATAAACCTCCAGGAGACCACCAACAGAATGCATTCTGTAGAACACACCCAAAGGAAGCCCAAAATTGACAACAGCAAACCAGGTGGAGTAGCCATAAAACGACTTCCCTATTCCATTCTCAGACGCTGGATGTGCTCCGAATGATGGCATGATCCATAGCTGGAAAAGGATGTTAAAAGAGAGCAGAAATCAGAGGATGTTAATCTTAGTTTGGTTGGGGACCTATCATGGTAACTTTGCCTAGTTCCCCCTTCCAATGACTGAAAATAATAACCCTGGTTCCTTGAAGAGGTGCTTCCAAACAAGGCTTTTATTGCTTCATCGCCTTGCCTCGTTCATGGAATTTAGAGGTTCCAGACAGTGCCTTCCATTTGTAACCCATGTTTTCCCACCACAGTCCCCACTTCCTTTTCTTACTGAAGAAAATCTGTTAAGAAGGGAAATACAGAATGGCTGCAAAATGTCTTTTGGTTGGTAGCTCTAGGAGCACTCCGTCTGGAATCACCCATTGTCTCCGGCACCCACTGCTGCCTGAGTAACCCCATATGCAAAGAACCATCAATCTGCTTGTGGATTCTGATCAGAATCCTATATTAAGGATTAGTTACATTTGTCCAATGTTGCTGAGAGTGCTTGAAAGCTTATGGCACATGCTGCACTACAGACTATCCATAAATTAGACAGCCATTAGAAGGAGGGCTCTGACCTTGGAGTCCTCCAGCCATTGTATATCCTGCTGGCAAGGGCCTTGCAGGGTGGGAGGAGCAACAGAACTTCTTTGCTTCCTGTTCCTTCTTAAACGTAATTAGACATCTAACTCTGTTACCTTGCTGTGGACAGGGATAGGAGCTGAGAGGCTTGTGGATCTGGCAGATCTATGTCCTCTCTCTTCCTGCACCACCACCAAAATGGCCATATCCTCCCCACCCAAGGCTGAGATGCCAATCTCGTGAAGAATGGGTTGTCATAGAGCTTTCCTCAGTGGGTGAGGAGATCTACAACTGGATCTCCTCCTCTGAGATCAGAGCTCTATCACAAGCCTTGGAGGAGGTGATGTGTAGCATCCTATGGCCTCTCAGATGCTGCCTAGGGGCCACCAGATTGTTTGCTTAATTATATGTACTGAAGTCAAATACTTACTATGATGTTGCACATGATCAAGAAGCTGGAGATCTCCTTCAGAGCTTTTTGTTTCCAATTCAAATGACTGTAGGTCTGGATGTAGGCATGTGATAACCTCTGGATATCCTGTCTTATTTCTAGATTGTAAACTTTGGGTGAACTCTCTTCACATTTCTCTTTTTCATTTTTCTCTATCTCTTTGTTCATGGGTGGAGCAGGTTCTTGACAGTCATAAGATGCAATCATGTGTTCATCCGGTGAGTTCTGGGTTGAGGTAGACCCTTGTGTCAAATCTGTAGCATGGTTGGTGCCTTCCTTTGCCCATAGCGCCTGCCTGTGGAGCCCCTCAATGATGAAGATGTTCTGGGTGATGTGCTGAATAATGAGGCTCACTGAATAGGCTAGGATGATACTATTCAACAAATCTGTTGGATTGGTGGCCACAATGGCTACAATGGAAAAGTAAGAGATACCAATCTGGCCTAAGGCTGCTCCCATAAGCAAAATCACATCAAGGCTTCGTGTTGGGTTTTTTAGAGTATCCAGCTCCCTCTCTTCTAAGCCATGGATGAAGGTTCCGACTAAGGCCCCTACGGTCATCACAGGCAACAAAAAGAGGTAGTAGGAATAATAGAGTATGAATGCTTGGTAGCTAGGGGAGAAACCAGTGGCTTGGATCTGATACATCATGAAAATGCAGATACCAATGATTATTGCAGAGATGCCAAGCAGAGGCCCAAAAATGACTCCATGGAGTTTGAATTCGGGCTTGGTACAAGTAGTGTGGTGCTGATGAATGCGCCGGCCCACGTTCTTCCACATGACAAAGAGCATGGCGCAGCTGATCAGGCAGTATTCCGTGTTGAAGGGGTACAGCAGAACATAGCCTTTCCGGAAGACCTTGCAGACCATTGAGTTGCCGCATTTGCAGGACGTGGTCCCGTTTCCTGGAGCAAGACAGGTAGAATGGCAGGATCGTATAGAAGGCTGCTATGAAGTTTCTGGCATAAGCGATTTCTTCATAATCGAATGCATCAAGTTATGAGATACTAAAGCTCAGCCTGCATAGGGGAGATTCCCGCTGACCTGCCAATATTGGCATTAGTCTCATTTTGGAAGGTGCAATAATCTGTTCCTTACCTCATGAATGTTGCCTAATCAATTGTTCTAGCTGTTTTCTGTTCTTGTCTCTGTCTAATACCGAAAATTCGAAGTTCTTAGAAGAGGCATAGCCTAGGTAATCCATTGATTGGATTAATCTGTTCCTAAATTAGCACAATATGACAAAGCTGGCCAGATCTGGAGTCCCCTAACCACAGCACTGTTTTATACACTTGAGGTGCAGGGCTGGAGCCCTACATTCTAGAATAGATTGGGAAATTTTGGGTTGCTTCCTAAGAGTCTGTGGGGTCATATGATAATTCAGATTACTGGATCTGTGGTCAGAGATAGTGTTCCAACCATGAATATAGAAATCCATGCCAGCAGATGACATATCCCAAGGCCTTCCCAGCCTCCCCTCCTGCTCTGAAACACCCTAATTAGATGGGCGAAAAAGCCTGTCTAGCCAGGAGGAACGTGGAGGTGAAGACCGCCTCCACTGCTCCTCCCATTCTTCGTAGGATGTCTGGAAGCCTCCAAATTTGGAGGCTTACGGGCATTGCCATAAGATTGCATGTGTAATCATATAAATAGCAGAGTCCACTGCAGGGGCAGGCAAGTTGTGGCCCTCCAGATGTTGCTGAACTGCAATTCCCACCAAGCCTCACCATTGACTATGCCATCTAGAGCTGATGGGAGTTGCAGTGTAATAACATTTGGAGGGCCTCTGGTTGCCCACCCTTGGAAACAAGACCCCCAGAATTGGTTAAGATACCTATGTATTGCTACTGAACAACAACAACATCTTTGCAACCAGCTCATCTGTGATTAGATGTAATGTAGGTTTACACCTTGCTGAGTGAGATGTTTTCATAATCACAACTGGTTTGTGTGGAAATATGCATGGTTGAACAAGTTCTACTTCGTATTCTCTTGACATATACTCCATTTTATTTGCCTATCTGCCCATATTTTTTTAAAAAAGTGAAGAATGAGCCTTGCCTTCCAGTTCGTGCACATAGTGGTTACGTTCTGATTCAATTTCCATGTGAACTGAGTCATTGGTCACTGCTAAGAGCCACAGCAGGAAGTTACTGGCCAAAGTCAGCATTAGCCCACATCTGTAAAAGAAGAAACACATTTTTATAGTCTTTGCTATAGGACTTCATTAATAAGGTTGTATTCATGGAATATTGGCATTCAGTTCTCCTGATCCACGACACTTTACCAACTCATGAGAGCTTCAGCTATTGGGCAGTAGAAAAATGTAACAAATTAAATAAATAAATAAACCTGTAAGTAACTGAACCGAGGACTTTTAAATGGGAACTGTGTGAGCTGCTGTGTAGTTAGGCTGTGTGTGTATAACCATGCCAATTCCGTGATCCCACTCCACAAGTAAGGTGTTCAGTTTGGAAACGAGAGTTCAGCATCTTGAGAACGTGATCTTTCATTTAAAGAAAAAGAGAAGAAAAAGATCCCTGGATCCTAGCCTGAAAAGATGGGAGGGGTGGGGGTGAAAGGGAGGGGCTCAGCGGAATCTGCCCTCCACTCTGCTCTTCACCCTCAGGAGACCATTAAACATTATGTTTAAGAGAGTGGATTTGGATTGTGACCGGCAACAGTGTTTTTTACTTGTTTATCTGATAGGCTGTCTTATCAGGATCTTCTATTTTATTTTAGCTTTAATTTATGTGATAGTAAAACATTTGTGCTTTTATACTTTGTATTTGTGTTGCATTGCTTTTTTAATGTTGTTAGCCACCTTGGGCGACTTGGATGGAAGGTTGGAAACTGGATTGTGTATGTGTAAATATATGCCTACATAACCCAAGATAAGCAGCATAAACTCTTGAATATCCCAGTTTTGTTGGATTGCCCTCGGGCCATGTAAATAAACACAGTTGAAACAGATCTATGCTAGATCTCCAAAGGATAAAGGTGTGACCCACGTGCAGCTACCACCTGACCTTTCTAGTCAGTTTGATGCTACTTCTGTTTTCCTACCTGGTGAGGTTGTGCTGAACCTGGGTACAGTCCTTTGCATGACACCATATGAAGTAAGTCTAAAATCCAACATAGAGAGTAAAATTAGTGTGCAACTTGATGACAGTTCTGCGCAAATGCATTTTTCAAATGGAGACGGGTCAATCTGTTATATTCTAGGTCAAGCATTGGTTTAGCTATCTTAGGATTTCCCAGAGATGAAGATGACATTTCTCTATGTATCAGTTATACATACTGGGATACTTAGGGACAGTTGTGTTCAACTGTGTGTATGTATATGACCTTGTGGAGACAACACTCTAAGCCATGGTAGTTAAGCATTTTGAGCTAAACGTTATGGCTTAGCATGTCATATGAACCATGTCTTAGTGTATCCTATGAACCATTCCTAATCATGGTGGCTACCAGGTTAGGGAAGGCTGCTTGTATAAAGTGTGTGTATGTCTGGCTGCATGTATATAATGGGTTGGATCCAGGATATGCCTACTGTGGATAGAAGGGCTCCATTCATGGGAGGTGCCTCCACCTGATCTTTGGGGGTGCCCTTCCTTCCACACTGCAGCTCACCCCATTCAGCAGGGTCCCCCAACCCTCTGTGTAGGATTTTCATGGGGCTGGCGAGGCTGCCATGGAGAGCCGGAAGTCTTCCCCCCCCCCCAGCCCAACTGCACGTGCCTAATCTGGATCCAACCCATTATTCATAATAAGCCACTGATCTTTGACCGACCCTTTTGTTAGTAGGAGAGAGTCTTTCCCTGTTCTCTTTCCTTTCTACACACTAGGTAAGGAAGCAGGATCTAATACCTGAATGCAGATGAAGATTATCTGTATGGATGGGAAGAAGAATTCCACCTGGGATTTACACTGCAGATGGCTGACTGTATATCCAATCCGAAATATGTTCAGGAAGATGCTGAAAACACCAAACAATAGTAGGGATCCTGTATGAACACACAGACCCCCCATGCTTTGTTAAAAGCAGACTAGTCATGACAAAAAACAACCAACTACACTGGCATCTTTAGAAAACAACCTAAGCACAAATGAAAAGGAGATGCACCAAACAGATTTGCGTTTGTTTCTAGAACCTGCAATATGTGTCCAGTTGCAGCTGGTTCATTTTTTAGAAGCAGCTTGTATTAGCTTTCGAATACAAGCGAATTTTATTGCAAGGCACCCCCAGTGGGCCCCTTCCCTCAGGGAATGTACCTCCTCAACCCCAGTGTCACCAGTTGCTATTGCTCCTCATTCTCAACATTGCTGCCACTTCCTTGCTTGCCAGCCAGTAGGCCAGGGCATCTGCTGCTGCTGTTGTTCCTTACCCCCGATGCTCTCTGGGCCAGAGCGAAAAGCAAGTGAACAAACACCTTAACCCTGACCCTGCCTATTCTTTGTGCCTACCCTGCCAATAATAAATGACCAAACACCTATCCTAGAGCTCACAGTAAAACGTCCCTCTTAGCTGAAGACATCTTTGAGAGATATTGGAACGAGTGTTTTGGGCTTATGTCTATAAAAGCTGCTGGTGTTTCGTGACTTTGCATCCAAATGTAGTTTGATATTCACCCTAGGCCTGTGGTCTAGACAACATCTAACGCCATGATTGTTTAATCATTCTGGTGACCTGTGGACTCTGATGGAGGTGTGTGAATTGTCCAGAACATGAGACCACAAAAGACTTTGTCAATATAAATGATCATGCAGCTCTATGGTGACAACCAAGGCTGTTCAGATTGTAAAATGGCAGGCTTTTATAGAGTTCATGTATGCTATGCTCCTCCACCCTACTGTATTCTCTTTCAATCTCTTGTATGTCAGAATAGGACTTGGGACCAGGCTACCCCAGGGAGCCCCTTCTCCCATTTCAATCTGCCCATTACAGCTGCCCTGCCTTTTAATAGCTGCATGACAGAGAAATTCAGCAGATGTAGTTTTTCCTGGCAGGGGGAAGCACTGATGGTGTCATGACTCTAAGCCCTTCCACTGAGATGTGAGACAATAAAGAGGTCTGCTGGCAACCTACAAAGTTTTATTCAGTAAATAGGAATCTCTTCGCACCTGAAGGGAGTGTGCAGGCTAGGAACCATCTTCTAAGCTTTATTAGCCTAAAAAGCAAGGCAGTTGCCTATCAACTAAATGGTCAGTTTTCCACCGTGGAGAAATTTGGTGAAAATGTTCCCTCAAGTTCTCTGTTCATAAATTCTCTGGGAATTTTTGAGAGGCCATTTGTGCTTAGCTCTAATTTACACATCACAATCTCTTAAATATGTAAGTTTATACTATTGCATGGTACATTCTCTCCAACTATTGTCAATTCCAGTATGCTGAAATTTTGTCCATACCGGCAAACATCGGAGATCTAACGGTCTGTTAAGATGGCCTGCCTCAAGCCAACCAAAGGGTACTGTTGCCTGAGCATTTAGTGCATAACAACACCCACCCATATGCAGAGTGAGAAAGTAGGTGGTGTGACTATTTGATTTGATTTATTACATTTATATACCGCCCCATAGCCGAAGCTCTCTGGGCGGTTTAACAGGCACCCTTGGAACTAGTAGATAAAGCACTATAAAACTTTGCAAAGAAGGTGCAATGAGTGGTGGTTCTTACCTTTAACCCACATCGGCCCTGCATGGGCATCCCGAAACACGATCGCATGCGGCTTCCGCCTAGTGAATAATAAATAATATGCTATCCAGCTTAAGGACAGGATGTGGAGGACAGACAGGAAAATCCAGACATCGTTCACGGTAATGGCCACCCCGTTAAAGATCATGCTGAAGATGAAAGCACTGCCTAGCAACACCACATTCATGGCGAGGAGGCCTGAGAAAAGCTGCCCAGCTTTCTGAGCCTGTTTGTCTCTGCTCAGGAGTGAAGAGCAGTGCCGGTGTAACCAAGACGTCTCATAATGGATCTTCAAGTCCCCGGCTTCCGTTGGAGTGGGCTGATCTGCTTCCTGGGCCTGATGTCTCTGGCATGCTGCTGCTTTATTCTCCATGGCTAAGTGCCTATTGGGCTTGGCTGCTGGATAGGATGGAGTTGGTGCTTCCAGTTCTTCTACGGCATTAAACAAAGCTGGCTTATTAAGGGCATCAATTTAGGGTCAAGAGGTTGGATTGGATATATTCAGCTCTTGATTCCAAAGGGAAACAGAAAATATCAATGAGATGGGTTTGGAGGGCTTCAAATGATGCTCCCCAAGACCAAGTCAGACCACTAATCAATTGAGCTCAGCATTGCCTACACCAGGGGTGGGGAACATGTGACCCTCCAGATGTTTCTGGACTCCAAGTCTCATTATCCCTGGCCATTAGACATGCAGGCTGGGGTTGATGGGAGTTGGACTCCAACAACATCTGGAGGGGCACATGCTCACCACTTCTGGTCTGCACAATGGCTGGCTGCAGCTCCCCAAGGTCTTTCCCGGCCCTGTCTGGAGAAGAGACCACATTGGATGGCTTTAAAAAGGGATTGTGCAAATTCCTGGAGGAGAGGGGAATCTATGGCTACTAGTTGGGATGGCAATATGCTACCTCCAGTATCAGAGGCAGTATGCCTATGTACACCATGAGGAACATAGGTGGGAAGGTACAGTTATGTCCTGCTTGTGGGTCTCCCATGGCCATTGTTGGTTGGCCACGGTGAACAGAATGCTGGACTAGATGGACCCCTGGTCTGATCCAGCAGGGCTCTTCTTATGTTCCTATGAGATACAAGGGGTTGATGGAACCTTCTGTATGCAAAGCACGTGTTCTACCGCTGAGATCAGAGCAGGAGGTCCCAGGCTTAATCTCAGCTGGGTTCAGCCAATGCAAATGCCCTAAGCCTCTTTATATGCCCTATAGATCAAGTGAAGAAATAGTGCTTTAACATGTGAAGAGTTCTGCCCTCTTGCCACCGAATAATCAGCTCCAGCCACCACATGTCTGAGATGGAAGGCTGCCCTGAGAAGAGAGAATGGATTTCATGCAGCTTTGGCTTCTCTCATTCTTTTTAAATATTAAGTACTTGTGAATTGCCACAGCAGCCCTGGTAGGAATGTGGCACTGTCTCTGCAGGGGCTGAAGTGGGAGCATCTTTTGAAGCTGTTCCATCTTCCACAAAAAACAAAGAAGATCCTGGGGCAGGGAGGAAATCTTGCCTAAATTTCCCAGGTTTTTTTTTTCTGGGCCTTTTGACATCTCTATTTGTACCTTCAAGAAAGTATCCTGACTAATGTTAACATGTTCTTAAACAATGATGCTATTGGCAATTTAAGACTGATAAATAATAGAAGATTTTGGCAAGAAACAATTAGATTGAAGTTCCTTCACACTCTGCAAGTTCAGTCAGATATGATTTGATAAACCTCAGTTTCAAGATAATTAAGATTTGAACTCACAGTTAGAGTGGCAGTGATCTTTAATTCGCTTTTGGAGGTTGGTGGTGGTGGGGGTCAGGCTATTACAGTACTAGCTAAATTGGGCACTATTGCTATCAGCCAACATTATTAGAAACGTAAGATGTATAGCTGCAAATAGAATATCAGACAGAATGCTTCCAGGTGGAAGGCTGATTGCATTTACTAGGAATCAAAAGCAGCCCTGAACATCTTTTCAATAAGACAATTTTTCTTAAAGGCAAAAAAACCAAACACCATCCTGAGTTCATATTTTGCTTCTAACAAAATTGATTACACTTTTTGTTTGACAAAGTTGCATCATCATCATACCTAAACTAGGTATAACATAGCAATCACTTCTTTAAAATCATCATCATCATCCAACACTGTTAGCACTGGGACTTCTTCAACAGAGTTCTGCTTAATTTTAGCGACCGACACAGCAAACAGAGCAGGGGTCAGATATGTCATGGCCACTTAACAGAAAAGTTAAGAGTGGATAGCCTATAGGAAAATCCCATCCATGAAACGAGCCAATAACCTGTATGGAAAATGCAGAGAGAGGGGAGCAGTCCAAAAGATAACTAAGAAGAACTTCAACAGTCAGAGGTCTGTAAATAAACACCTCAGACTTCATGTACAGGGCAGCTTTCCATATCCTGCTGCTTTCCAGATGTGTTGGACTACAACACTTATCATCCATATCTATGGATGATGCTGACAGTTGTAATCTAACACATCTGGAGGGCACCGGGACGGGGCGTAGCTCAGTGTGGCAGAGCCCATCCTTTGTATGCAGAAGGTCCCAGGTTCGATTCCCGGCTTCTCCAGATAGGGTGAGGACGGAATCCTGCCTGAAACCCTAGAACCCAATGTCAATCAGTGTTGACCACACTGGGCTAGATGGACCAATGGTGTAACTCAGTATAAGGCAGCTTGCTATGTTCCTAAGTTTTGGACCATGAATCTTCCATCTTTTCATACCCCAAATCCACCTTTAACCCCAACCGATGACATGGAATTTGCATTGTATTTATTTGTTTGTTTTGCCCTATATGTCCAAATTTCTGCTTTCTGTAGGGTTGACCAGAGATAGAAAGGACAGCGGAACTCCTTTAGCTTTAATAATTTTTGCCAGGGCTGTTTTTCTTGTCCTTGTATAACAAATTGCAACTGGCATAATCCCCCTTTCTACATAACTATTAAAGGCAACATTATTCTGTTCTCCATTGGAATTTGTTCTCTCCCAGGCTGCCTATTTTCCTTTTAAAACAACAACCAATGTCCTAAAAAATGGTGATACCACTGGTGCAAACTACCTCAAGTAAGGTGTAATCGGCTTGTAGGTCTTAGCCTACAGGTTGAAGAAAATCTAACATGGGCAGCTTTGGCACTTCATAGCACTCTAATGCCACAGCAGTCACAATTAAGCAAGAAAAAAACCTGCGAATGCCCAACGGATGCAAATGCTCTACACATGCACAATCCATGCATTATTATTTTGACATGACAAAACCAAAGAGCCCATTTAGGTGTTGAATTTTAACTGTCTCCTGCATGCTCTGCCTTGGAATTTAGGCTTGGTTTGGGGTCTGTCTTGGACTTTGGGTTTGGATTTATTACAAGCAGAGTTCTTCACATTGCTTGACATGACCAGGCATGGCCTTTCAAGGGCACAGTATAAAAACCTGACCCATCTGTTCCCCAAAGGTAGTCATCGTAGAGTTAAAGGGAGTAATCTACGGATTGTGTATCTATGCAACTACCACTCATTTCGATATGGGTTGTTGTAAGAGTCCCGAAGGGAATCCCTGAATGCTGACAGTGCTTGGCAGATGTGCTCTTACGCTTACACCCTACACCTTCAGATTTAAATGCTCAGATCCACTTTGGGTGTGACTCCAGTGTTAACAACACCCACATATGGAGAGTAGGTACAAGCCCTTCTTTTGTGGCAGTAGTAATTACAAACCTCAGATAGTCCATTGTGTGAAAATTTGGAAGCAGGATTTTTCAGATGAATCCACCCTGCACCGAACTCTTCAGATTGTCCTTCGATAGGCCCTTTGTCTTCCCTGTGCAGCCTCTGTGGGCCAAGCTAAAAAACCCAGCAAAGGGGAGGGTGCGGAAAATGCAGTCCAAGGAACCTCACCTCATTCTGCTTACCTCAGCACTGACCACTGGCCGTTTCTGCAGGAAAACCCGAAGAGCAAGAGGCTGTCTGTTCTACATCTCCTGGGAAACAGCACTAAAAACAGGCAATCAAAAAAGCCATTTCTCCTCCAGAACGGAGAAGCGCTTTCTTCTTGGAAGGACTGAGACGTAGTCACAGGCAAGCGGAGCTGCCAATGGAAAGTGTGGTTTGCATTGATTTTCCCCCTGTTTACTTTGGGGATAGTCTTGTCATTATATTAATTACCAGGCTGAGAGGTTCATTAGTCCTGGAGAGCCCAACCAATGGGAATCAACCACCTTCTCCTGCACCTGCCTGGTGCTCTCATGTCAACAGGCTTTGTCTGCAGGACTGGATGTGCAGCATGCAAAACCGCAAGCTTTCATGACTAACACCACAGAGGCTGCAATTTGGCTGTCAGGCAGGTGTCCCAGAAATGGCCCTGCTTTTGGGAAATTGGATCGGCTAAAATAAATCAACATGAACTGCTGCACCCAGCGCAGACCAAAGTGCCTCAAGGATTTGCCACCTCCCTCTGTTCTCTTCCATTTCATGTTCTTGTGCGTAATGTCTTCGGTTAGGGGTTGGTCAAAACTATGGAAGGGTGACAATGAGACGGTCTTGTGACAGGTCGGGATTAAAGACACCAACGTCGCAAGGGCGAAAAAGAATTTGATTTCAGACAGCACGCAGGCAGGGCAAGAGATTTTTATTTGGAATGTTTCTAGGCCACGCTTCAGCCCAATATATCAAAGTGGTACAATAAAACAGAATAAGACATGATCGCAGCAAGAACCAGCAATTAAGAGCAGCAGCTAAAACAAACTGAAACTCAGAAGATTGTGTTAAAGCCTAGGAGAATAAAATAGCATTCATCTGGTGCCAGAAAGGTAACAAAAGTAGGATCCCAGTGAGCATTCCTGAGGAGATCACCATCAAAAAGTTCCTCTCCCTGGTCACCACCCACCTGGCTCAGATGGAATGTGGAGCAGAGTCTCCACAGATGATCTCAATACATTGGCAGGTTGATGTGGGAAGGAACAGCCATTCCTCCAGGTACCCAGTTTCCATCCCCTGTAGGATTTCAAAGGGAAGCCATTAACTTAGGATGCAGTAGCACCTCTGGTTTGACCTGAAACAGGTCAAACCATGGGGTGCTACTTTTGTGACAGCACTCGAAAGCGCCCTCCTCCATGATCTCCCTTGTTCATTGCCTCAAAGCCCAGGAACTAACTTTGGGGCAGGGGTTGTTGCCAGCAATGGGGCTGCAGCATTCCAGGAGGAAATTTGTCAAGATTCACTTTCTCCCTGTGATGTCAACAGCATCTTTTTCCCTATAGAGATGCTGGGACTGATAGTCTGAGTCCCATTCCCAGCAGGAAAAGACACTCCACCAGGGGCATGGGAGTACTCACCACTAGTGCTCTGCCAGAAATTTGTTCCTCATGTTTTTTTGTTTTTATATATATATTATCATGCAATTTGATAGAAAAGAAATTCAAAGGAGAAGAACATTTTGGAGAAATTCTTATGGATTGGGTTCAGTGTTCTTGTGCTTACCTTACCTATGAGGTAGCTGAGAAGAGTGTGTGTGAGTGTACACTCATCTCTCTGGCAGCCGGCAGCCTCTTCAGCTTCTCCCAATTAAAGCTCAGGGAAAGTCATCATGAGGAATCCCTCTTGTAGGGCTGCTTGGAACAGGGAGTGCAGGCAGCCGGGCTGCAGAGCAATGGAGAGATGTGTAATAATAGAAAGAAAGAAAAAACACTCACTGCACTCTTGGCCACTGCCAAATTTTCTCCACCATTTTTGTGATCCCCTGCCCTGGCCTTGTACAGCACTAAATATGGGGCATAGGGAAGGATGCAAAATGGCGACCAGGCTGCCAACACATTTTGTTGGGGCTGGTCCGATGGTAGTGGGTTATTTCAATTTCAATTGATTGTTCACAGTCAATTACAGATTGATATCCTTGTTCTCTCTTCCCCCCCCTCTCCCCACTACTGCACTTGACTAGTCTTTTCCTCCCTCCCAATCCCCTTTCCTTTTGTGTCATGTCTTTTAGATTGTAAGCCTGTGGGCAGGGACTGTCAAGAAATACTTTTCTAAGCCGCCGTGAGAGCCTTTTTTTGGCTGAATGGCGGCATAAAAATGCTTAAATAAATAAATAAATTGCTGCTGTTGGCACTTACACATGCAGCAAAATAAATAAATAAATCCCTTGCGGAAAGAAGAAGGAAACTGTGCTACAAACACTGCTAATAGTGAGTTCCACCTCTGTTTGAGAATTTCTCCGTTGCCTTGTCCCCATACGCAGGCCGCAATAACTGAAATTCATCCCACAAACCAAAACCAAATGGTTCTTTGGAAAAATTCACTAAGTGAACTATAGAACCTCTGTCATTTATGTCATGATGGACGTGAATGTTTTATCCGGAGAACATCTTGCACCATATTACAGCATGCTTCTGAGGACTCTTGTACAGGCCTTGTGGGATCAGCCCTGCTGGATCAGGCCAAGGGTCCATCTAGTCCAGCTTTCTGTTCCCACTGTGGCCAACCAGCTGCCCACATGAAACCCATAAGCAGGACATGAGTGCAACGGCACCCTCCTGTCCATGTTCCCCAGCAATACTGGAGGTAGCATATAGCCATCAGGACTAGTAGCCATTGATAGCCTTTTACTCCAGGAATTTGTCTAACAGCCTTTTAAAGCCATCCAAATTGGTGGCAAACTCCATTTTATTCCTGTAGTCATGCTGGAGCTATGATTTGAGTGGGTTTAACATGCAAAATTTCATCTTTTTTATCAGGGTCAGGAGACAGTGCTGCTGCTGCTGTTCTAAACTAATAAGGCGGCATGTAGTAGTAATAAAGCATGGGATGACTGAGAAGAGAAATGTTAGTTGTGTGCTTCACAGTTGAAATTATATGCATGGTTATCTAAAGGGGAGTCCCCATTACATCTAGGGTCTAACATTATCTAGCTGCATCACTGACCACAACAATGGAATTGAAGAACATTTTCTCACATCCAGAACACCAGTTTTCTGTCAGTCAAGAACACCTGATCAAGGCCTGGTAGAAACAATTAAAAACAGGAATCCTGGAGAGGGAAATGGAATCCCTATAGACTACCGCAGAATTGATATTCAGCACTATACTGACTGCAGAAGGCATATCCTGAATCCAACCCATATTACATATTATATATACACTTCTGAGCTTTTTGACAGAAGGGTGTTAATTTGCTGTTAATTTGTATCCACTTTCAGTTTCGTTGCAGAATTGAGATCTGAGCACTACACAAGGAGCATTTCCTTTCCTGCATTTCCACTATATAGTCTCTAGATGGCAATGCAGTATAGTGAAATACACAAGAGGAAATGGCACTTTCTTTGCTTCACAATTAAATGCTGCATTTTCCCTGTTCTAAAAAAACACAACCCACCCAAAGTGCTGGTTAGAGACATAAGCAAAACTGGAAGGTCACACTCTCACCTGAAGAGCTTGTAAACAACCACGAGTAGGGAATGAAGAGCACACTTTAAAGGTCTCTTGTAGAAAAGCCCTACAACTATAACTATGCTCTCTGCCTGACATTTGAGTCTTCTGGTGCTGTGCCAATAGCCCAGGTGCTCACAGATAAGAGATATCAACTCCTTCCAGTTCATCCACCCAAGTCTTGGTAAGGCAAGTCAGTTTGGCTCCTTAACCCATAATTAAATCATGGATGATCATTGCTTTTTTCATGGAAAGATTTTATTATAAATTTGTAATCCTGCCAATTATCACTTTGCAGAAAACGTTTGAGCTAATTGAGATCAGAATGCTGGAGTAGCAGGTAGAAGAACCTTCCTGCTTCTGGTTACTTGTTTCTCTGATTGAGGTATCTGTTGGGACCAGCTGCTGAAGAGACGAGATGCTGGGAGCAGGCAAGCTACACATTATTGTAACTGGGCAATGAGACAATCAGGATTTTCTTCAGGGTAACTAGAGAGGTTTCCAAAACCCCTGACTGTCAACCCCCTGGAATTTCTGTCATTTTCCTCCTCAAAGTTGGCTTTGGGGTCTAATGCACATGCTACATTCTGACAATGGCCTCATGAAAATCTTCACCAGATGAGATTTCCTTCTGTTATGTGACAAAACCATTATTATGGGAGCTCCCCCAGGGGGGTTAAACTGCTACTTATTTACCACATTAGATGGAGAGATGTCTTCTCAGTAAAACAATCTTGTGCTGACTTCTAAGATGCTTAAAAGCCACTTGTGAATCGGCTCCATTGTGTGGGCAAATGAAGTTCACATCACATTTTCAATTTTCTCATTGCAACTGTAACATTTTAAGCCCTTTGCTATAAAGAGGCTTCAAGAGGTTTAATCAGAGCATTTTTTTATTTTTCCTCAGAGCCAACCTCCTTTGAGTCTGACCTATTAGCTTAGATTTAAGAATTGTTGTTAATGATAAGCTTAATATGGTTCAATCTAAACTAGTAATACTAAAAACAATTGCAGTCATAGTGATCTCTCTCTCTCTCTCTCTCTCTCTCTCTCTCTCTCTCTCTCTCTCTCTCTCTCTGCTGAGGCGACATAGTTAGATTTAAAGTGACTGGTTTGAATGGGACTAGCTCCCGACTCCTACGGCTGTGTAGCTCAAAAAACACCTTGCGCTGAATAAAAGCCAGTCTGCTGTCACAGCTATGTGACTGTTCTCACAAAGAGCAGATGAGATGGTGAAACTGTTCTGGGTCTTTAACTCACACCTTTACTGAGGCCAGATTCTTTGCTGGATTAAGAACAACTCCTTTACGTGTGTTTTTTCTGGTTCATTTTCCCTCTGCCTTTCCATATGTTTCATTCCACAACCACTAGATATTGCTGTAGCATAGCAGAATTGCACAAATACATGACTGTCTCATTCTGCCATTTCTAAATAATACCTCACCTTCCTTGATCTAAATACAGAGAGGGCAAAAATGTTGCAAAGAGTGGAAGAGGTCCTGGAGGAGAAGGATGTTGTGTAAAGGACCTGTGAGTGTGTGAGTGAGCAATCATGAGTGCACAATAAAAACTTTATGTAGAAAGGTTCTAGGAGCCACACACGTCAGAGTGGGTAGCACACACACAGGTTACATATTCATGCATGCACACAGAAACGCAGATAAGGTGGCACAACTAATATTTTTGTGATTGGCCTCTCATCCCCATACAGCAGTCAATTTTTGGTGATACCCAGGGTACCTTTTCAAAACGCTAGGTGTGTCCAGGGCCCCAGAAGTTTGGAGCCCCCTGTTGTAGATGATCCTCCTCTCCATTTTATCCTCACAACAACCCTGTGAGGTAGGTTAGGCTGAGAGTCCCTCATACTGATGAAATCCAAGTTCTTTGGGCTTAAAATGCTTTGTGTATCATGTTGCCCAGATAATGCCAGGACAGCAAAGGCAGGAGCAGAGCCTCCCAATTCCTATATTTCATAAAGGGGCAATTCTGTTACAAAGGTTTTCTTCATTTCTAGGGCATTGTAGCTGTTGATGACACTCTTTCAACCTTACAAATAATCGCCATTACTACTTTCTATAACAGCAACCTTTGGATTAATAGCTTTGTTTGCGCACTTGGTGCTAAGAATGCCGCACAATTTCTCGGCTTGTTGTCATTGCTCGGTAGATAAAGGGCCAATAAAACGCAAGATGGTAGGATGTTTATGTAAAGCACCAATATTTGCCTGAGAGGCTTCCATAACCTTCTCCCAACTTGGTGCCCTCCAGATGTTGCTAGATGCAAGTCCCAACATTCTTGGCCATTGACCATGCTGGCCAGGGCTGATGGGAACTGAAGTCCAAAGCGATTTATTTATTTATTTATTACATTTCTATACTGCCCAATACGCAAAGCTCTCATGGTAGTTCAAACACACACAAAAAGCCTAAAATACAACATAATGAAACCTAATGCAAAATATCCAGAGGGCACCAGGTTGGGAAGGCTGGAATATCATGTGCAGGTATCATCACACACACCCTTCCTGCCCACAGAGAAACGCTCCAATCATGTTTTGTCACTTAAACCCAAATAAACCACACTGTTGTTGTTGTTTTATCCTGTGAGAAGGCCTGTTTGCAGAAAGCTCCCCCCCCCCCACAATGTCAGCCTTCAGATGTTCATAGATATTCAAATCAAGCCTGCCACAATAGGAAACAACAGAAAGGCATATCTATTTTTTTTTAAAGGGCTTTGGGGATGACTCAAAGATTATGTTTTCTTTTCTCCCAAACTGTTGTTGAAAGTTGCATTCAAATTCTTGTGTCCTTACCAATCAGTCCTGCACAACTGGTGACCCCCCCCCCCTTGTACATGCCTTTCCCATAAACAAAGGAGCATGGAGAAATGGTACATTTGGTTAGGAAATACTAGGCAGTTAGCTCATGTCCAGGACAAAAAAGAGTTACACTGTGAATCCCATGCCAGTTCACAGTGTCCTTTAACTGACTCAGTTTTGAGACTGAAACTGCCTTGGTCACTCTGACGGATGACCTTCATTGGGAAAGACCAACAAGTCCCTGTTGATTTTCCTGGACTGCTTAGAACAAGGCTAAGCAATGGGGGTGGGAGGGAGTGAGACAGATGCAAGAGAAGGGAGGAAGCCAGCGGCAATGGTGAGTGGCGGTGGCACATTGGCTCTCCCACCTCAGGTAGTGGGAGAGCTTGTGCCAATGCTGCTGAAACCCTGGAGAGCCATTGCTGCCAGTCAGTGCCAACAATACTGGGCTAGATGGACCAATGGTCTGACTCAGAATGAGGCAGCTCTGTTCTGTTCCTCTTCGTGTGGCCCATGTCAAGCAGTAGGTAACTGACTCTGCTATTGCTTATTTAACCCATCACGGGTTGTTGTGTCTTCTGTCAGGAGTTATTTTAACCCACGATGGCTTATTTGGCCAAAATAGCTCATTCTGTTAACCCACAGTGTGCAGAGTGGGTTATTTAACCCATCATACGTTATCAAGTTGTGTGGCAGTCACAGTGGGCACGTCTACACCATACAGTGTAGAGGGGGGGGGGAGGTGGAATGATCCCGGACTTACAAGCTTCCGGGATTGTTGCAGGGTGTCTAGACGTGGCGTGCGACATCCTGGGAGGAAGAGGATGTCGCCCCTGCCATTTTGCTTTTTTTTTTTTTAATTGGAAAAGAATGCAGGAGCGCTCCACCGAAAAAGTAAGTTTTTTTTTTAAAAAAAATCCCACTCCTCCCCCACCCCCGTCCTGGCTCCTCGTGGTTACTCGTGAGGAGCCGGAATGAAAACAGGATGCCCGGCCACATGTCCCACGGTCTTGGGATCATCCCGGGACTGTGGGGAAAGTCGGGATAGAAGGGTAGGGCAATATCCCGGGGACCTGGGCTCCCCTGTGCGTCATGTGGACGCATAGGGATGATCCCCGGGATATCGCCCTGTCTAGCCATGCCCAGTGTTATTTTGCTCACCTACCGAGTCGCTTGGCAAGAGCGGTCAAAAACTGCTGTCGCCGCTCACCTCCAGCCGGGAGATTTCTTTTTCCATGACCCTAACCCTCCCCCGCCCCCAGGAGTGCGTTCTGCAACTTCCCCAAACACTGTCTCCGTCAAGTGGTGGCAGCTGCGCAGGGTTGTCATTTTGTCTCGTGTGCATCCCTGCCAGGGGTGCCAGTATGAAGTTTTGACCCGCTGGTGCAAACCTCTGTGGAATTATAGCTGCCACCCCCTTTTTCGTGAAAAGGTGCTTTCGTTTACATGGCTTTGTCAGCGCGCAGGGTTTTCAATGGGCCTCATGTGCGTCCCTGCTAGGCGAGGAAATGCATGACATTTTGTCCCAATCCTACAAAATTCCAAAGGTTTATTTGTGTCACCCCTTTTTGGTGCACCTGGGGTTTCACTTCTTTGTGCGTAATCACACAGGGTTTTAGTGGTACATTGGGTGCCTCCTGACTGGGGCAGGCTGTGTATGAATGTTTGTCCCGATCCCGCAAACTTCCAGTGCTTTAGACCCACCACCCCTTTGTCGGGGTGATGCTGGAAGCGCTGAATTAAGCCCCTGTACTTTACTCCACACCTCTCCCCTCTCACTGGGATATTGTAGAAGGTTAAAACAGGCTGCTGCAATGTTGGGGCAGAGGATACAGCGGTACAGGGCAGGGAGGTGACTCAGGCACAGAAGCTTAATAACGCACAGTAGTTTATTTATCTGATCGTGTAGGGGGATAACAATAGTTTATTTTCAAAGGAAGCTACTGTGAGTAGCTTATTACCCCATCATGGCTTAACGTGATGTCTGAATGTGGTATTTTGCACTGTCTCTGATTAGTGGACTTTGATGTTCAAGGAAAAAGTAGATTCCACAAGCTCAAAGTCTGCCCACCCCTGCTGTAGCATATTTAAACATAATGAGCAGGCTTCAGTTAAGGTATGAAGGAGATTTCTTATCTTTGGTTACTTACAAGATTAGAGCTGTTGTTGTGTAATGAGAGCGGCGAAAGGTCTTGGCTTTTGTGTAGGCCTTGACTGAGTCTCAAGAGATCGATGGGCCCACCTGGCACACCATTGCACTTTCCCCCATGTGTGTGTGTGTGTGTGTGATGTGGGCCTCTCTCCTCAGCTCCTGTGCCCCCACCGCCTGCTCTCCCAGCCATACATCAAGGGAAGAGCTAATATAATTTCAAACCACAGGCTTTCACCTTAGCCACCGTACCTGCAGGTGAATTGCAGCATGGACTGCTACAAAACAGCTTGTTGCTTGCCAAAGGCCAAATGGAACACTTGAGCCCAGGCTTTGTCAGTGCTTCTGAAAAGACCCCCATTCAAGTGTGCCTATGGCTACTAAAGTGGCACAACACTGCTCTTTGAGACACTCTTTGGCAGGACAGAGGGAGAGAGGAAGTTGGATGATCAATCATGTTGAACCCTAAAAGCTTTATAGGGCAAGAGCGCTACTGAACTGTACAGAGAATGCTACAGGGATCCCATGTGTACATAGGGCAACCTTCTCCAGATGTTTTAGACTAGGGGCTGTCTATGTGGCCTATTTACTAGGGTGACCAACTGTCAGGATTTCCCTGGATTTGTCCTGGTTTTTGTTCTTTCCATGGTGTCAGGGGGGATTTTCTATAATTTTCAATAATGTTCTGGAATGACACACCTTCCCCTTTAAGGCTACCATTAGCATGGCAGGAGGGAATGACATGCTTTCTTGAGGCACGTCATTCCCCCACCCCGAGCTCCAATTGAGGTCTTAAAGGGGAAAGTGGGTCATTCGTGGACATTATAGAAAAGGCCCCAATTGGAGTGGATGGTGGTGGTGCAGAATGAAATCCTTTCCCTTCCTCCACTCCAATCGGGTTCTTTAAGGTGGCGGGGGAATAATGTACTTTCTGCAGGACTCAGAAAGCTGCTTCCCCACACACACACTAGGTGTCCTCTTTTTCGGTTTCCCAAATATGATCACCCTATATTTACCCCATTGTAGTTGTGCAGTAGCGCTGCATTGTTTATATGATGCAGCTGCCAACTCACAGCCATGTCAGGTTCCCCCACCCCCGAAACAGCGTTTTTTTGTAATGCTGTTTTATTGCGACATTTTCAATTGCCCCGATGTCACCATGTTGTTTCCTCTGTCTGTCCCTGGTGGCTTCGCTTTGGATTAGGAAAGTGGGTGTAGCTAGGGGCAGTTCCAGTGCAGAGTAGGCGCAGGAATGCAGGGCAGGGGGTGGGTTGGACAAGCCGAGTAACGGCCGTTATCGCTGTATTACAGTCTGGGGAATAAAAAGTAAGGGCAGTTCCCAGAAAACAAAACAAACAACAAGAGGTTTTCGTGGTTTTCGATCTTCTGCCCATTCCCGCTGTCTGACTACAGCGCTGTGATTTTTCCTCTCCATATAATCTACGCTTAATCCTGCCATTTAAACGTAGCGATGCCGCTTTGCAGCAGCGATGCCGTGGAGTTTAAATGTTTGAATTAGTTTTATGTACTTTATGGTGTTTTTATTTGTGTTATACCCCGCCTCGATCCAGAGGGAGAGGCAGGTAACAAATAAAATTATTATTATTATTATTATTATTATTATTATTATTATTATTATTATTATTATTAGGAATCAGGATGCAAAGCATTGTTGTATAGACACAACCCAGGGGTGGGGAAACTCTTTCAGCCCAAGGGTTGAATTCAGAGAAGCTCTCAGGGCCAAAAACAAAAGGGGCAGGATCAAAACACCCAAAACACCGGCATATTTTCCTTCAGAACCCTTACTGCTAGTAACTACTGATGGGTTGGAGCTAGGGAGGGAAAGTAACTAATTTTAAGAAAAAAGCCTAAGGCAAAAGTAGAGAGGAGGAGGAGGAGGAGGAGAAGGAGAAGGAGAAGGAGAAGGAGAAGGAGAAGAGAGAAGGCAGGAAAGAAGGCCAGAAAGAGTAGTAGCTGCTAGAAATGGAGAACTGGTTGAGAGAAAGCTGGCTTTGCGACAGTAAGATATTGTTTTGATAAGGAAACTGGATAAAATAGGGACATCATCCGATTAGGTTAATTGGATGCAGTTTCCCCTGGTTATTTTATTACTCTGTTATCGTGAGTTATTTTATTACTTTATGATTCTCTGTGTGTTGTGTGTATATCTATTTTAAAACCTTTCCCTAGTAACATTTTTCTTCAGTAAAATGGCAAACTTTGTTGTTTAAAACTTTGCGGTCCCTTTTCTTTTTTGGGTTACCCTCTCCATGTCTAACAGCCAAACCCCGTGCTACCTAAAGTAGATACCTGGGACCCAGAGGCCATGGCTAGACCAGGCCTATATCCCGGGATTGTTCCGGGATCATCCCTGTGCATCCAAATGACACACAAGGGATCCTGGGAGCAGGCAGGGACGACCCCTCCATTTGCCTGGGATAATCCTTAGGTCTAGCTAAGGCCAGAGAGTTATAGGACTGGTTTGGTGGAGGCAGCTGGGGAAGAAAAAGAGAGATTTCCACCTGAGGGCAGCAGGAGAGGTCATAGGAAGGGCAGGGCAAAAAGGAGCCAGGATCATCTCTTTTGCTCATTTCCCCTTCCACTCACAGAACAGGACGTTGCAGGTCCGTGAGAAGAACATATTGCTGTAATCCCGTCTTATTGTGTCATTAAGCCATGTGTCACCATGGGCAGATGTGTCACAGCTGCTGCACCGGCCTTTGCTGGTAAAAAGTACTCCCGGGGGGATCTACACTACTGCTTTTAAAGTGCTTTAAAGCACTTTGAAAACGTTTTGAAAACTGTATATGCAGTGTGTCCTGGGCCCCAACAGTTGTCAAAACTGTTATAAAGCGCTTCAAAGCGCTTTAAAGCAGTAGTGTAGATCCCCCCTAGCAACGGTCACTATCTAAACATCCAAGAGTCACCCAAGACTCGAGATTTCAATTTTAGTATTTATGACACCTGGTCTCTGCGGTGCTGCCTCCACGGGTCCTTCCACACGTCGTACTCAGGGTGCTTCCATCCGCCCCCAGTGCACCCCGAAAACGATTGTGTAACTTGCCTGTAAAAGAGACGAGGAAGAGCCGTCCATGCCGCCGCCGCCGCCACCCACCTCCCTCCTCGCCGGCCGGCTCGGAGAGCTCGGCAGAAGAAGGCGGGGTGGAGAGCTTCTTCCCGCCTTCTTCCGCCGAGCTCTCCGACCCGGGTTGCTCTTACCCCGGCAGCAGGAGGCCGGCGGGGAGGCGGCAAGGACGCGGCCGGATTCCCCAGCCGCCTCCTCCTCCGTCTCTTCTGGGCTGCAGTCTACACCATCGTTTTAGGGGCGTACTGGGGGTGCGCGCATGCGCCTTCAGTACGACGTGTAGACAGGCCCCCTATCTCCTAGCAGTGCTGTTCTAGGTAACTCAACAGTTATAGCAATAAGCTTGCATGTATATCAATGATGGGTATAGCTGAGGACCTTGTGGGGTTTATGGGCTTACTCCCCCGCTGATTCCTTCCCACTCTGCCAATTCCCTTCTGCAAGCAGTGGGTCCCATTGATTCCGTTGCGTAGGCGGGACCCACTGCTTATGCAAGGGAGATTTAGCGCTTCCTAAGGGAACCTCCCCAAACAAGCGAAATGCTTGTTTCTGGAGCACCCTTGTGTGAGCTTTGCCAACCTCCCTCATTTCAGGAATGAGTGATTCCACCTGTTTCAGGCTGACCTGGAACTGCTAAATTGCCATTGCACAAGTGGCAGAAGCTGCTTGTGCAACACAATCAGTGAGGCTCAAGAGAATCAGTGGGGGCGTAAGTGCCCCATTGGATCCCGCCCCATGTCTCCAGTGAGGGTCTGAAGCCAGCAGTGGACATGGCCAAAGGCCCAAGTGGGTGGCTCAGCCCTTTTCTCTTTCTCCCTTCCCACCCAGTGGCCTGCCAGGCAAAGGACAAATTGCTCTTGCCCGAGGTCTGAACTAGTTACGTGCAGAGGGATTGCTTTTGCAGTTAGGCTGAGGGCTGTTGGTTCCCCACCCCTGGTATAACAGTGACAAAAATCACTTGAACCTCTACCTGCCAATATTCAACAAATCTTATGTGCATCATGTGTATTTACGCCCTGGTCGGAAATCTCTGCTCTTCAGCCCTGTCCAGCCTTGCCTTGGACTGGGTTCTCGCTCCATCTTCTTTGCGTACTTTGGCTCTGGCAGGAAGAAGCTGCATGCAGGCTGGCCAACAAATGGTGTTTATTGATTTGTTATGTTTATATCCTGCCTTTCCTCCAAGGAGGCTTAACATGATCCTCCTCTTTTCCATTTGTCCTCACAACAACCTCGTGAGGGAGGTTAGGCTGAGAATCAGTGACTGGCCCAAAGTCACCCAGTGAGCTTCATGTTGGAGTGGGGATTAGAACCTGGATCTCCTGAGTCCCGGTCAACACTCTAACCAATGCACCACACTGGCTTTCTGGAAGGAGCTCCTTGTCCTGTGCCTGTGTTTGTATTCCTGAAGCAGCCTGCTTTGTTTCTGCTTCCCTTCTGTCATCCCGTCTCTATGGTTTCCCAACCCTGTTATTTGCCAACGCCGTGAGTCCTGCTCTGTCCTGTTTCCCTGTTCCTTTGCCGGTCTGATCTGATCTTCCAGTCATAACCCTGCCCTAACACAACTCCTTTCTCTTGATCCAATTACACTGCCCACACCACAGCTTGCTCCAAGACAACCTGCTAATAATGTAACTTGCGATGGATAAATCTCACCTGCGATCAGATCTGTGCCTGGGTAGTTACTATATTGGGGGGCACCAGAGATTCCTGGGTCAGATCTATCCACTAAGAAGCACCACAGATGTGCCTGGCTGCCCAGTTCCAACATTGAGTGACTGAGATGGTAGAGTCCTGGGATGCCATGCCACCTTAGATTTCATTTGGGAGTTTCCCTGTTGAAAATGGCATCCTTGATGATAACTACTGATGGGCAAAATTACCCTAAGTAAATTTGTTATTTACTCAGAAAGTAACGAATTCATCGATGTGAGCTCAGATGAGATTTCTCCTTTAATACGAAATCTTTCTCTCTGTGCTCATGGGGTTTGGCACATGCGCAATATCAAAGTGCATCTTGGGAACTGTAGTTTGGAATCACATCGTGCGGCATAACATGTCACCACATTATGTGACCCCTTTCTGATTGTTTGTTCTCACGTGGCCTGCCTGTGTGATGATACGGTAGGATGTTTAGTCACTGTCGGCAATTGCCTGCAGGAAGGTAGACCTGCCACGTTGTCGTCCTCCTCAAAGACAGAGCCATGGAAGCTCTGTCTTGGGAACCACTTCAGGTAAGTTTATGGGGGAGTCTAGGTGGTCGGGCAACTAAAAATTTAGTGTCTGTGAGCTGGTGGAATCTGTGTACTCCTTTCCTGTGCACGCTTTGAAGCTCGCAATCATTCCGGACTCAATAGTGGATTCATAATACATCGATCCAGGCTCACTACAAAGCTGAGTGTTATGAATGGACGAATTTCGACCAAGGAGGCAATCACGAAATTTGGTGCCATCAGTAAAACATAGCACCATTGAACAGGATGTTTTTGGGAAGAGCAAACTGAGTACAAATGTGTCCTTGCCAAGCTACTTGTGAAGAACCTGCTGTGATTCCCCTTTCATTGCTACATTTGTCTTCACTGTGAGTTTTCTACAGCCAAACTCAACATGCTCTAGTCTACTGGCCCCTAGTAGAATGGTGGTAGGCTCAAATACTATAGTAACACATTTCTCTCTAGAGGTTTAGAATTGTGCCAGGGAGTAAATCCTGGAAAATTAGGCTAATGAAACAGTGAACTGCAATTATGAATTTCAAAAGAAGAGAACAAGATCAGCAGGATGAAGTGGCATGATTTTATTTTATTCTTTGATCTAAGGTTTTCAGACTTCAAGTGGAGAATAGTTTTACAATCTCTCATTCCCCCCACTCCACCCCAACCACCATTTTCTGAGCAGCAAAATTACATTTCTTTCCATTGTAAATACAGTTTCATAAGAAAAAACCTCCAGGCAGTGTGGGTAGGTAACTATTGTAATTATCTACTTTCCCTTCCAAGTTACTACATAACATAGGCTACAGGGGTTCAGCCAGTTTCTTCTTTTGGTTAGAAGATATTGAGTGAGGGAGAATTTAGCACAGCCCTCGTTAAACTCTTCCACAATTTTAAATGTCTTTTTTTTAAAAATTCACTCCACCAGAGATGACGTTGAACACATTAGCAACATACAGGAATCCAGTTTAGGAGATTGCACAGAGACTTCCTGTGCCAACATGACACAATGCTGTCATCTTGCCATGCATTTGCAGAGTTCAACTGGGTCAGTGGAGCCTCTACACCTGCCAGAACTACATAGATTCTGCTAAATCCATGACCTTAAGAAACCATAACAAGCTGGAACAGGGAACAGAGATCTAACAGGCATCCAGCTAAAAAAATCTTTATCTAATGGAACTAGGTGATTGCAAGCATCTCTACACTCTTAAGTGTGCAATTACTGTTTCTAGCCAAGGAATGCCATTGACTCATAGTGTCATCACACAGGGGGAAATTGTGTTTGCTTACCGTCACTTCTCCACCCGTGTTTGTCCCTCATTACTTCCTCTTTTGAAAGAGGAAGTAAACAACCTGCATGTGGTCAATTCAGTGGGCTGTTCTGATTGCGCTGCTTCTCCTGCACACAGCAGGAGATAATGGCAACTTCCGTCTTTATTTTAAGTGGGACTTACTGGGCTGTTTTTTTGTGGCGTGAAAAAGGCAAGAAGGGGCGGGAGGCAGATCACGTTGTGAGAGGGACACACGAAAATCTGTGAGTGCCCAGTAATAAGCGTGCAATAAAACACTCGTTGAGTGTTCCACGCACTACAGTTGAACAAGGCTTCACTCTGGACCACCTGCATACAAAATCAAGCCAGGGGTGGCATGTCTTTCCCAAGCCAGGGGTGGCATGTCTTTCCTACTCTCTCCAGATGTATTGGGTTACAATGCCACCAGTGGAGGCTGGTGGCTCCAGTGTCATCCAGAACTTACTTTGTGGCTTGGATTCAGCACCTCGGATAGTTGCTTTAGGGTTCTGACTGAAACCTGGAGCAGATTCACTGCCCCACTGATACCTGAGCTACCAGTCACCACTGAATGTCACTCATCCCTAGCAAGCACTGCCATTGGCTCTGCTAGCTGGGGATGATGGGAGCTGTAGTCCAACACATCTGGAGAGCACCAGGTTGGGAAAGAAATGTTCTAAAGAAATGAGCCCCACTCTTTTCGTTGATAGCCAATTCCCCTTTATAGGGTTTATGAAGGATCTGGAACATGATGACCCTAGCCAATGTGGAAGAATGCCTTGAGTAATTACACTTTGGAAGTGACACCATCACCCCAAGTTTCACATTAGATTGAGACATGTGTGTGTGTGCTTGAGGTGGGGCAGACTGTGGGAGCAGAGCCAGCCAACCCAGCTGCACCCAGGACCTCAGCGTTCTTGCAGTACCTTCCCACATCATCATAAACATCCTTCAGTGGAGTTTGATGGGTTGAAGGAAACAGTGCCCAGCTTCCTCCCACATCTGAGGTGCATCTGCCCTCACACGAGCGGAGGAGGCCTGGACAGCCTCAGGCATTTAAGCACTGTCCATGTGCCGAGTTCAGTGGTGACTGCCATTTGATTCTCTCTTCTTCTTTTTTACTTGTCACAATGAAAACAATAAATATATTTTTTTATATAAAAATAAGTTCATTAAAAAAATGAGTAAGCTACCTTTAAAAACTAGCATATCTTAATACCCTCTTGATAGCATAACCGTAGGCTCTTCTAGTCTCCGGGCCCTGATTCAGGACATCAAGTTCCACAGAAACCTGTGACACCTCAGGACTGTACTTATCAAGTGCGAGCTCTAACAGGGTCATACGCTTGACGCCTTCATGAAAAGGCATGAAGGGGCAGAACAGGAACTGATGAAGCCATCTGAACTACAACAAGGTACAATGGCTTTGATCGTCTTCGACGTATACTCAATCCTTCTTTCAAATTGAGCTTCCCCAGAATGTTCTGCTGAAGTTTAAGGGTCCTTAGAGTGACCAGGAATTAGTCCAGGCATGTATAGAGTCCATGTTGGCATTTCCTGGTAGGGAAAAAACTAAACTGGAGATGAACAGCCCTTAGCAGGATGAAGAAAAGGAGTCACTTAAATAGAAAAAAAGAAAAAAGAAAAAAAAAGACAGAAATGAAACAAAACCCCTATTTGGGCTTTTGCCAGTACTACTGAGTAATGTCCACTAAGCAGTAGGGCCTGACACCCAAGTAAAGCTCAAACCCCCTCAGTGCAGCAGTTCAGGATTTCTTTCCTGGGAGATGTGAGAAACGTGGGTTCTTCTAACAAATTCTTCATTTTTCCCATTTAAGACATGATGTAAACCTCCAGCAGGCTAGCTACTGCATGCATCCTGTAGAAGATGCCAAAGGGCAGGCAGATGTCCACAATGGCAGCCCACATGGGGTTTCCATAGAATTTGAGCTCTGTGTCGTTATCAAACTGTGGCCGGGCGCCAAACGCTGGCATGATCCAGAGCTGTTTGGGAAAGAGACAAAGAGAACAGCAGCGTCAGCGAGAGAAACAGGAACTGATGACTCAAAACACCAGATAGCATGAAGTCTAACAGCAAACCCTATTTGGCACACATGTCAATCCGGATGGCTGCTGCTATTCCACTCTGTTTGAACTCTAGTTGCCTAGGATGGCCACTTATGAATTTCCCCCCCCCCCCGCCCAAAAGGAAATCCATCACCAAAAAAGAGAGCCATACCATACTTCTTTATTGCGATCCATGAAAAAAAAGAAGAGAACAGTGATTTGCATAACGTTTGCATATGCTAATTTATGCCTACCTGTTTAGCCTCCTGTCTAGTGCCAGCTCTTAATGGGCAACAGTTCTTATGTTTCATTACCTTCACTTAGAGGACATCTTCAAATAGAGGATTGTCCTTTGTAAAAGACGATGCCTGGCCAACATACTTGTAGTCTACCATGGCTGTTAATTATAAACATTCATTGCTATTGTGAATGTCCAAACGTGAAGGCAGTGGGCATAATCTAGAGCAGGAGTGGGCAGACTTCAGGCTTGCTGGATCCACTTTGTTTTTACTGGAATCCAGAGATCTGCCAACCAGAGCCTGGTGCAGAAGACATATAAAATACTTAGAATGCAAGAATTCTGAGCCCAGGAATTTGCTTTCAGTACCAGAACTGAATGGAGCTCATAGTCTCCCACAAAAAAATCCACTCCTGTTACTCCAAGCTTTCTTCATTTCAGCAGTATGATTTGTGCTGTAGAGAGGGGAGTAATTTTGCTGCTATTGCTAAACATCTGGGATGTCAGAAATCCTTGGCGATCTACTGCACAATACCCAGAGATCTACCAGTAGATCCAGATTTACCTTCTGCCCAGCCCTGACCTAGGGCACTATTTAGCATGATGACATTTCATGGACTTTTGTCTTCTGGATTGTGACCAATGAATGATTGTTATGTGTGCCATAATCCCAGGCATCTATGCCAACACAGGCAGCAGAGCTCCAGCAAACTCCAATGAATTCCATGGGTGTCACATGGTCAGCAGTGGAACTACTACTGCCATTTCCCCATTCCTAACTGAGATAATACATTTCCCCATTTGGGTTTGACCCTCTAGTCCAGGGGTGGGATATGTGTGGCCCTCCAGATGTCTTGGCCTACAATCCTTCACCATTGGCGATGCTGGCAAGGGCCGATGGGAGTTGTAGGCCTAAACATCTGGAGGGACACAAGTTGTCTACCTTTGTTGTAGTACCTTAAGAAAATCCAGATGCTGTAAATCCCAAATTTTGCCTTAGGTTAAATTAGAAAAAATTAAATAGCATTACAGAAATATAGAGCTGTGCATAATTGATTCTGACCTCTTGTTTTCGTGTGCCTAATAATCTCTAAAAACGCATTTCCTTTCAAACTTTTCTTTGTTTGAATCATTTGAATTTGAAGCCCATGGAGGCTCCTCCAAGTCAGCTCCATTTGAATCTACATGGAGAAATGCTGATCCATGAGATGGAGGTTTTTTTGGTTTTATTTACTTCCACAAAATAAGGTGGAAGAACAACACTGGTCTGCATGTTTTCCCCAAACCGTGTAGGGTGTGGTCAAAGGTGCATGCAAAACAGGACTTGGTGCATTCCTCCCTCCTGCCCACAACTCAAACTCAGCTCCCCCCCCTTTGCAATGCATTTCACAGACGTACTGGATAGCAAGCCCAATGTTCATTCAGTCCTCTGTGCTGCCTCTCTGCCCATGCTTCAGGTGAGCCTTTAAAAAATGCTACATGTACATTTATTTGTTAAAATGTTGAAAAACTCCCTATGGAGATGGAAGATGATTTAGAGCAACCTTCCCTGAATTGGTGTCTTCCAGACATTGACTACAACTCCCAGGATTCCTAACCTTTGGCCATGCTGGCTGGGGCCAATGGGAGTTGCAATCCAAAACATTGGAAAGTTGGGGAAGGGTTAGGGTTAGAGACACAGGATTCGTGACAATCAGTGCTGTGCACAGCCGGCTTCTACTCTGTTAGCACACAGAATCGATTTCTCCTGAGCTCAGTGTGGGAGAATGTGCACCAAAACACAACTCAGTATGTGCTTCCGCAGTGGAGTCACCATTCAAATTATGTCCTTCTGTAAACACCCTTAGAATTATGCATATCAACTACTTATATGGGCGAAACTAGACATTACAAGAGACATGGGGCTGCTGCTCTGTGCCTCTTTCTCCCCACATCCTTACCCAACCTGATGGAGCTGATGGGACACACATCTGGAGGGCACCAGGTTGGGGAAGATCTAGTATAACACAACACAAACTCTGCATTTCTCTCCCTTCACCCACACTGGCACCAACAGCCACTGATGTGGCGGCTGGGTGGGGAAACATTACACATTTTGTTACAAGGAAAGACAGAGATGGAGCAGTGATGGCAGCTCCATGCCTCATGTAACATCTACTTCCACTAAAGTCAACAAAGCTACATCCTTTGGCATGCAAATATTTTGGCTCAATAGCACAGCTGCAACTAGCTCTGGATAAAAAATAAAATAAAATGAGACCATCGAGCCTCGGGTGTACGTATTTCCCAGAACTGGAGTTCCTGTCATGCTTTACTATTATGCATTTAGAGGTAGGGATGGGAGAAATCAAAATTGTCTTCATAACTTTGCTAAATGACCCAATTTAGGCCCAAACAAAATGGCCTTACTTACAATTATGTTACACATGAGCAGGAACATTGAGCTCTCCTTTAAGAATCTTCTCCTCCAATTCACTTTCTTGGGGATCGCTACTGACTGCGTTACTTCAGAATGGGCCTGAATTGCTCCTTCTGGGGGTGTTGTGGATGACAAAGCATTTTCGCTCTCAGGGACGCGGAGGGAGAGGACATTTATGTTGACAAAAGTGAGTCCATAGATGTCCCTCTGCTGAGAGTCAACTTTGTGTTCCTCTTCTGGGGGTTGCCGGTGGAGGCCTTCAATGATAAAGATGTTCTGGAAAGTGTGCTGGGCAATCATCAGCAAGGCATAGCTCAAGTTGAGGGCATTGATAGTGTCCCGTGGTGAACTGGCCACTGTGGCCACAATAGAGTAGTAGGAAATGGCATATTGTCCCAAGGCTGCACCCATCAATAAAGCAACGTCCAACGTTCTAGTTGGGTTCTTGTGACGGTCCATGTCCCTTTTGTCATAGCGATACACAATGGAGCTTCCAATGGAGACCACGGACATCAGGCTCAGGCAAATGATGTTGAAGATGTAATACATACCGAGTACCTGTTTGTTCTTCATTTGGGGTTTGTCCTTCGAATTCACCTGCACCTCATACACGATCAGGACCGCTATGCCCGTCACCAGGACCAGGAGACCCATGATGAAGCCCAAGAAGTACGTCTTTTTGAAAAGCTTGAACTTGCGGTGGTGCGTATGGTTGGCGTGGCTGTCGATGAGGCGTCCGACGTTCTTCCACATGACATAGACCATGGCAGAAGCAAAGAGGCTGTACTCGATGTTGAAGGGGTAGAGCCAAAAATAGCCGTTCTGGAAGATCTGGCAGAGAGGACTTCCGCAGTGACAGCTATGCGACGAGGCGGCCTTTAACCCAGCTGCAGAGAGGGAAGACAAACGTATGAGGTTTACTTACTTGTTCAGTAGAAGCTTTGGGTTTGGGTTTTTCGTATACTTTTCTTTTTTTAAAAAAAGAAACTTGGATATGAAAAAGGCAACGTTTTTAACACCTGTGATACCTGAATGCCACTTCAGACCCAACTCCCCAATCTTTTCAGTCTTTTAAGATTCAAAATGTGTTTATTTGCGTATTATATTCAGTGGGGGAGTACAGCCAGGGCTTAAAGTGACACTGTGCCAGCACATTTTTTTTTATTAGCAAAGGCACTGATGTGATCCTGCCACTCCCAGGCTTCTGTGTTCTGAGCTTAACAGTAATCCACATGGGAGCTGGGTGGGGAAAGACTCTCCACAGTAACAGTGTATTGCTTCCTGTTTGTAATGCAAAGAAATTTGGGGCATGTTGGTCTTGAATGGACAGTAAGGATCAGTGCCTGAATTTTTGGACCCTCCTTTGGGGCATAGGGGTGTGTGTGTGTGTGTGTGTGTGTGTGTGTGTGTGTGTGTGTGGACTATCATGATGAGCACCTGCACTTCAAAATTTACCACCACATCACTGATCATATTTATCAACCGCTCCTTTCCTTCATGGAAGTCAAAATGGCACGCATGGTACTCCCCTTCCCATTATATTCTCACAACAAAACTGCAGAGTAGGTTAGGCTAAGATGTGTGTGTGTGTGTGTGTGTGTGTGTGTGTGTGTGTGTGTGTGTGATTATTTAGGCAGGGATGAGAAACAGGTGGCCTTTCAGATGTGGTTGGAGTACAACTCCCATTATCCCTCACTACTGCTGGGAGTTGCAGTCCAGCAACATCTGGAGGGTCCCATGTTCCTCATCCTTCAGTTAGGGCTCCTTTGGGGAGACTCTCGAAGGGGGCCTTGGAGTTGTGGGATCTCAACACACCTTCCCTCACTTTGGGGGAATATCTGTAACCTTTATTTCAAGGTTCTACAGGTTGTTGGGTACTAATTACAAAAATGATCTCCTTTCAGTTAGCTTTAAAGCCTGTGTCTTGCTTAATTTCCATTTTGATGTCATTTGTCCTAGGTAAAAATCAGTGGAACACAACTTTACTTTGAGGCAACGTTACTGATCACTTAGCACTTCAAATGCTGTAAACACAGTTTGAATAATAATAAAATAAAACCATAAGCTGTAAGAGGTCAGCTGGTTATTTATAACTTTTTTTTCTTATTTTTAAAAGTAAACAATGACCATGTGGCCCATTCAGCGGGCATTTTTATTGCTCCGCTTTTCCTGCACACAGCAGGAGATCATAGCAAATTTTGCATCTAAAAATAAGTCGGGGGTCTTATTTAGTGATGGGAAGAAGGCCAGAGGGAGCGGACAGTGCATGGGAGGGGGACGGCAGCATCGAAAGGACCTGCAAAATACAGTGAATGGGCAGTAATGGGTGTGTGATAAAACACTTCATAGAATCATAGAATAGCAGAGTTGGAAGGGTTGGAAGGAGCGTTTGATGACGCTCTTTGTCAAGGAAAAAAGACCAGAAGAAGCAGGAGAGGATGATGTTGTCAAAAGGACGCGGGAAAAGTTGTGAGTGGGCAGTAACGAGCAGGCAATAAAACGCTTGTCTGATGATGCTCTGAGAGATCCAGGTTTGGAGCAATGTCGTTCTCGAACCTCACACCTGCATTGGGCCCAACAAATTCTCTGGGTGGCCCTCCAAAATTGACTATGGGGGTGGGGAGCCAAAGGCACTCCTCAGCTAGGGCACTATTTATCCTAGGGCTGGCCTTGAATCCTCTTTGTGTATATAGATGAGGGACAATGATCAATGCAGCCTCTCAACAGGCAAGGGAGGAAACGTCCAACGGAACCCTCTCAGCTTTACGAACATGAGAAGAGCCCTGATGCTGGATCAGACCAAGGGCATGTCTAGTCCAGCACTCTGTTCACACAGTGGCCAACCAGCTGTCGACCAGCGACCCACAAGCAAGACATGGGTGCAACAGCACCTTCCCTCCCATGTTCCCCAGCAACTGGTGCACGCAGGCTGACTGCTGCTGATACTTGGAAGTCTTCAGGAGGTAGGAAAGACATGGGGCTGGTTGAGAAGAGGCAGCCCTCATTTCAACTTGGGACTGTCCACTGCCATCAGCTTTTGGGTTAGCTGCTCTTCAATATTAAAATGCATCAATAAAATCTCCCCCCCCCATTAAAATGCAGTTCTCTTTTGTGAGCCACTGACCCATTCTGTGTGCCTGTGTGCCATTTGCATTTGGGTTCTTGGTTTCAGCCTTATGCACTGACTCATCTGTGACAGCCGACATCCACACTGCGAGATTGGTGGTCAAGGTGAGCATCAAGCCACATCTGAAAGACAAGAAAGGAGACGCGGGGGGTTAAGGGGAGAACCCTGTTCATTCTAGGATTACAAATTGAAAATGGTGGAAAAGCGAGTAAGATGACCTGCTTGAGCCCAAAAGACCCCCTTATAGCATTAGGTGTCATGGGCCAGGAGGCATTCCAGCAATGTGTGTGTGCGTGTGCGCGTGTGTGATTCAGATTGTTTCGGTAGCGCGGGAAGAGATGCTTACTATGGTGGTGACAGAAACTTTTCTTTTTTTCCTATCCTTTCTTCCGTTCAAATCTAAAAACAACAGCATGCACTTTGCAGGGTGGCGGTGAGAGCACAGCTCTCGCCGCCTTTCCCTCTCCCAGAATGCATCTTGAATGATGCAATCTAGCTTCATTCCATGATGCATTATAGGAAAAGGGGGGGGGGGAAATGTTGGCCAGAGTCACATGCAATGTTTTAAAAAAGTAAATGAAGTGTTGCCACTGCCACAGTAAATGGGCTTTTACTACACCCCCAAAATGAATGAAATCATTTTGCCTCCCAAGCATTTTTGAAATTGCACCTTCCTTTAGGGGGGAAATAATAGAGTAGGGGGACAGTTTCAGGAGTGTGGGAGAGAGAGAAAAATGTTGCCTTGTGCAAGACCCAAAGAGAACTGTGGAGCGCAAACATTTGATGGCAGGTTCCCACTTGTCTGTCATAACAGCTACTGATGTTGTTCTAAGTGGTACGTTGGGTCCCCCACCCTGCCCCCGTTTGGTCTCAGTTTAGCCAAGCAGGTCTGCAGTTCAAGAAAAGAATGAAAAATAGCTTGGAAGGACTCAGCTAGGAGGTCCTGATACTCACCTGGTAAGATCCAGATGTACGTGTATACAATCTCTGGCAGACACCCAGAGGAAGTATGTCTGGAAAGAAACAAGTATATATTTAAAATTCCCTGTCAAAGCATGTCTGACACTCTGCATGAAAGGCAGGTGTAAATGGAAAAGAAGCAGAAGTGAAGCCATTTTTTTTTTTAAAAAAAAATTATATTCTCATGCCATTTAGCTTCTCATTCAACCACCTCACAGTGGCTCATTCTGCTTCTACTGATGCCAGTCTCATCAATAGACACCTCCGATAAAATTGCCACAGGATTACATGTTTCATCCCTGCACTACATTTTTCCTCCCTGCATTCCTGCAAAACAGTTTTAGATCTGGGAAGTAGCTAGAATCGAGTCAAACTTTCTCCACTAACATTTATTGTGCATCAGATCAAATAGAAAAGGAACAGCTTTCACCTCTTCAAATCCTTGCCCCAAATAAACTTGAAGGCCATTTAGAAAGGTAAATTTCAGATCGTGTGAATGTTACACGAGGTCAAGAATATAGTTAATAAAGAATGAAAACTGAAGTAAAGCTTTTCTGTATTTCCTGAAGTATCCAATTATTTTCAAATTTTCATTTCACCCCCAAACGTTGTGGAAAATGTGGTGTTTGAGAGAGAAAATAAAAACATAGGATTGAATCCCAAGGTGTCATTGGGCAAACATTATTAATGCAAGGAGGGTTCTTGATTTTCATTTTTCCCCATCACACAGATCCCACACCCCCACATCCTCTATCGTATTCTCCAACTCTCAGGAGAAGCTTTTTGGAGGCGTGAAGAAGAGGTACAGCAAGTAGAGGGAAATCAGCAAAAATTGGGGGCTCTGTCCTGTGCATTCATATGTATTTACTGCTGGTGCAACAGCAGCAGTGGATCCAAGTCATAATTTTGGGAAAGGACATAACAGAGATGAGAATAATGTTGACTTGGTTTGTGCGCTCTACTAAATAAAAGCAACAAAGTTGGTTACTGGTTCCCAGTTCCCATAGAACCATGAAATGGAATCGACTGTGCTGAATGTCACTTGCTGCGGATCTACACAGAGTCGTCGGGGCGCCCTGAAGGCGCTTGCGTGCGCCTCCAGGGTGCCCTGAAACTCCTAGTGTAGATACCTGTAGATACTTGTCCAGAAGAGGCGGAGGAGGTGGCGGTGGCGGCGGCGAAAAGTTCCCAGGGCTCCCGTCAGATGCGAGTGTGCCTAGAGCGTCCTTGCCGCCGTCGCCCACCTCCCCGCCGGCCTCCTGCTGCCGGCGAAAGAGCCACTCTTTCACCGGCAGCAGGAGGCCGGCGGGGAGGTGGGCGACGGCGGCAAGGACGCTCTAGGCACCCTCGCATCTGACGGGAGCCCTGGGAACTTTTCACCTCCTCCTCCTCCTCCTCCTCCTCCTCCTCTTCTGGACAGGTATCTACAGGTATCTACACTAGGAGTTTCAGGGCGCCCTGGAGGCGCACGCAAGCTCCTTCAGGGCGCCCCGACGACTCTGTGTAGATCCCCTGTACTCTGCTGTGTCATTCTACAGTTTCTTGCGGAAAGCACTGGTCTTGCAGTTCTCCCTATCTGCTTCGACTGCTTGGAAGCACCAAGGCACTCCAGTGCCTGCGAACTGACTAGTGCTCGATTTCCCTGCATTCAAGAATTGTCCTGTATTCCTGCATCTGCTTTCTGCAGGACAAGGCCTTTCCAGATCGAAATGCATCCAAAAACAAACTGGCAGCTCCAAGTATTCCTATACTAACTGGACTGCCACCAATTATTCCATAAAGGAGCTTTAGTCTATTCCCTGCACACTCAGAATGATGAGAAGATCCAAACTCACCTGGACGATCACGAACACCGCCTGCACAATTGGGTACATGATTTTGATGACTGACAGGCAGTGGAAGAAGCTGGAGTAATATCCCGTCTTAAATACGTCCATCACCAGCGTGAGGATTGCAAACAGGACCAAACCTCCTGGTTTGGAAAGCAAATGTCAGTATATCACATTACAAACAAGGTTTCTAGACTTCTAGAGTTCCTATTTTGTCTGTTAAACACAGCCACAAGGAACCTTTTATACCTGCAGCCCACAAACACAACAGTGATGGTGTTTCAGGTGCAATGTATCACTTTTGCTGAAACCTGAGCTCTATCTTGTGATCCGACTGCACCGTCAGGTGCGTTTAAGATGGAGCACATCATTGTGTAAGTCTCGCCTCAAGCAAATCTGGAGTCCAAATTCAAGTTATACTCAGGGGGGTTGGCTCCAAATTTTTGTTGAGACCTCAGGCAAGAAATCTGTCATACATCCTTTCCTATTCGCCCAGACAAGGCACCTGAGCCTCCCTGACCAAAAGCAGGCTGTCTGCTTACTCTGCCACCCTTAATCCACCCCAGGCACTTCTCCAAAGCACTGGGAGAGGTGTGCATGCACATGTCCACACAGGACCCAAGTCTCAGTCTGACTGACCCTTTGAGCATCTGTGAGCCCTGGCTAGGCGTCTTGATTTTGCCAAAGATGGTCACCTACTGTGGCCATTTCAAACTTGACTTCGCTTTTTAGGGGGTTCTTCACTCTCTTGAAATTCTTGCCTGCTTGCAGAGCTCAACATTTTGAGTCTTGCAGAACTCAGACAGGACTTGAATACTTCAAAAAAAATGCAAGCAGGGCTCTTAGAGCTACGAGTGGGACATCCATTTCCTATGTTTATCCCACATGGCTATAGCACCCACTGGGCCATGTTCTGCTTTGCCCCTCCCACCCAACACATAGCCATTAGCTGCTCCTTACCTCTTAGCCAGATGGGCCCTGCATGGCGGTCTTTGCAAGGGATGGCTTCCTGCCGCCTGGAGGTGCTGAAGATGTAGAAGAGCATCCAGGCAGTGGTGATCAGCATCACAATGGTGAGCATGAAAAAGACGTCATAGTCATGAAGGGGCACATTTTTGAAGGCCCCACCGCTGACCAGGGTGCAGGCCAGCAGGACCAAATTGATGGCGAGCAGAACGGAGAAGACACGTCCTCCTTTCTTCCAGATTTCTTTGGGGCCGTGCGACGAGGCAGAGGGGAACTTGTGGCAGCCAGTGGGAGATAGCGGCTCAGGTGCAAAGTTGCCCTTGTCATCCTTTTGACCAGCGCCCATGATAGAGTCTTCACGTCTGATTTCACTGTCTTTCCACGTAGACACTTCGGTCATGATTTAATGGGCACTGTTGTGTTTCTGCTAGCATGAAGCACATGCAAACACACACATGCACACACACACACACACACAGAGAGAGAGAGAGAGAGAGAGAGCGCACATCAGGACAATATGTATTATTTCATGTCAGTTGTCCAGGTTTCATTCAACCAGGGGAGGTTGAAGGTGATGACATGATTAAACAAAAGGCAGATGCACAAAGGAACAACAATAACAGAGTGTGAAATGTCCTATTTGGTCTCCTCCTGTCACAATTTTGATGAATCCCCTTTCTTGCTGACCACACCTGATCAAGACAGCAGAGCCTGTGAGCTGACGTTTCATTTTAGTGTATTGATTTTTAAATTCATCAGTTCGTTCTTTCCAAATTCCCTTTTAGCAGCATGCTTCTTAGCAGTGTCTCTTTTGATGAGCAATGTGCAGTTTAGTGGATTTTTTTTAAATAAAAAGCTATGTACCCCCATATTTCCAGATCCTGACTCAAACCTTATCATTATTACTCAAAGAGCAAATGGTGGCAGTCTCAAATCATTCTGCATACCTTTCAGATCTAGCGAAGGTCAAAGTACGGCTCACTTACGACCTCCTAAGTCAAACACAGCCCAGCAGCCATAATAGCATACTAGAGAAATAACCCCAATGGAGACATTGCACAGGCTTCCTAGCCCCTTCATGCCCTCCTCCAAGTGTCTTGCATTGCAACCCTATGCATGTTCACTAAGTTCCATGAGACTGGCAAATGTGTAGATGATTACAGCCTTAGGTTGCAATCCTATCTGGAAGCCGTGGGACTTGCATCAGAATAAACAAGCATAGGATTGTCCCATTAGATTCTTTGCTAATATTAACTATTTACAGCACAGTCCTGTGCACGTTCACTCTGAAGTAAATCCCATTGTGCTCAGTGGGTCTTACTTCCAGGGAAGTGTGTATAGTGGCTGCACTCCTTAGGCTGCAATCCTATATATCTTTACCAGAGAGTAAGTCCCATTGAACACAGTGGGAATTCCTTTTGCGTCAACATGGATATCATTGCACTGGTCATGTCATTATAACGAGGCTCATGGAGACCAGAACAGTAGCCATAGCCAAGGGCTATTCCACCAACCTGCTTTCCGCCTGCAAGTCGACTTTCTGTCCTCAGCACTGCTTTTGCACAAGCTTCTTCTTTCCTCCTCTCAGAAACGTCCAGGGATTTATATCTGTTCGGATGCCTTTGTGATTTACACCATCGGTGGGGCAGACAGTGTGGCTTCATAAACTTCTCAGGAATGCTGACATGATCCATTTTGTGCACAAGCTGTTTTTAGGGAAGAAAAGGGTGAGAGAGATGGGCTCAAGGTCACTCGGCAAGGAAAATGGGAAGAAGATGACAGCTTATCATAAATCATATTGCAGATGAGAGCAGAGGTTCTGACATGGTCATGTTTTTTTTAAAATATATATATATTATAAAAAGGAGCACATAAGCTGGAATTTGGTCTGATCCAGTGGGGCATTTCCCTTCCAGGCCTTGAATAGGCAGAAGTCAACAAGTGCTTTAACTGTCACCATATCTCCAAGCTGATAAAAGTTTCAGCTGTTGATTTCTGTATAAGAACATAAGAAAAGCCCTGCTGGATCAGACCAAGGGTCCATCTAGTCCAGCACTCTGTTCACAGTGGCCAACCAGCTGTAGACCAGGGAACCACAAGCAGGAGATGGTGCAACAGCACTCTCCTGCCCATGTTCCCCAGCAACTGCACAGAACCCCTTTCCATAAAAGAGTGTCAAATGTATGCCCCTATGACTTTATCTGAAGTTGGTCACCCACCTTGCCCAGCTGCAATGACTGCTGGGTCATAAGGTGGCTGTGATGTGCCCCCTTTATAGAGGGCAGTCCTCTGTTGGAAAGGTTGCCCAGTCCAAGTCTGCTATAAAGATAGTAAGCTATCAGAAGGAAGAGCTGGACCTTGTAGTTGTTCATCAACATCTAGCACCTGAACACACTCTTCCACACCTTAACGCATTCCATTAACCATTTTGTGGTTAAGCAGCATGGTTTAGTGTGTTGTCTGAACAGGGCCATTATGGTGAGATGGACTGTATTTTTATTTAAATTATAATAATGATTTCTAAATTTGCATCAATACCTATAAATTGGCATAGACACATTTTACCAAGCTTGTCCTCTGTTGGTGATGCATATTCTTTCTTTAGGTGATTTGCAAGTGGCCACCCTGCTGAGCAACTAATCAATCTTGGCACTGGTGGTTACAAAACAAAAGTAAAGACATTTGTTTTTGGTTTTTTAAAGCCAACAGTTTTGTTCCAAAAAAAGCTGCTGTGATATAGTGGTTAGAGTGTCAGACTAGGATGTGAGAGATCTGGGGCCCTTCCACACGTTGTCCCCAGAGCGCAACTATTTGACCCCAGTGCACTCTGAGGACGATCGTGAAACTTCCCTGTAAAAGAAACGACGAAAAGACGTCCTCTGCGCCGCCGCCGCCGCTACCCAGCTTCCTGCTTCCCTCCCGGGACGATAGCTCGGCGGAAGAAGGCGGAGGAGAGAGCGGAAGAAGCTCTCTCTCCCAACGTCTTCAAAAAAAGCTCTCCGAGCTGGCTGGGGAGCAGGAATCTGGGAAAGACGTCCTCGGTGCCGCTGCTGCCGCCGGCGCCACCCAGCTTCCTGCTACCCGGCCGGCTCGGAGAGCTTTTTTTGAAGACATTGGGAGAGAGAGCTTCTTCCGCTCTCTCCTCCGCCTTCTTCCGCCGAGCTATCGTCCCGGGCGGGAAGCAGGAAGCTGGGTAGCGGCGCCGGCGGCGCCAGCGCGGAGGACGTCTTTTCGTCGTTTCTTTTACAGGGAAGTTTCACGATCATCCTCAGAGTGCACTGGGGTCGAATAGATGCGCTCTGGGGACGACGTGTGGAAGGGCCCCATGGCAAGCTCTACGCTACTGCTTTATAGAGGTATTGAAGTACACTGACAACGGTTGGAGCCCATGAAACATCTATACCAAGCAGAATATAACACTATGGAAGTGGTATATGGAATGTGTCATGGGCCCCAACCGTTGTCAGTGTACTTGTCTCCATATGTCACTTTATGGATATGGATTATTATATATATATAATAATCCATATATCAGTCCATGTATCCATATATGCCTCCATATATCACTTTCAGACCACTTTCCTAGTGCTATATCCTGCTTGGTGTAGATCTAGCCCTGGGTTCAAATCCCCACTTGGCCATGAACCTCACTGGGTGATCTTGGGCCAGTCGCCAACTCGTAGCCTAATCAATTTCACAGGGTTGTTGTTGTGAGAACAAAGTGGGCGGGGAGTGGGGGGGGGAGCTCAAATGCCTTGAGCTTTTTAAAAAACAGGCAGGATATAAATCATATATACATGTCTGTGTGTGTGTGTTTATGTATGTGTATGTATGAAAGATAGAAAAACTAACAACGGAGTATTTAAAGGTATTTTTTAAGCTAAAAATTTCGGCTTCTTCTGCCCTAATCAGTAACTTTTAGCCTAAGACTAACCGCATCCACAATAGATCCAAGAGCCTCCTTGTTGCTTTGCTGTTGTGCCGCTTTACACCAATCTCTCTCTCTCCTCTCTCTCTTCCAGTTTAGCATACAACTACCTAACCATGAGACCATAAAAGTGACAGCCAAACAGAAAAAAGTAAATTTACTACTGATTTTTTTTAGCCCAGCTTGCTCTTCTCTGAGTTCCATCACACCAGTGTTTTATCACACTTTTGTCCTGCCTTGTTTACCATTTTGCCCTGAGACCCCCACACAACGTTGTCCCTGTCCTGCAGTCATCTCGCCTCTTCCCCTCCATTTTCCGTGTTTTTCTAGGGTGCAGAAAGTGTGGTATTTTTTCTCCAGATGGGATAAAACCATCCTTCTGTCTCCATGTATGCCCTCATGCTATGTTGCAGAACCTCCCTTCTTGTGGGCATGTGCATTGAAGGGTGGTCTTGCTGATGAAAGAGGAGGGTGGGGGCAGTTCTCCTCCAGTGTGCCAAGTCAGTCGAACGGACTTTCGCTGCTCCAACCCCACTCTCATTGCTCTATCATCCACCCGTTTCAACTACCCTCTTTTTTGGCTCGCTGTATGAGGTGCCCAGCTGATGAAATGCTAAATTACTAAACTTTAGACAACAAAACAAGAACAAGGAAGGGGGGTGGGCAGTGCCCACTTCTATTAGAATGTCCATCAACATCAAGAACCAATGCACTGGAGGGGGAAGGAGAAGGGACAGGGTAGGGCGGTGATACCAGGAAGCGCAAGCCAGTGCAGGTGAAAAGGTAAATAAGGCGAAATAGCACAACAATGCACACACGTGAAAGTGACCAGTGCTTGATGCGCTAATGAAGTGGAGGTGGAAATCGCAGATGCATACCAGGAAAAAAAAGTAGGTGTAATAGAGCTCTCTGTCTAACAGCAGCTTGAATGCAGAACTTAACCACTGAAGCTTTTCCTGTAATGGAGATACTCATCACCTACTAATGTCTGCCAATTAAGTCACTACTATAGGCACAACTACAGAGGCTGGTTAAAAAGGTGGCAACCCCAATTCCATTTCATTCCATTGCAAGAAATGTTTATACTCTTGAAGTAAGTATAAAGCATTTGAAATACCAGTGCGGCTGCGGATCTATATTCCTGTTTGGGAACTCCTGTCAGAATTTCACTTTTCTGATTAGCTGGGAGATTACTATTGTTACACTGTAGACAAAGAATGCTGAAGATGAGTTGACATGACACCTTTTTATCTTAAGGAACTTGCAGGGTGGGGGTGATGGGAATATTACTAACTCAAGGCTAGAAGAAAAGAAACATTTCTAGTAAGTATTTCTGGTGAACTTCATTCTCTGAGCAACAGATGGCGCCAGAGGACCAGGTATTCCCATGAGGGGAATTGTTTGTCTGGTATCCATTGGTACAGTTTTTTTGGGTTTTTTTTAGGTGTGGGCCTAAGCTTTGTTTGTTAGTTTGAAGTTTATCTAAAATTCAACAAGCAAGTGTTGGAAATCACAGGTATCATGTAGGTACACCCAACAGATATCCAGGATTAGCTCTGGAACCTTGTTGAATAGCAGATACTCAATGGCAAGCCCAGGTTTGTTGCTATGTAATGTGTGAAACTGCTGTGAGCCACGACATGTAGGCCAGGTTTTTTGTTTAAAAAAGATGGGTGTACACTGGTGTGCAGGGTTCCCGCCCTCCCCCTACGCCAGTGTCCATGCATATGTCTTATTTTACCAGGCATTCATGGGAGGTAGTAGATTCCCAGTGACTCTGCACGCCCATTCCCACAAAGTGTACACTCATATACCCATAGCCATGGGAAGATGTTTACCTTACATGCATTCCTACCCTATGATCTGTACACTGGGTAGAGTGAGCTTTAGTTCTACTTTACAGAGAGCAGTCCTCTATTTGAAGAGCTGCTCAGTCCCGGGTCAGGATAAAGATAAAGGATCTCTTCTCAATCATCCCAGAGTGCAGGACATGGATTAATGGGCTCAAGTTACAGGAAGCCAGATTCCAGCTGGACATCAGAAAAAACTTCCTGACTGTTAGAGCAGTACGACAATGGAACCAGTTACCTAGGGAGGTTGTGGGCTCTCCCACACTAGAGGCCTTTAAGAGGCAGCTGGACAACCATCTGTCAAGTATGCTGTAGGGTGGATTCCTGTATTGAGCAGGGGTTGGATTCAATGGTCTTATAGGCCCCTTCTGACTCTACTATTCTATGATTCTATGAACCAACAGAAGGAAGAAGTGGGCCTTGAAGATGCCCATCAACAGCAGCACCTGGATGGCAGACTGAGCAAAGCACACAGGTCGCCTGGCCACAGTCTCCCCCACCATATGCCGTTTCTATGTAAATGATAGTGATGATTTCTACATTTGCATCTGTGCCTATAAAATTAGCACATGCACATTTAATGCAAATCTGTGCTTCCTTCTGTCCTCTTTTTTTGTTTTTTGGTGATGCATTTCCTCCTTTTTGGTGAAGTGTAAGTGGACACCCTAACACTGGGGTATCAGGCATAGGGCCTTCCAGTCGGGATCTCTATGCAAAGAAGGTGGTCCAACATGTAGCTGTTTGGGACAGAGATAGTAACCCAGCGGTGGCCACAGACATTCTTACGCCTGAGGTGAAAGACAAGACTGCATCCCCGCTCTTCCTCCATGTTCAGAAGCTGACCATGCTGGCAGCGGAATATTTCTTCTGCACTGGCAGAACACCCTTCGCTATAGCTGAGGGCAGCAGGCTAGAAGGGGGTGAGGGGCAGGCTGCATGGCACACACGGCCCTGCCCTCCAACAGAGAGAATGCCCGGGGGCTCAGAGGAAATGGCTGCTGTGGCCGCCACTGCCCCCCACCCCACCCCAGCATCTGTCACCCGAGGTAGCTGCCCCACTCTGTTTAATGCAGTGGTGGGCAACTTGTGGCTCTCCAGATATTTTATTTATTTATTTATTACATTTCTATACTGCCCAATAGCTGAAGCTGTTTGGATGGTACACAGCAATTAAAAACATAGACTATAAATGCAATATAAAGATTTTAAACTGTGGTCTAAACAACAACAACAGCCAAAGAGAAGCTAGCAGTAGTGCAAAGATTTAAAATACAGTATCAGATTTAAAAGAGTAGCCAAAAAACTAAAATGCTTGGGAAAATAAAAAGATGTTCACCTGGCGGGGAAAAGAGCACAATGTGAGCGCCAGGCAGGGCTCTCCGGGAAGCTCATTCCACAACCGGGGTGCTACAGCAGAAAAGGCCCTCTTCTTAGTAGCCACCCATCTCACTTCTTTTGGTGGGGGCTCCCAGGAAAGGGACGCTGAAGATGATCTTACGGTCTGGGCAGGTATATATGGAAAAAAGATGATCCTTCAGGTTACCTGGCTTACAACTCCCATGAGCCCTAGCCTGCATGGCCAATGGTGAGGGCTGATAGGAGTTGTAGGCCACAAGTTACCTACCCTTGGTCTAATGGTAGGGCCGGTGTGGTTGCAATGGGGGTGGGGCAGGGCATGAGTGTAACCCCCATCTCCCCAAGTGTAGACTCACATGTCTGCAGAGCGACAGTGTACGCCAGTGCACAGGGCCCTTCTCCCACCCCTGACAACAGTTTGCACTGCGCTGGGAACAGGTATAAAGCACTCCTGAGGAGCAGCACAGCTCTTACTGTCTAGCACCTGAGGCTGAAAGATTGTCAAGGCACCCTAGCTTTGGCACATGTCACTTTGCTACCTTACATAGGTGATGTCATTCTGGGCTAGCTGGAAATACTAAAGGGAGGTCAGAAAATTTGGAAAGGTTTGTAAGCCTCTCTTCTAGAACTTTCTTTGGAAAAGCTGAGCACCCAAGCTTTGAAGGAGCCAAGGGAGGAAAATCATTTCTCAGAAGAACTGGGAGAGTCAGCAGACAGAGGAAACTTCCCTGAAGAATATGTTTGGCGAGGCAACCATGTGGAACAAAGAACCCACATGCCACGGCATTCCCAGTCAATTTCACTGCTGGGAAGAGGGCAGAGCGAGCCTCTTTCTACAAGGGGTTTGCTAAGGCGAAGTCAATGCCAGGGAGAAAACAGAAATCCTTAGGACCCAGGGGAGTCTACAGAAAACCATCTCATGCATTCAATATGAGGAGTTCCTCCCCTCACTGGTCAGGGATTCTCAGGTGTCCTAGTAACAAAGCTCCATCTTTCCCTCCTCCTCTCTTCTCTGGTAGCTGCTTTCCTGGAACTCTGTCATCCGGCTCAATGCTCATTCTTTTACTCTCCCTTCTCTCCCTCCCCAACGACATGGCCAGGGCGTAAGGCTGCACCATGAATGACCAGTACCACCGAGCAGCCAGGGATGGCTACCTCGATCTGCTTAAGGAAGCCACCAAGAAGGACCTAAACTCACCTGACGAGGATGGCATGACCCCAACCCTATGGGCTGCCTACCATGGCAACTTGGATGCGTTAAGGCTGATAGTTAGCAGAGGGTAAGTCCTGCTGCATTTTGCCCTGTCTGCTTTGCTTTCTCCGGCGGAGTCCAGTGAAAACTTCACATTTCTTTCCCTTGATAGGCCACGCAAACTCCAGGACACTATAGCAATAGATTAGACACCCTTTGCCCTCACACAACACAGGGTCGGGTGAGTTTCTTTCTTTCCTTTTGGCGAACGGCTGGATTTCATCAGGCGTAAATCTATGTGAGTCTGAACTTACGCACAAAGTTTGTCTCCCACATCAAGATGCTTTAAAAATAGAAACGCCCTGACTGGATTCAGTGCCACGAGGAGCAGTGGACACCCACCCCTAAAGGGACACAAAATGACACATGTGCCTCTTTATTTTTGTGCCAGACTGTGCACTGGCATAAAATAAAGACACACTTTTGGGAATCTGTGCCATTTTTGTTTGTTTAATTGGTGCCCCCCCTGTTTTTGGCTATGAGAGGATCAGTGGACAAGAAAGCAACCCCCCCTCCCCACCGCCCAATCCCAGCTTTTAACAGCTGTATCTCTCTCTGTCAACCATGTTGTCCTGGAATAGTCTCCACTCCATCACTCCCAAATCGGACCCTCAAAATCTCATGTGCGAAGCCCAGCGTTGTTTCATCTCAATGTTTGTTAAAACTTTGGGCTTGGCAACCCCACCCCCACCCTCCTTCTTTCCTCTGGTTAAGGCACTTGCTGCCCCTCTTGTTATGTATGACTGGAGAGGGGCAACTGGTTTAAAAGAGAGCTCAATCTGGGTTAAGAGAGGCATTGCTTTCAATATTCACATATTTCCTTTGTCCCACTACTTCTCCCTGAAAAAAAAAAGTCCCAGCCTTGCTCTTCATTATAGTCCGAAGAGAATTTAGCACCCCTCGCTCTCTCCCCCCTTCTAAATTCCAGTGAGGGTGGTGTGTTGAAAAGGCTGGAGAAAGCCTGTCAAATAGATGGGCTAACATGCAGCTTGGATTTATACTCTTATTTTCTCTGTCACAATCACTGGTGGTGTTAATTATAGAAGGGGAGGGAGCTGTGAGAGGAAGAATCTGAGAGATGCAGAGGTAACGGGGTGATTGGATTCCCTTTCTAGATTATGCAGCGTGAGGCAGACCATCTCTGCCCCCAAAGGCTGAACTTTACAAGACAAAAAGCAGTTGTCGTGATTATTTATTGTATAGGTATAGTCTGACGGTGTCTATTGGATGATGGATTCCTTCCTTTATGATTTAAGTGGCAATTCTACTGTGAACATATTTTGAAGCACTTGTTTCAGCGACTGCCTTAACAGCTCTGTGAGATAGGACCACAATTATTCCCATTTTACAGATGAACTGAGGTGGAGAAATCAAAGCTTGCCTGAGGTTTGCTCAGATCTTTGGGGCTGTAGCCACAGCAGCTACCTTCACTTCTAAAGTGCAACAGCTGTATAGAGGCCTAGAATTTTTAGGGCCAAGGCTGGCCTCTTTCACAAGTCCTTTTAAATTCTCAGTTTTACAAGTAAAGCAAGGAAAGAACACATCATTCTGGAAACAATGACTGCCTTTATGCTAAGACCTTTTGATTTCCGCAATTGACAATTCGGACATTTTTGCAAGTAAATGTTCCTCCTTTGAGTATTCTTCTATTATCTGATGTGCATGCTGTATTCCTCTCATTCCCATGCACTCTTTCTTGGGAACAAGCCCTGTTAAAACTCAGAGGAAGGATGCTTCCAGACCAGGCTTTTATTGTGCAATCACCCTGCTTTCATTCACAGAATTTTACAGGCAGGGTTATTTTCCATTTGAAACCATCCCATGCTTTCTTACCTCTCGTGCCTTTTTTCTTAACACTGAAAGGGAGGGACTATGGCTAAGTGGTAGAGCACCTACTTTGCATACAGAAGGTCTGAGGTTCAATCCCCAGCATCTCCAGGTGGGGCTGGAAAAAAAATCCTGACTGAAACCTGGAAATCTGTTGCCAGTCAGTAATGCTGAGCTAGATGACCCAATGGTGTGACTCATTTAACACAACTTCCTATGTTCCTAACGCATGCTTCCAGACAAGGCATTTATAGTGCTATTGCCCTGCCTCCTTCAGGAAGTTTAGTGGGGTATCCAGATGACATCCTCTTCCACTCGTAACCCTCTCGTATTTTCCCACTGCTTCTCCTGTCTTTTTCCTCAACACAGAAAAAACATTAAAGAAAAAAAAGAGAGAGAGAGAGAGCGATGGAATTGCTGCACAATGCTTTCTAATTGGTAGGGCTAGGAGCCCTCTGTCTGGAAGCACCCAAAAGTGGTAAAGGAGGTAAAGATGGAAAATCTGCACAATGTCCTTTGATTGGTAGCACTAGGAGCCGTCTGTCTGGAACTACCCTAACTCGCTTTCAAGTAAACATGCATAGGCTATATTTCACAGATCTGGCTGCATATGACAACTCTGATCTGGCTGAACTGCTGCTATTCCTTTCTTTGGTTTCTGGGTATCACATCCCTGATTAGTAACATCCCCAGTTTACAAACCTCTACCAGGACCTAATGTTCGGTTTTAGCACCCGCTTGTTTTGGAGGTGAGGCTCCGATGTTCACCTGATTCTGCCATCACAGAGGGTCTTGATACATTCAAGCTGGAATAGATGATCCCAGCAGAGAACCTTCCTTGCAGCTCAGCAAGTGTTTAATGGACTGAAAAAAATGTGCTTGCTGTCAGCTGGAGGACATAGTACAAGATAATGCTCATGCCCTTTTGGTGATGAATGTTATTAGGAAAAGATCGATGGGGCCGGCACTTTAAAAAGTGCTTTCATCATGGACCACAGTTTATGAGAGAGAGAGAGAGAAGGAATATACTCAGATGCTTAATTAAAACAGTACAGAATTTACGAGAGAGAGAGGGAGGGGGATTTGCTGCAAACAGAGGAGCAAAATGATTTAATCTCAGTATTGGCTGGGAGCTTTTTATGTATTTGCATTTTCACTTGCTTTTCTTAATTAATACCAGTACCATCTCCTGTGTTAACACAGCTGCCTAGTCTGTGGAGCAGAATTGGGCAGGGAACTTAACTCTGTTGTAGGGAACTGTGGGCTCAAGCCATTTTACTATGGGCAAGCAATATCTGTAGATTTCTCTGCGTCTGAATTAAGTGACTGAATGTGCATTGTTGTGTTCTGCTAGAAACACAGACCCAAAAAGGAATTGCAAGGGTGCAGTTCTGGCCTGCTTCTCTAAGCCTCTCTGAAAACGTATATCTGTCTTTTTATGTACCTTAGACATAGTGGCTTTGAACATCGGCCTTAGCCCCCAGTGTTCATTGCTAATGTTTATCCTCTTAGCCTGACACACGTGGAGTGTGTGTGTGTGTTCGTGCCTGCGTCTGTGCATATGTGTTTTGAATCCAGCACAGCCCCTGGATGAAGGCACAATTGTGTGGAAGACAGAAGGCTTTAGTGGTAGATCTGCCCTGTTCATTAGTCAGACAAAAGGCCTCTTTCATCCTTCCGGCTGTGCTCTAATGAGGAGAAAGACGACAATTAATGTGATGGCTGGGAAAAGAGAGGCAAGCTGGCATTTGGTGCCACAGCCTCCGAGAGACAATCATTCTTCAGTGCAAGACTTTGACAAGCGCTTCAGAGGGGGTGCCTGAGGTGGGAGATGGGCCAGTTTATGATTAGCTGGGCTCAACAAGGGCGGGCTTCAGGGGATGAGACGGAGAAGAGGTCACCTTCTGTCAGAGTGGCAGCGAGCTGGTTTGGCAACAACCCTCTCTTATGAAGAATTGACGTTTTCTTCTTGCTGTTTTATCCCTGGGTGAATGCAGGAGATTCTCTCTTATTCCAAAGAGACATAATTCAGTTCAACTGTGCACTAAATACAGTATGGAGTTCCAGTTGCAGGATGTCTAGACCATGATCTCACCTATCCTTCCAGCTCTAAATTTGAATTTCTACTGCTTCTGTTTGCTCTTACGTTTTTTGTAGGAAACTTCAAATCCCCATGAGGCAGGATCTGTAAAGTATTTCTTCTTATTTATCTATTATTACATTTATATCATGCCTTTTTTTCACGACAGTTTACTTGATCCTCCTCTTCTCCATTTATCCTCACAACAACTCTGTGAGGTAGGTTAGGCTGGGAGCCAGTGACTGGCCTAAAGTCATCCAGTGATCTACATGGCCCAAGTGGGGACTAGAAAGCAGATCTCCTGAGTCCCAGTCCAGCGCTCTAACCACTACACCGCACTGGCTCTCTACATCTGTATCTCAAGCAAAAGAGCGAGTTGTGATTATTCAAGGTCAAGGGGGCATAGAGGGAAGTTATTTGCACAGGTACCATGACTAAGTGCACCAACTGAGCAGACCGTAGGACACACCCTGATATGGATAGGACTGGCAAATTAGAAAGTCTGGACTCATGATATTTCCACAACTTGGATACAGCCCTTGTAGAGCGGAAAAAATTACACATGTGTACAATGCCATGTGAGAATCATGCAAGTATGTGTTTTTCTACGATGTCATTTGCTTTAAAAACTGCTGGACTAGGGCAGTGTTGCTTATTCCTCATCAACCCCACCCTCCTCTCATACCGCCTCTGTCCCAATTCTCCATGTTCTCACAGCTTCTCTCCTCTGCCTCTCCATATCTATCTTGTCTGGGTACTGCACATGCAATCCTCCCCCTCCCTCCCCTTTCCTCTGTCCCATAGCCCATGCACACCTGCTGCCTCCCTTTCCTCTGCTTTAGGCCACAGGGAATAAAAATATAAACATCTATGTATAACATAAATACAAGCATTGAGGCTGCTGTATATATTTTAATAAACTGACTATATTAGACCTGTAGGCAAACCTGCAGGGGTCTTGGAGATTTAAGCCTTAGCTAGACCTAAGGTTTATCCTGGAATCGTCCCGGGGTTGTCCCTGTCTGCTCCCGGGATCCCCTGTGTGTTATTTACATGAACAGGGATGACCCCGGGATGATCTCGGATAAATCTTAGGTCTAGCTAAGGCCTTAGATAGAATCCAGGCATATGGTGATGTTTTTTCTTGCGCAGTTGTACATGGCAATGATGGTCCCTTCATGCCTGATACTCTCATGACAGTGGGCCCATTCAGACAACATGCTAAGCCATGGTTAGGCTGCTAACCCTTTGCAGCAAATGGTTAATGAACTTGTTTAAGCCGTGGTTATGTAGCCACCATGGTTAGGAATGATTCATATGATGCGTTAAGTCATGGTTCACATGATACACATAATATTTAGCTCAAAATGCTTAACCACTGTGGCTTAGCGTGTTGTCTGAACAGGGTCATTAATTGATTCTTGTCCTGAGGCTCTCCAAGCATGTGAGTCATTCAGTCTAGAATAAAGACATGATTACATTGCTTAGTTATAATATTTTGAATTACTGAATGGTGGGAATTGAAAAAGGAGTGAAAGGAAGATGGTGATTTGTTTGCTGACTGATGATTTCATAAAGACACTGAGGCCTATATGCCCAGAGAATCTTGTTCAGTCCTCTGCTCCAACAATTCATACGCAGGATACTTTTTCAGGTAAAAGATTGCATATTTCAGAATTTTAATTTATTACTATCCCATCTTTCTCAGCTTTCTGGTAGCAGATTTTTGCCTGTGCCAGCAATGCAGTTTAGGAGAAAAAAGATGAACATAGAATGGTAGAGATTCATGTAGTTACATCAATCCAAAAATATCAAATGCACAGTGAACTTGTAAACTAAGGCTACTATCTTGCTAATGCTAATATTATACTTTCAATGATAGAGGTGTATAAAGTTATGCATGAGGTGTAGAAAGTGAATAGGGAGATTTTTTCTCGTTTTCCCTCTCTTATAATACTAGTACCCAAATGGGGTCATCCCATGAAGCTGATTGGTGGGAGATTCAGAGCAGATAAAAGGAAGGACTTCTTCACACAGCACATAATCAAACAATGGAATTCTGCACCAGCAGATACAGTGATGGCCACCAACTTGGATGGCTTTAAAAGGGGATTAGAGGAATTCATGGAGGAGAAGGCTGTCAATGGCTACTAGTCCTGAGGGCTATGTACCAGAATACCAATTGCTGAGGAACAATAGTGGGAGAAGGGCACGAACAGTGCGCTCATGTCCTGCTCGTGGGCTTTCCATTGTGGCATCTAGTCAGACTCTGTGGGAAAGAAGATGCTGCACCAGGGCATGCCCCCTGATCCAGCCAGGCTCTTCTCATAGTCTTATATAACTCACAACTTAGCTGCAGCAAATTCCTGCCAGGGTAATTGCAGGGTCTATTTCTGTATTAATTTTTACATTTAAATCCTGTTTCTCAGTACATAGGCATTGAATGTGGATTATGAAGTTAAAAAATAAATACATAATTTACACAAACTAATTTAAAGTGAGCAAATTAAAACAGTATTAAAATCAGTGTTAGTCATTTAGCAGCCCAGAGACATTCTTAAAAAAACTGAAATGTAAAAACAGAAGGCCTTGGCCAGTCTCCTAAAAAAGCTTACAATAAAGACCACCTTTTCTTCTGACAGTAGTCCAGTGCTTTTCATAGCAGTATGACAGAGCAGAAATTCAACAGATAGTGTTTTCCCATGTCATGACAGTATCACTAGGCTGGGAAAGCTACACCCATTACATTGATATCTGTCAGGTATCATTAAGGTATAGGAGCCCTGCCAGAAAACAAAAACAAAAAAACGCAATCCTAAATAACCATGACGTTTACTCAAATACTGTGCAAGGAAATAATCAGGGCCTAATTTACAGTTGTTACATCACTATCTGTGGTAACAAATGGAAGAGTTGAGTATCATAGTGATAGGATAATGTCGTGACTCAATGTAGGGCACTTGCTGGTTTATCTAAAAGGTATTTTTTAATCAAAACTGAGCAGTGCAAAGGGCTTTGAAGTTGGGAAGTGGTGCAATGTATAAAAACATTATGCAAGCATTGTGGCCTATTCACATGAGTATCCCGTGTTTCTAAACCTGTGTTCTCATTGATTGCAATGCTGTCTTCTCACGCACTTCATTAGATGTCAGTCTACTACTGGTGTACCCTGCAATGGGATTTTCCCTGTATAGCGTCCTAGTACTTGCTGATTCCTGCTTCGGTCTGTTTTGCAATTTCATAATTGCACGTAATTATGTTTTTTCTACTTGGATGTTATTAGTTGGGCTTACCAGAACAGCCCTAGAAAGGAGGATCTAGTATTAGCCTTCTACTCGCTTGGGCTGCTTTGGTTTCTCTGTCCTTCTTACTGCCCCCTTGCCTATGATGCTGTGGTGACGGAGGACCGCACATCGTTCTACCAGGCAAAGGAGGAGGCAGTGCAGATGTGTTACAGAAACCTTATGCTGGGGTAGAAAGGAAGGTACACCAATTTGTCACTTGGCACTGAAATCAGTCTCGGGCATGTAGTCTTTCTGCAGCATGAGGTTCCTTTCTGGATGGAAATTGGGCAACCCAGCACCTGTCAGCAAACATTCCCCACTTCAGCCTTCTCCAGCTTGGTGCCCTCCAGGTGTGTGGGCCATTATTGCTAGCCATGCTGGCTAGGAATGGGAGTTCTGGTCCAATGCATCTGGAGGGCACAGATTTGGAGAAAGCTGCTCCACCTCACTGCTCCATGTGTCAAGTACTAACCCACACATCACCCTGCCATGCATGATATCTATTTCGCAGCATGGTGGTGGGTGGGGGTATAACACTTGGATTTTATTTCTCAGTCATCAAGATGTCACGGTTGGTCTCTGTAAGTCGTGAGCAAATGTATTAGAGAATGACATTGGACATGCTGATTCTTTCCAGCCCTGAAACTGTATGATTTAGTGGTTAAATCTGATAGCAATTTTCCCAAATAAGGGCCTAATTCACAAAATATTTTTTTCTCCTGCAAAAAGAAGCATATGGTACAAGTTGTTTTGCCACAGGATACCTTGCCACAGGATGTTTGAGTGCACAGGTCAAGAAATCAATATTTACAGCAAAATAAACAGTTGTACTGTACTTCACAGGTGATGGTGTACATGTTTCTTCCTACAACGAGATTAGCTCAGGGTAGGAAAAAATGTTATGTCTGACATAGGGTTGTGCAAAATCTGTTCCATCTGTGTTTTGCAGATTGTCAGGAGCCTTTTGTTCCACCATCCGCCCTTCGACGGAATTGGATTTGTTTTACATTTCCCAAATTTGAAAATGTACAAATGTGAATCTCACCCCAAACTGTGCAATTCTCCCCAAACTGTGCAAATCTCCCCAAAATGCATATTTTTGCCCTAACAATTTATTATTTTTTTTGCCTACTTTCCTACGACGGAATTTGCACAAATTTCCTGAAGGTTAGGAAAATGGTCTGCAAATCTGTGGACTCCCTGACAGTGAAAAAGCTGGTCCACTGTGGAATTCCCTGGTTAGATTTATAAAAATCTAAACTCATTTGGTTCCATTGTGGATTTCTCCGACACCCTAATCTACCTTACTGCCAGGTAATTGTCATGCTTAATCTTTAGTGAATTCACATTGTACCAAATGTAATGTGGAAAGGGATGCCCACCCTCCCACCCACACCCATGGGCCAAACACAGTTTTATGTGGTGTGATGAAGTTGCCTGCAGAGAGAGCAAACCTCTATAATACCCCTGCTGTCTTACCCCATTCGCCCTTATGGCCATAAATAGCCCAATGCTATGAGGCTGATTTGAGACAAATGAAATAGTTATTTTAGTGGGAAATAAGCAATGGCTTGCAATGAGAGAGACAGAGAGAGAGAGATGGGAGAGGAGAAGAAATACTACTGTTGTCTGATTCCCCTCTTCTGGCTGCAGACAGGGCTACACACCTAATTGCAGTATACATGTGTTCATTGAGAACAAACATAAACAAAACCTCGCACACTACACTCACAGCCGGCACTGGCATTTGCAGTTTCACTGGCTCTTTAAACCAAACTCCATCCATAATTTATTCCTCTCTTGCAATTCATCCAATATTTATATTTCCCCTGAATTCCCCACGACTGATAGGCTGGTATCAAGGTGAAGGGAAGAGGGCGGGCTAGCCAAGGAGTCGGAATGAACCTGTTGTCAGGTCCTGGATGGCTCTGTTCACCAAGGCCACAAAGCAGGAGAAAAACTGCTTGCTCCCACATTGTGCGCCCAGGCAGCTTCGTAGTCCTGTCCACACACATACACACACACACCCCGGCACGTTATTTCTTGCTGGGTCTGGCTGGCCATATACGTACGTGTGGAAAATGCCACTGGAGTTTATGAGATGTCAGGGTTAGCTGCCATAAGCTCAGAAATCATGGCTCAGCCACTTTGGCACCTGACTCTCTGAGAAGCCATAAGACTGTGTATTTTTTTATTATTATTATTTTAAAATGTGTGTCTCCTGCTTTAGCCTAGAAAATTCAAGGTACTTGACAAGCATTACACAAACCTTCACTATATTTATCTCCTGCCTTTTCTTCCAAGGAGCTCATGGCAATTTGATATCTACCCCACCATACCCCATTTTATCCTCACAGCAATTTTGTGGGATAGGTTAGACAGGGAGAAGGTTACGTCCCAAGGATGAGGGTTCTAAGTCTGGTTCTACATCTTCTCAGTGGGAAAGGATAAGTTGGGGCATGAAGGAGAACCATGTATGTCACCTTGTGATCCTGAAAAGGCAGCACAATAAGATACAATAACAGCATTATTTTTAATTTAGTTAAGTATAATTTTTTGCAGGGTTGAGCCTATTGGTTTACATATTAAGTTGTCTTTGCCTGCTTACAACCACGAGTTTAGCCTTTCCCCAACCTGGTGCCCTCCAGATGTGTTAGACTACATCTCCCAGCATCCCCAGCTGGGAAGAGGATTGACTTCATCACAAATTCAGTCAGTGAATTTGTAATTTGTAATCCAAAACATCTGGAAGGCATCAGGTTGGGGAAGGCTGGTGCACGGAGTTTAAAAATGGTGATGGACCCTTCTCCAAGTTGGTGCCTTCCAAATGCATTGGATTACAGCTCCCATGCTGTACAGCTAATCATAGGCCATGCTGGAACTGTACTAAACATCTGGAGAATTGTTGGGGAACCAAGTAAACCAAAGATTTAGAGCTTCATCCCACATACCTGTTTCCCTCAAATTATCCCCTACAGCACTAAGCTGTCAGCGTTGTTGTTGTTGCTACCGGGTGGCAAAATCCTTTGCATACGAGGAAATGGGTTTAAGGGGGGAAATGTAAAAAAAAATCATTAAAAAATCAACGGATGACCCAATCCGATTCAAATTTGGTATGCTTAAAGCTCTCCTTAATATCTATTACTGTGCCAATTTTGATGTCTTTATCTTTAAAGCTTACGCAGATGTAAGCATTTGTTTAATTTTTCTTCAAATCCTGCTCCTGCGCCCCAGTGGCCGCTCGGATGATATGCTCGAGAACTAGTATCAAAATACAGCGAGTCTTTTGCCTTTATAGCACAATTAAAGCAGGGTGCATGGGAGTACTTCACAATAAAAGCAGATTATAAGCTGGAAAACTTTGCAGTGATTGCACAGTATAACGCTTGGTGTGATAAAGCTCTTACTCCTGTGAGGAGCATACATTCCCTTGAGGCCCCTATGATAACCTTCCATTACAGTATCCTGAATAAAAAAAATCTCACACCTGACCCTGACGGTTCTGAACAAAAACAAAAGGTGCTGAACTAGGCCCATGGAAACTAGAATCTATGGAGAAGATGTTTTCCAAGAAGAATGATTTTATGCATATGAAAGCATTTACTGATTTTATGCTCAACTAGAACTTTTAGTTTTGCAGTTTTTGTGACATCATCTATTATGGTAACTGAGTTATTATGTCAGCCACATGAGTGCTTCTGTTGATGTTAAGTGTTAATAACACAATATCCTGTGGTGGTTGAACAGGTATTATTATTATTTATTTATATAGCACCATCAGTGAACATGGTGCTGTACAGAGTAAAACAATAAACAATAAGTGTTTATTGAGAAAGTGATGTCACTGGTAATTCCTACCAATCCTGTACTGTCAATAGTTTAACCATTTTTCTCATCATTAAAATGTGTTGAGGACAAAGCAGTCCTGGAATGGCTATGGTTAAATTATAAACCATGCATTCATGAAAACAAAGGCATGGGGTGACCATGTGTTTGGATAATCAGATGTTTCGACTCAGATTATTGGGTGATGAATTGCAGGTGATGCATCTAAGGAGAGAGACCCATAATAGCAAGCTTCACATAAACAGTAAATCCCATAGGGCTGAAGACAGTAAAGTGATGCATAATCAAGTGAGTATACAGATGAATATGCGGTATCCCTGTGGGAAGTTAACGGTTATAGTTCAAACAGAACTAGTTAAGCTATCCTCCTTCAAGAAAAGACTTTCAAAATATTGTGATAGATCAATATCAGAGGAATGGGTAAAGTGAGCACTAGAAAATAGGAATATCTAAATTAATTGTTTATGCTGACATAAACTTGTGACCCTACAGATGCTGTTGGACTGAAACTCCCATCATCCTTCACCATTGGCCATGCTGGCTAGGGCTGATGCGAATTCCAGCCCAACAACATCTGGGGCCCCACCAGTTGCCTACCCCTGGTTTATACATTTCCTTAAATCCTTATGCACATCTACTTGTGAGATATACAGGTAGCACTAATGATCTGTTTCCTTTGTTGTTTTAGGGGTGACCCAGACAAATGTGATATCTGGGGGAACACGCCTCTCCACCTGGCAGCTGCCAATGGTCATTTGAACTGCCTCTCCTTCCTTGTCTCTTTTGGGGCCAATATCTGGTGTCTGGACAATGACTACCACACGCCGCTGGACATGGCAGCCATGAAAGGTCACATGGAATGTGTGCGTTATTTGGACTCTATTGCTGCCAAGCAAAGCAGCCTCAACCCTAAGCTGGTAGGCAAGCTGAAGGACAAGGCCTTCAAGGATGCAGAGAAACGTATTAAGGACTGTGTAAAGATGCAGAAAAAGCACCACGAGAGGATGGAGAAGAGGTACAAAAAAGAGATGTCTGATCACTCGGACACCATGAGCTTTTCCAGCTACTCCAGCAGCACTTTGAGCAGGAGGTTGCAGCACATGTCTATGATGACATCCTTGCCATATTCTCAGGCCACCATACATGGCACAGCCAAGGGCAAGACCAAAATCCAGAAAAAACTGGAGAAAAAGAAACAGGTAGATGGGACATTCAAGATCTATGAGGATGGGAGGAAAAGCGTGAGGTCCTTGTCTGGCTTACAGCTGGGCAACGATGTCATGTTTGTGAAACAAGGCACCTATGTTAGTCCCAAGGAGTGGACCCGGCGCAATGTTAGGGATATGTTTCTGACTGATGAAGATACTGTCTCCCGTGCCATAAGTGACCCAGGTTTGCACATGGACTCAGCCCATTCTGAGGTCAGCACTGATTCTGGGCATGATTCTTTATTCAATCGGCCTGGACTTGGCACCATGGTTTTCCGGAGGAACTATGTCAGTAGTGGGCTGTTTGGGATCGGTCAAGATGAGTCCAGCATGCTGGGAGAGGGTAATATGGATAGGTTGGGTGTTAAATTCCACAACCACCTGCAGCGCTCGCCAAGTCTCAACGACAGCATCGGCAGTGCCAACAGCCTGCAGGAGAGGAATGTGGAGGATCTGCCGTGGGATGAGGTAGAACTGGGCCTGGATGATGATATCGAACCTGACACCAGCCCCTTGGAGACCTTCCTGGCTTCCTTGCACATGTTTGAGTTCATTTCTATCCTTAAGAAGGAGAAGATTGATCTGGAAGCTCTTATGTTGTGTTCGGACAATGATCTGAAAAGCATCAACATTCCACTGGGGCCCAGGAAAAAGATTCTGGATGCTGTCCAGAGGAGGAAACAGACTTTGGAGAACCCTGACATTATAGAAGACACTGATTTGTAAGCATTAGAGTCCTACATACATACTCATGGGATACGCACAGGTCTTCAACACATGCTGAGCATAACTTAGATGTGCATTATCCCCCCCCCCCCCACAAAACATATCTTGTATTGACGAATAGGAGATTATCCCAGTAGATCAGGGCATACCTATGGCAGGAAATTGCCAGCAGAGCTGACAAAACTAGGTTGACAAAATGGAATTGATACCATGTTTCAGTAGTTGCAAGTTGGGTATATAAGAAGGGAGATGCTCAGCATCTTGAGGTAACATTCTAGAACCTTCTTAGATTTTAGTGCTATATAGGTTAGGGTGCTTTGGGGATCGTCATAGTTCTTTACTCAGTGAAATCACAATAATTCTGCCATTAAAGGCAGTGGAAACAGGTAGACGGGATATTGAATCCAGGAAGATGGAGAAAAAGCTTTCCTTTAAAAAATCCTAAATGTGGCACAGTGGAGTGGGGGAGGGGGAAGTAGGGAAAACCTCTTATCTCCAATCACAAATAAAAGATTTTAGTCTGGGGGATAGAGTGGTCGGGCCCAGGGGGAGAAGGTGGCAGGTTGGATGAGGACCTCTTGCAGGTCAGATGCAGCCCGTGGGCCAGAGGTTCCCCATCTGTGCCATTAGGTCATCCAGGGGGGGATCCGCACGTCGTACCCAGAGCGCTTCTATGCGACCCCAGTGCATCCCGAAAACGATAGTCTAACTTGCCTGTAAAAGAAACGAGGAAGAAGCGTCCTTGCCGGCGCCGCTGCCGCCCACCTCCCTCCTCACCGGCCAGCGAGGAGAGCTCGGCGAAAGAAGGCGGGGTGGAGAGCTTCTTCCGCTCTCCACCCCGCTTTCTTCCGCCGAGCTCTCCTCGCCGGTCGGCGAGGAGGGAGGTGGGTGACGCCGGCAGCGCTGGCAAGAACACTTCTTCCTCGTTTCTTTTACAGGCAAGTTAGACAATCGTTTTCGGGGTGCACTGGGGTCGCATAGAAGCGCTCTGGGTACGACGTGCGGATCCAGGACAGACATTATTAAAGTCTCTTGTGTTCATGTCATGCTTTCTCTCTTCCCAGTCTCATTGTAAGCCTTCTCTCTCCTTATAAAAAACAATTTCTGGCTAAGGTGGCACAGTGATGGGGCTGTACTGTTTCAGACTGCAAATGAGGGCTGACATGACTGAGTTTTCCTTCTTACAAAAATTATAAATAAATCCCAGAATTTAGAAAATGAGGTATCTCGAGAGAAGGATTCTAGCCTAGCATTCCCCTGACACACTGGTATTCCAAGTACTGTTTGACTGCTGATGGAGACAGAATGAACACGACTACGGTTTTGTAAAAAATATTCAGAAGATTTTAAATTTATAATTACTTCAAAAAGTAATTTATTTCATTGTACAGCTCCTGATGAAGGATCTCCGGATCCGAAACGTTGAGCGTTGTACAAGTTTGATTGAATTTTTTAAAAAAACATTTTTATATTTCGGATAAAAATAAAGAAATTTCTTTTGACATTTCTTAGCACCAGAGCTAGTAGCCTATTTTTCTTATAGCCAAATAAGGACTAGAACCAGGGTCTCCAGGGTCCCAGTCCAGTACCCTGAGGTAAAGAAAAGCACCCCCCCCCCCATTTGCTTACTGCCAGTAGCTCCTAATTCCTCTCCCCACACACCTGCTTACCGCCTCACTGGCTCTATTGGTAGCTTTAGTGGAATCTTCCGCCGAGCTCTCCGACCTGGGTGGCTCTTACCCCGGCAGCAGGAGGCCGGCGGGGAGGTGGCGGCAGCGGCGGCAAGGACGCGGCCAGTTCCCCAGCCTCCTCCTCCTCCTCCGTCTCTTCTTTCGCTGTCTACACCATTGTTTTGACGGCGCACTGGAAGCACACGCAAGCGCCTTCAGTACGACGTGTAGATTCCCTCAGGCCACCCATCTGGAGAGTGTGGAAGTAAATTTGGCCTTGTAAATTGGTTAGGTGAATGCGAGGCTATCAGGAAGGTTTCTTACTGGACGATGTTAACACAGTAGCCTTCAGCTAATGGTAGTTTTGGAATTGCATTGGTAAAATGTGTGTGTGTGTGTGTGTAGCAAGCCAGTGCCACTTTATAAACCGCATGCCCCTTCTCCCATTCGTATTCCCAGCATTTGGTGGTTAATTGTAAATAGTTCTGAAGGTTTAAACACACACCTTTCTTGTTACAAGGAATAAAGGGCCAGCCTTAGAATAAATCGCGCGCCGGGCAAGGAGTTCCTTTGGTGCCCCCCCTCCCCATGTGATCACCTTTGCAAGGCTACCAAGAAGGTGTATGAGGCCTGGTGCAGGTGTGGTATTGGACCCCTCAGCTCACCATCCTGGTCGGCCGCCCATCTTGCCCACCCCTAATGCCAGGGCCCTGAGGGCAGGGCCTTTAATTTCATAAACAGGATTGAAATGCATTATGTGGAATCAGTTCCAGTGGATTGCACCCTCCACTTCTCACACAGAATGTTCTTGTTGCTTTTTTGCTTTTGTATCAAAGATTACTCCGTAGCCTCTTTATGCACCTGCTGGGTAATTGTATCCTGATGTCATTTTATGTTAACATACTGTATTTTCTCTGTTACAGATAGTCATTTGTATGGAACAGGAAACAACAGCAAAAAAGTTCTAAATTGCCAGAAAACATCTTCCAGTGATCCTAATAGTGGGAAACCTGAACGCCACAAGAAAAGGCCCAGTTCTAGCCATCTCTCTCTCAGCTTCCTTTCTCTGCTTTTCTGCCTGCAGAAGTCTGCCAGATAGCAGCCTGGTGCTAAGAAGGTGTTGTTGGGTTTTTTTGGAGACATGCATGGCATCAAACTAATCTAATCTAAGAAACTAATCTAACTGGGGAACTAAGGTGCAAACTCAAGACCATATAATAAAGATTATTTCCTAGCCACTTGGCAAAATAGTGGAACCTTTCCACCCTTTCAATAATTGTAGTGTAGATTAGAATCCCCACTCATGACTTTGAATACAGAATCTGAGTTTGGTACTCTAGAGACAAGAGCAACAACTTGTAGAACAGATAGTAATTAACCCATACATTAACTTCATTTATCCCCCCCAAAAAAAACTTTTGGAGAGGGGAACATTAAAAATAAATAAATCAGAGTTTAAATAAATGGAGATACCATTTACAGAAAGACACAGGCTACATGTGATGGCACAAAATGGATTTGGATGACGAGGAATGCATTTAGGCTGGGTTCTTAAATGCTTTAAATTACTAGGTTTTTTAAAAATAAATAAAATCATTTACAATTATGTTTTCCTTTTTTAACATTTTAAAATTACTTCAATTGTTTTAAAATTATCAAAAGTCATCTACAATATCAACATCTCAAGGAGGTTTGCTACATAAACAGTAATTTCCTAGTGAGCTTTTGACAATTTTGCCTCAGGGCATGTGAGGTTAGTCAATATCCAGGGTGTTGAAATAATACCATTTCAGCACTTAACAGGTACTGAACTCTAAACTACCTCCAGAGCCTTTAATGTGGATTAAACACAATATCTATTAACATCTACTCATGCTAAAGTGCTATAAGCCATTTTAGATGCTTTAATCCTACTCCTCTAATTCCTCTTTAATAAACATTGATAACCAAGTTCATGCTTCTAATATAGGATCTAGTCACTGGAAAGGCAAATATGTGGTTTATGCCAGAAGGTTTACAAATTCTCTCCCAAGTAACATAATCATTCAGCCATGGAGTTGGTGAACCCGTCCTATTCCAGGCACTTATTAGAAAGCAAACTTGCAGTCCTGTCCTGCGCATGTCTACTCAGAAGCAAGTCCCACTGAATTCATTGGGACTTATTCCCAGGAAAGTGTGCTTAGGAGCTCAGCCTTAGTTATTTGGTGCTTTGGGGTTTTAGTGCTGGCCTTGAGACACACTCTAAGTAACTGCACTTGAATTTGACTTTGTTAATTTTGTGAATGTGAATATATGAATCTAATTCACAACTAGTAAAAGTCCTGTTTATTTTAATTCTCCATTTTGATCAGGAGTGGGCAACCTGTGTCCCTCCAGATGTTTTGGCCTACAACTTCCATCATTCTTTACCATCAGCTGGTTAGGGCTGATGGGAGTTGTAAGCAAAAACATCTGGATGGCCAGAGGTTGCCCGCCCCTGATTTGCAGAAAAGAATCCAAACACCTAATTCAAGTGTTGGAGTCTGCCAAGAGGGTTGCACTCAAACAGAGAGGTCAACAATGGTGTGTAGAGGTGGATCTGTTTCAAAACAAATAATATCTTGAAAGCCAATGCACTTTAGAGTTATATATAGTTCTTCAGTGGGGTAGTGGTTGTTGACATAAAGCATAAGTGAGAAAGCTAGAACTACAACTCCCATCACTACTGACCATTAGCCATCCTGGTTGGGGATGATGAGAGTTGGAGTCCAACAGCATCAGGAAGCACTACAAGGTCCCCACTCCTGACATATCAACAGGTGACAATATCACTCATATATCAAGAGTGACAATATCACTCTTATATCAAACAACTTCACATAGCTTCATCAATCCACTACTCGTATGAGTAATGTCAAGACAGACAAATTTAGAACAATGATTTTTGAACTCATCCAGAGGGTAGAACTAGACAAAACATTGGCAGTCCCATGTCTTCAAATGGAGGATGAAATCAAACAGTTGTCAAACATGGGCAGGGAAGGCCTGAGTTTCCAAGTAGAGAAGCATCAGGTTGGGGGCGAAGCCCTTCCTCGGCTTGCTGCTTTCTGCCTGCATCTTTTCTCCTTCTGCTCCTTCCAGCTGTTTCTCTCTTGACCAGGCTTAGTCCTGGTCTTGGAGCCTGCCTAAGAGAAGGGTGGCTTCCAGAAAGAGGGCTCCTAGTGCTGACTGCCAAAGGCATTGTGCAGCTCTTCCATCTTTCCCTCAACGGGAGTGGTGAAAAAACATAGGAGGGTTACAAGTGGAAGACATTGTATGGACCCCTATACAATTCTGTGAATTAGGCAGGGTGATTGCACAATAAAAGCCTTGTCTGGAAGCACCCAGGAACAGAGAGGAAAAGCAGCTTACTACATCTCTTCAGATGTTTTGGGTTCCTAGATATTATTAACAGATCTCATTGTGCATGCAATTACTGACGGGGTGCAAGTGTTGCAGGGACCTTGCCAATGCCCAAGAATCTAAAATTATGGAAAGGGTTTAAAAATCTTGAAAGTGAGAAATGCATTCACTTTAGGGGTGCTTGATTTTTCTTTTGCATCTCTGAGATTTGATAAGTTTGATCCCAAAGTGCAATCCACCAGGAATGTCTCCTCTAAATGCCTTATTGCTATGAAGGGGAGTTTCTCAAGAGCATATTCTTGCTCTTGTGCAAGGTGACCAGATGCAAGAGACAACAGGGCTCTTACATCTTTAGTTGTGCAGCTTTTCTCAACCCCTGCTGCAACCTCACGCCATGACAAGCAGCACTAGCCTAAATTCTACCAGCTATACTACGAACAAAGGTATAGGTGCACAGGTCTCAACTTCACACGCTCACCTGAAAGGTACATTCCTTTCACACACCCAGGTAGACAGGGGCTTCATTTGCATTTACCTATGAACCATAATTCCAAGGCTCTGAACGCTACCACCAAGAGTTGCACCAGAATTGGAAGCTCACCAATATTGTAACATTTGTTAGGGTTTGTCACATTGTGGATCTACTGTGATTTAAAGCAAAGCTAAAGCTGAAAGAACCAGCAAATAAAAGCTTATTTGCACACTTGCATGGCTTTAAAGATGGGCAAATGTCCCCCATAAAATCCAGCAAGGTACAAAGAATGTATGGAGAGGGGCATTCAGTTTAACCCATGTTTATCCATCAAGGTTGTTCTTTAAAATAGTTATGCCTCTCTTGCCTTTTCTCCTGTGCCTTCACTTGTTCCAGTTGGACCAAAATTGATTTGATCTCAAGCCTGTTTTCCATCAGGTTCGTGACTTTGTTGGAGAATGGGTCATTCTACCCCACTACAGCAGTTTTCTCTGAGCTATTTCATCAAGAGTTTTGCAAAGCTTTTTGTCTGTGCCTGCGACATTTAAGTAAATATAAAATAGAGCAAGCACAGATAGATGAAGAAAACCCCACTGGCAAAATATGGAATAGATTTTTTTAAAAAACACACTGGAGAAATATGGGGTCCAGTTGTCATCTGGCAGCAGTTAAGAGTAGATGATCACATTCACACCGAGTGCACATCCTAGGGATCAACACTGGGCAAATTTGAACTGTGGTAAACTGCAGTATAGCCAAGCTCTTTTTTATATTAGCCATTAAAGTAACAATCCAACCTTAGCTGCAATTCTCAAGCTGCTTTTATTCAGTGGGATTCCTCTGGAATAGGCATTCTGTGGTTTGTGATCATGGTGAAAAACTGTTCCCTTTTTGCAATTTACATGTCTCTCTTGCACCAGGTTGTTTCTGCATCTTGTATCTTTTAAATGGAATCTTATGGACATCTACTTGGGAATAAGCCCCAAAAGTAAGTGGGACTTACTTTTGGGTAGATATGCATAGGATTAGGCTGTCAGTTTATAAAATGTACATGCACATACAATCTCTACCTTCTTCTTGGTATGTATCCACTGTATGTGCTCATTGTGTGTGCGTGCATGTGTGTACATGCACGTGTGTGTATGTGTATGTATGCATGCTGAAAAGGAACTTGTTGTTTACTGCTTATTTATTAGAAAACCTGAATTCTGCTCCCTGCCACTGCCTGACTACAATATTTTTTAATGAAAAGAACCAAGTGTATTCTGTCTTTCTTGACTCTGACTTTAATGTGTGGTTATAGCTTGAATGCAGGGGTAGTTTTCAGATGTGAAGTTCTGATTCCTGCAGGTTTCAAAGGCATGCTGCATCCCTTGGGAATAGAACAGGGGCAGTATTTTAGAGCAGCCAAATCTCAAGAAACCCTCTTAAAGCCCACTTATTCAGATACTATTTTGCTGTTAAGCCAGCTTGTCCATTGTCTTCCCCATTCCACATGCTTTGAAACCTTTACTGAGCGCAATACTGGCCCCCATCCCCTATAGTCAGATACTTTACTATGATGGTCAAGGCATTCCAGGGTGCCAATTCTCACTATCAGGTGCTTCAAGAGTGCATCTCCAGAGTGGTTTTGATTTGTTGCATGCAGTGGATGTCTGCAGGCCACAAGCAACAGTAGCCTGCATGCATTGGGGTAGCAGGTTTCAATCCCTGCTCCACTATACATCTCATTTCACACATTACTCAGAAGCAAACTTGAGCACACTGTACCAGAATTTGCAGGCCATCCCATTTCCTTGTACTTGCATGACACACGTACCAGCTCATAGTGTATGTCACATTCAGACTTTATGGGTTAGATCCAAAACCCTTGTTATGCACACAGGATGCCACTGGCAGAATGGGACTTCTGCATCCTCTACTACCCCCTGCAGCCCCCTTGCCCACCGCATCACCTTGTGTAAGTCTCTTTCTGCCCACGGTATCTTTTATGAAATTGTATCCTGCATGGAAAAATCCATGTGTTCAGTATGGCAAAACAAAGGCTCTCCTAGTTCCTATAGGTTTCTCCTCTATTTTCTACATTTCCAGTTTTGTGTTAATCCTATGAATTGAAACCTTGGAAAGCTGCTGTGCTCAGACATGCAGTCCTTAAAACTGCACAGCTGGCTGGTTAGAGGTTAAAACTGTCTCATGCTCTCCAGCCTAGCTAATCATGGTGGTTGGGGATGCTGGGCATTGCAGGCCAACCCATCAGGAGGAACAAGGTTGAGGAAGGCTGCGTCAAAAATACTACCACCCAACATTGGGGTGGGGGAGAGCTGCAAGCCATCTTCTGAAAGTTTTGAAATGTTTTTACATTGTGGCAGAGCACATCCCCAGAAACGTTCAAGATGGTGGCTGGGCCAGGAGGTGAATCCCAACCTTTACTGGTACAATCCCAAGACTGGACAGTATGTCCCAAAATATCATCTCATGGTAGCTCTGTATTATCATCAACAATGTAATACATGTTAGTGTGAACTGGCCCTTCCACTCAGGAACTGACAAGGAGACCGTGTGTGTGGTTTCCACATTTCCCCTGCCACTCCTCTTCATGCTGGCGCTGCTAAACTTTGCACAACACAAACACATTTCCTTTCTTGGAGCTCATTTTCTCTCTACCATTGTCCCTCGTTGTTTCTAATGGGCTTGAGAGTCTGGAGTGATAGGCCTGCAGTTATGCATCGGTACTTATCCATATAGTGACATAAGCAATGTGGTGCTCCAAGCCTCCAACCCCAGCACAGGTGGGTCACCTTGCCCAGAAACTACCTGGCAATAACAGGAGCATTACTATGCAATTCTGAGAATCTAAAACCAGGAGATCATTAAGAGAGAGTGGGTGTGGCTGGATCCTTAGAATAGAGGGTTGCAGTAGCGATGACCTGCTTTGGGCTCTTGGACAAGTCATCTGACACTCTCCTGTCTGGGAAGATTAATAAACAGTCTCTCTCTCTCTCTCTCTCTCTCTCTCTCTCTCTCTCTCTCTCACACACACACACACACACACACACACACACACACACACACACACACACACAGAGAGAGAGAGAGAGAGAGAGAGAGAGAGAGAGAGAGAGAGAGAGAGAGAGAGAGAAAAGCGTTTAAGGTTGCTACAGCAACCGGAGAACATCAAGAAGGGACCTAGCAGCCACCTCAGCCAGCTAAATTCTAATTCTAACCCTTTCCCCCAAAAGAGTTTTAAAAGAACTTCAAAGAGCAATTTCTGCAAGCAGAAAATGACATATGGTGACAATTGCCAACATTCTGCCTTAGGTACATCTATAATCTCACTGATTTCAAAGAGATGAATGTTTAGAAAGTAGCCAAAACTTTGAACTGCAAAACAAAACAACCATCTTAGCTGCTGAGAACTGGCCCTGGAGTTCCTGGAGAACTGGCCCTGGAGGCCCTGGAGATCAGAACTGGCCCTGTTTGTATATTGCAACAAATGGTCTGACCGAATTATTTTCCCGCTCAAAGCAACAATGGGGATAATGACACAGCAGACATCAAAAAAGGAAAGAGGAAGTCTGAAACATCAGAAGATAGATGATGACCAATTGCTTTTCTAGAAAGAATAATTTCACCCAAGAAAAGCACTTCAGCATTGCTTAAATTTTAAAGTCAATTTCTTCAACAAACAACTACAACAAGAAGTCTTGTGGCTTGTTAAAGAAGAACAGATTTATTGTGTCGTAAGCTTCCAATTTCATGGACTAAGGCAACAGTGGGCAACTTGGGTCCCTCCAGTTATTTTGGCCTATAACTCCTATCATCCCTCACCATTGGCATTGCTGGCTAAGACTGATGGGGGTTGTAGGCCAAAAAATCCAAAGGGCCAGAACCAGCCCACTCCCGTAAGCCCACTTCAGCAGATTCATAAAATGTTATCTTCAGTTGGTAGATATAAGGGTCCAGATGGGAAAACACACACTTTGTAAACAGTGGGATCAAGTAGACATGAATTGTAACAAGTGCAACTTGTGACAACTCTATGGTATTCTATGGAATAGTGAACATTCACAACAGCAGTTATCTGATGACTCTCTCTGTCTCTCTCTCTCCTGCTCTTTCCAGATCATAAATAAAGCAAGCACAGCCTGCCTTGCACCAACCCTATGTAGTAGAGTCCCTGCTTTAACCTCCATTGCTGTTAAATTACTCCCTGCTAAAGAACTACAGGTGCTTCCAGACAAAGGGCTCCAAAGGCATCATGCAGCTAATCAATCTTTCTTAGCAGTTTTTTTTCCTGGTATGAAAAATGATGGAAGAAACTGTAGGAAAACACAAAAGGGCTACAAATTGGAGACAGCAACACCCAGATGGCCACACATAAAATGCCTGGAATAAGGCAATGCGATTGCACAATAAAAAAAACTTGTGTGGAAGCACCCTAGAATTAGTGATGCAGTTGCTCCCTCTGGCGGAGAAAAATAATCAGTAGCAAAGCAAAACCCTGCCAAGGATTTGTCCATACGGTTTAATAGCTTGCAAATAAAATATTAAGGGAGGAATCCTATGCATATTTAGGCAGAAAAAACTCCCCAACCTCCCAGCATTCCCCAGCTAGGACTGCTGGCTGGAGAATACTGGACTTGTAGGACTTTTTTCCTGTCTGAACATGCATAGGATTGCGCTCTAAGTCATTTTGTGTGATTGGGGCATCTTTCTCTTGTGTATCACTTGTTAGGCCTGCTTGGGGCACACTTATAAAGAATCCCAAGACTCCACCCAAAACATGGGAATGACCTTCCTTTGTGATATGTCTAGCTTTTTTGGTTACTGATCTATTTATTTTTATCTTATTTATTACATTTCTATACCTCCCAATAGCCGAAGCTCTCTGGGCGGTTCACAAAAATTAAAACCATGAGGAACATAATAAAATAACCAACAATTATTATTATTATTATTATTATTATTATTATTTATTTATTTATTTATATAGCACCATCAATGTACATGGTGCTGTACAGAGTAAAACAGTAAATAGCAAGACCCTGCCGCATAGGCTTACATTCTAATAAACTCATAATAAAACAATAAGGAGGGGAAGAGAATGCACTAAACAGGCACTGGGTAGGGTAAAACTAGCAGTATAAAGTCAGAACAAAATCAAGTTTTAAAAGCTTTAGGAAAAAGAAAAGTTTTTAGCTGAGCTTTAAAAGCTGCGATTGAACTTGTAGTTCTCAAATGTTCTGGAAGAGCGTTCCAGGCGTAAGGGGCAGCAGAAGAAAATGGACGAAGCTGAGCAAGGGAAGTAGAGACCCTTGGGCAGGTGAGAAACATGGCATCAGAGGAGCGAAGAGCACGAGTGGGGCAATAGTGTGAGATGAGAGAGGAAAGATAGGAAGGAGCTAGATAGTGAAAAGCTTTGTAGGTCAACAGGAGAAGTTTATATTGGATTCTGAAGTGAATTGGAAGCCAATGAAGAGATTTCAGAAGTGGAGTAACATGGTCAGAGCGGCGAGCCAAGAAGATGATCTTAGCAGCAGAGTGGTGAACAGAAACCAACGGACTGATGTGAGAAGAAGGAAGGCCAGTGAAAAGAAGGTTGCAGTAGTCCAACCGAGAAATAACCAATGCATGAACAAGAGTCTTGGCAGAAGAGACAGACAAAAATGATCGAATCCTGGCAATATTATAAAGGAAAAAACGACAGGATTTAGCTACTGCCTCAATATGAGGAATAAAGGAGAGCGAGGAATCAAATATAAAGCCAAGACTACGAGCTTCCTTGACTGGAGTAAGTGTAACATTATTGACAGTAAGAGAGAATGAGAGATGAGGAGAAGGTTTAGGAGGAAAAACAAGCAATTCAGTCTTTGCCATATTAAGTTTCAAACGACGATGAAGCAACCAAGCTGAGATATCTGAAAGACATGCCGAGATGCGATCGTGAACATCAGGAGAAAGATTCGGAGATGAAAGATATAATTGTGTATCATCGGCATACAGATGATATTGGAGGCCATGAGATTGAATAAGATTACCCAAGGGCAACATGTATAAAGAAAACAACAACGGGCCAAGCACAGAGCCTTGCGGAACCCCTACTGAAAGGGGAAAAGAAGAAGACGAGCTGCCATTAGCCAACACGCTGAAAGAGCGACCTGCTAGATAGGAGGCAAACCAGTTATAGACAGAGCCACAAAATCCGAGGTCATGAAGGGAATCTAAAAGAAGATCGTGATCAACCGTGTCAAAGGCTGCGGTTAGATCAAGGAGAATAAGAACGGAATAAAGGCCTTTAGACTTAGCCATAAGAAGATCATTGGTAATCTTAGTAAGGGCTGTTTCAGTGGAATGCAAAGGACGGAATCCAGATTGAAAAGGATCCAGAGCAGAGTTACTAGAAAGAAAATCAAGACAACGAGAGTAGACCACACGTTCCAGGATCTTTGAAACAAAAGGCAACAAAGAGACAGGTCGGTAGTTAGACAGAGATAGCATATCAAGAGTAGGTTTCTTGAGAATAGGAGAGACTGTAGCATGTTTAAAAGCAGAAGGAAATGAACCAGAGGACAGAGAAAAATTAATAATATGAAGCAAGGAAGGGAGGATAGCAGGGATAAGATTAATAAAGACGCAAGAAGGAATCGGATCACGAGAACAAGTGGAAGGCTTCGAAGAGTGCAGTATTGTAGACAGTTCATCAGCTGAGACTGAAGGAAATGCAGAGAAATTTGCAGGAGGAACTGACAGATGAGGAACAGGAACTGGAAGAGGAGCAGAGCTGGCCAGATCAGAGCGAATAGTTTGGATTTTAGCATTGAAAAAAGTGATCTAAAAACCCAAATGCAAAATACAATATAAAAAGATCTGTAATATTTTCAGTGCAATCCTGTGCAGGTCTACTCAGAAGCAAATCTTATTGCGTTCTATGGGACTAACTCCTAGATAATTGTGAATAGGATTGAAGTCCTAAAGTATTGTTGTCTGCAGTCATGGGATCTAATAACAACGAAGTGTGTCTATCTGTCTATCCATCTGTCCATCAGTACTAGCATCAAGTCTATGAAATCTATGCACCTGAAACTTGGCATGCATACTAAGGAACCTCTAGGGGGGTGTACCCTGGGATTATTTTATTTTAAAAACACATTAATTTAAATTAATATAAATGTGTCTGTATGATTGAAGTCCGAAGTAACATTTCAGCCACTAGGGGCAGCCCTCCCTAACCAGTAGATAACTTTACAGTCCATATAGTTTGAAGCCACAGGAGATTAGTAGGCTAAGGGACAGAGTTATATGCTACCCCCTCCCGTTTGATGTGGGGGAAACCTCCCCTCAAGACAATGGAGTGAAAAGACCCCTCCCTTAGGGGGCGCTATAGGGGTGCACCAAGGCAGGGGCCGTGCCTAGGGAAGTCAGTGGGCATGGCCTTACTCATTTGGGTTGGGCACAATGCATCCAACTCGGACAGCTATTTACGTTTACTTGAAGGCTTTGCTATAGCAAACTAAGGGCTGTTGCAACCTATGCCGGGTCCGTTTGCTAGCTAAACAAAAAGTCTTTATTTATTGTACCATGCATGCTTGATTGTTTAAATACTTAATACACTCTTCCATCTTTACAATTTAATGAACTAAAGCATTCATGCCTATTTGTATATTAGCACATATATTATATATATATATAGAGAGAGAGAGAGAGAGAGAGAGAGCTGATTATATATATCTATATATCTCCTAGATTATCGTGGCAGACTTCAGTTGAGTGGTCCTTTGGAAAACTCAGATCTGTCCCTCCCCCAGAGTCTCTCCGTTCCATCTCATGATTTGTTCCATGACATGATTCTCACTCCACATGCAATGAGGTGAAACCAAAACTTAGCAGTTACTTACACCCAGCAGGAGTGTCTTCAATTGAGGAAGCATTTTAGATCTTAACTGACAGGCTAGGATAATCATCAGCATAATGAGGTGGTGTGAGACAAAAGGAAACTGCGCCCATTTTGCACAGCATTTGGAAACCTCTGGAGGTGTGTGCATGCATCATGAGTTAATTCCTGACACCAAAGGAGAAGGAAGGCATTCCTGCAAAATGTTGAGCAGCCCCACAAGAGCTACTGTCCTGCTGTTAGGGGCTTGATCACTGCACATATCAGAGAGGTGGGTGGGATGACAGCACACATATCAACCATGTATTCCAATGTGAAATATATGCAGTTGAAGTCTCACTATTGTTGGTGAGAAATACCCGGGTTCCAACTTACGTTTAAATCTTAAATGCTCATGATTGGCCAATCATGGAAGTTTGCACGTCCTTTACAGGACACCGTTAACCTCCAGGACATCTCCTTTGCCTTCCCCTGGTAATCTTGTTTAAAACAGATAAAGGAGTATTTAAATAAATTGTGGGATTAATTCTGCCACTCAGGTGTTTCACTGAAGTTTATGAAACATTGCCCAGAGAGGAAGTTTTCAATTACCAATCACATGGTCACTGTTGGCTGCTGTCTAAAGAAACCCGTAGTGAATGTGGAAAGACCTGAGAGAAAAAAAGCCTAGTAAGGATGTGGGTTTTTTCCTTAACATAGAGTTGTCCACTGTCAACCTGAAATACTTGGAAAATGGAGCTTCTATCATCTTTGGAATTAGTGGTGCAGGTAGGGGTGGACTCAAAGTCCAAAACCCCACAGCCCCCACCCCCAGCAATTAGCACTCGGAGAGCAGCAGGTGATGGAGAGCTTTGGCTATTGGGCTGTATAGAAATGCAATAAATTAAAAAATTAAATAAATAAATCAGAGCAGCAGAATCAAACTCTATTTTATTCCTGTAGTCATGATGGGGCTATGATTAAACGAGTTTAAAGTGAAAAAAATGCATATGCTCAGAGGTGTTTTTTTAAAAAATCAGGGTCAATACAGTGCTGTTGTTCTAACTTAACATATCAGGAATGCAGAAGAAGTTGTAAACCACTGAATGGCTGAGAAGAGAAATGTCAGCTGTGTTCTTCAAAACTTAAGTAATATGAATGGCCATCCAAACGGGAGCCCCCAAACGGCTATTAAGTCTAAAACTGCCTAGCTTGCTTGGAATTTGTATTCAAGCATCCAGAGAAATGTACTTATACAAGAAAGATCTGGCTGTAACGCCTTTGTTACCAGATCAGCAGAGGAGACCACTGAGGTCCTCCTTCCTCAAAAGAAAAGGAATTAGGACAAGGCAGGCCTCATTCAAAGGTGTTTCCACTAGAAATCCCCTGAACTGTCAGGTACTGTCTACTAAATGGGCTCCTACCATGACTCTTGTTTATCACCCTTTCCCAACTTGCTCAGGAGGCTAACAAAGCACATTCAGTATAATGGCAGGCAAGAAGGCAAACTCTTCTCTCTATATGCCTAGCAGATCTTTGACAATACAACAAAACAAAATCCTGCCCTGTAACAGATCTGATTTAACATTGGGGAGCTGTGAGTATGTGTGTTTCCTGCACTCTTCCGGTTGCAGAACACCGTAATGTTATTTTTGCCTGAGATGTTGTCCCACCCCCGCTTCTTACTTATAGAGCAGGTCTTGGCTCGTAGCTCGTGCTCAGTATGTTCACACACAGCAGCTTCCCCAGAATGAATTGTTGCTGCCATGAACTTCGCAGGCACGCCACTGACACAGGTGACTCTCCTTACTTAGATGAGCCACCACAGGCATGTGCTTTCAGCTGGCAGCCAGGGAGCTAGCTTAAAATGTGACTTAAGCAGTTAACTCAATTAGTCAACTAGTTCTGCCCTGGAAGTCTCTCACAGAGCAGTTGCCTCATAACTTGGAGGCAGGGCCTGCAGAGTCTGCTTCTCAGCTGGTTCTCTTACAGAGGCATGTGCACCTGCATATCAGAGCTTGACAGGAACCAACTTTCCTTTCCTTGTCATCCCCAGGTGGGTTACACAGCTATGAGTGTTTGCATGAGGTTGCTTCCAGACCGAGGGCTCCTAGCACTACCAGTCAAAATAGCTTATGCAGCTGTTCCATCTTTCTCTCTTAAACAGATTTTTTTTTTGTGATAAGAAAAAAGATGAATTGGTGAGAAAACACAGGAGGGCTACAAATGGAAGATGAAAATCTCTCCACCCCCCCAACTGCGTAAAATTCTGTGATGACATAGGGTGATTGCATGATAAAAGCCTCATCAGGCATCACCCCATTATTCATTTGCTGTCTATCTGTCTTTCAGTATGTTAGAACTCAAGGGTTCATCTAGTGATATCAGTTGGCAAAAGGTTTAGGACAAATGAAAACAAGTACACTTCTTAATTTCATTATGAATTTTGCCACAAGATGTGCTGTTGGTCACTAGCTTAGGGCACAATCCTCTGCATGTTTAGACCAAAAAAAAAGGCCTATAATCCTCAGCATGCCCTAGCCAGAGAGTAGGGGCATGCTGGGAATTGCAGGACTTTTTCCTGTCTAAACATGGAGAGGATTGCACCCTTAACTAGGAGTTTTAAAAAATCCAAAATGGATTCAACATATTCATCAGATGACAATCTATCAACAGCAGTTAAATGTTGCCCAGAAATTTGAGGCTGCCTTTGGAGGGGGTGGGCAGCATACCTCCACCAGTTGCTTGGGGGCAAACGTGAGTGCCTTTCGCTATCACTCCTGCTTTCCAGGAACATCCAGCTATCATCACTGGTGGAGAGACCGAATGGCTAGAACAGATGACGTTTAGGTGTGATTCTACAAAGCCATGCAGATGTTTTGTATTTCTGTGGTTACGTTTGCATGTGAAAAACAGGCTCCCTGGTTGTTGTTGAGGGCAAGTGGTTTTGATGGCTCAGCCAAGCAGGGTCATCTACACGTGCTAATTACATGTCTAAAACCTACGGAAGAGCAAATCCATTCTGCTTGTGAAGCCAGCGCACAGGTCAGTGCAGGCTGGAACCTTTCTAACACCCTTCTGCCTCCAAGGCAGAAACTGCTTCAGAATATACACGTGTCCTTAAGTGCCCTCTTTTCCTAACAAGGGGGAAAGAGTTGTTCTTTCCTACATGGAACATTTCCTGTTTCGTCTTATTAATAATGCCCATAGGCTTTTTTATTGCCTCATCTTAAATATGTGTCGCAAGGAGTTCAATTAATTTCATTGATGAAATTAAGTATATGTGGGGCTGCACCCAAAGTACTTTACAATCGTCTTAGGGATCATCTACACCAAGCAGGATATTCCACTATGAAAGTGGTATAATTCTTGCTTGAATTAAATCTTTATTGCTAAAAGCGATAAGCCATCACAATTTAACATAGCTAGAAAAATAAAATACAAGTAAAAAGATGAGCTGTACATAAATGGAATAATCAAAACAGCAGTGGAGACTAAGGGCTCATCTACATCAAGCAGGATATTCCACTATGAAAGTGGTATATAAAAGGCAGGATCTACACTACTGCTTTATAGCGGTATTGAAGTGTACTGACAATTGTTGGGGCCCATTGACACTGCTTTCATACTGCTTTCATAGTGTTATATCCTGCTTGGTATAAATGTGTCATGGGCCCCAACAGTTGTCAGTGCACTTCAGTACCATTATGAAGCAGTAGTGTAGATCCTGCAGTGCACTTGAATACCGCTATAAAGCAGTATTGTGGCTCCTGACTTTCATATACCGCTTTCACACCACTTTCATAGTGGAATATCCTGCTTGGTGTAGATGAGCCCTTAGTCTCCACTGCTGTTTTCATTTTGCAGGTGAGAAACCAAGGCTCACCCAAACCTGATGCTGAACTGCGATGTGCATGGCTGTCTCTCCCACGGCCTAACCCATTCCTCCAGTCTACGAGCTTTATCACACCAGTGTTATACTGTGCAATCACTGGGAATTGCATGCAAAGGACTCCGAAGTTTTCCAGTTTATAATCTGCTTTTATTGTGAAGTACTCCCATGCATCCTGCTTTAATTGCGCTTCTTAACCAAAAGAAGTGCAATATTTTGCTACTAGTTTTCGAGCGTATCATTTGTTGTTTTCTGAGCGGCGTCTGGGGCACAGGAGCAGGATTTGAAGAAAAATGAAACAAATGCTTACATCTGCGTAAACTTTAAAGACAAAGACATCAAAATTGGCACAGTAATAGATATTAAGGAGAGCTTTAAGCATACCAAATTTGAATCGCATTGGGTCATCCGTTGAATTTTTAAGATATTTTTTACATTTCCCCCCTTAAACCCATTTCCTGGTATGCAAAGGATCTAGTCGCCTGGTAGCAACAATAACAACATTGACAGCTTAGCGCTGTAGGGGATAATTCAAGGGAAACAGGTACGTGGGATGAAGCAATGTAGTAACTGTAAAAATACCAACACCAGGAACACTGGCTTCTCCCGAGGGAATCTGCGGGGTTGCTGCGGATTGGCAACAATGTTGTGTGTCGCAAATGACCTCAAACTGCTTCCCCTCCACATTAAATGGGCCTTGTAGACTTGCCCCAGATTTCCCTACACTTTCTTTTTCATGGAAGCTACTTGACATCTAAATTGGGGGAAAAACAAAATTCTGTTTGATTTCAGTCTCCTCCAGCTCAGTTTCCAGAGCAGACTTGAACAGTTGCAAGAAAGTATTCCATTCAAGTTTCCTGATCATAAAGGACTGAGAGCTCCATCTGACAAGCGTTTTATTGCACGCTCGTTACTGGGCACTCATGGATTTCTCGGAGGTCCCTCACATGACGTCATCTGCCTCTTGTGTGCCTTCCGCCCCTTCTGGCCTTCCTTGCGCCGCAAGAAAAACCAGAAAAAATCTGGTTGCTGCTCTCCCCTGCTGAGTGTGGGAGAAGCAGTGTGATTACAACACCCAACTGAATGGGCCTCAACTGAATGGGCCTCGTGCTCCTTGTTTACTTTCTGTTTACAAATAGGAAGTAACTGAGCGACAACAGAGAAGCGATGGTAGCTAGCGTTTCTTTCTAGGTGTGACGGAGCTCTGACTCTCAATGTGTTAGGCTAGCATGTATAACTGTAGAATAAATCTTTACTCTGGAATAAGCTGGAGGAAATTGAACTCAATCAATATTAATTTAAATGTTGATAAATAATCCCCCCCAGAACAAGTATGTTCAAAATGCAATGGGAAATTTGGACATTAGTTTGTTAGTATTTCTTTCTTGCACCCACCACTTTTGTCTTTCTTATTGCAATATAGTGTCCAATTATTTATTTGTGGAGTGAGAACTGTATATTAGGTTCCCAATAGATCATAACTCTGATTAAGGTAATAATACAAGAACAATATCCCCAATTAAAGAAACCATAGCCAATTAATTGTATTAGTAGACAATCTATTAAATTTGCAGATGGGTAAAAATAATCATTCTGAAGCAAGGAACATAATTTGCAGCTTAACCCTATGCAAAAGTATGTCCCACTATGTTCATTGTGACTTACTCCCAGGTAAGTGTGTATAGGATTGTAGCCATATTTATGTTTAGATGATGGACATATTTATCATAGACATCCTCTTAGGAGAAGCCTTTCCTCCTAGGGAAGAGAAATAGAGGAATGCCACTTTGAGGATGGTGCTTGCCATTTGCAGTTTGCATAAGTAATATTATTAAAACAATAACAATTATGTTGTTTCAGAAGGTGCACCTTTTTTGTTCACTACAATATTGTTCAGGCCTATATTTCAACCTTCCCCAACCTAGTGCCGTCCAAATGGTTTTGGATGCAACTCCCATCATCCCCAGACAGGCCATGCTAGCTGGGAATGATGGGTGTTGCACTTCTACACATCTGGAAGTTTAGCAGGTTGGGGAAGGCTATCCTGTTGTATACAGAGATACCACATTAAAGAGAAAAGGGGAGCTGTCTATATAGCTTATTTGCCCCATGGTGACTGTGCTGTGGCAATGTGTCGGTTATACGACGCAGCTGCCAACTCGCAACCACCGTGGGGCTTTTCCCCAAAGCTGCGCATTTAAAAACTCAGGGACTTGCCTCAGTTTTTTCTTTTGAAGTGAGGTCACCACAGCCCTTTCACCATGTGATCTCACTTTGGTGTAGAGCTGGAGGCATCCGGGGCAGATGGTGACCGCTGATAGGTTGCCGGAAGAGGAGCAAAGGGCAGGGCAAATCTGTACTCCCTGCTGCCATGGGGATTTCCTGCTCCTACCCTGCAGCAGTAATACCGCAGGGTTTTTCTATGAAGGAGCAGCAAAGTGGAGCTGTGAAGACACCCCCAGGGTTAAATTTGTGTATATCATCACATCAACCTTGAATGAGGACAACATTGACTTTTGTGGTTGTGGACTATCTTTTGCTTGGTGCATGGATGCCAAGAAGAAGCGATCCAGCCACAAGAAAAACAGGCAACTGACTAAGGGCATGTTTACACCAGCCCTTTTTTCCAGGGTTTCCCCTGGATCGTCCCTGTGTGTCCAAATGACGTACAGGGGGGATCCTGGGGGCAGGCAGGGATGACCCCTGCATTTTCCAGGATAACTGGTTGCCTACAAACCATGTCTACACCTTAAGGGTGTCGAGGGAGGAAGGGAGGGGGGAGGATCGCGGACTTACCTGCTTCTGCGATCCTCCCCCAGCGTTTTGACGGCTGCTTGACATCCTGGAAGGAAAGAGGGACGTCACAGCTGCCATTCTTTTTTTTAAAAAAGAGGAGCCGTGTGTGCAGGGTGAAAAACAAGGTAACCCTCCCCCCCACCATCCGTGGGATGGAGAAATTGCTGCCCCCCACCCTGGGCATGGAGCCACCTTGCACAGCTCCATGCCTGTTTCAGGCCCAGGGAGCGCACAGCTCATCAGCCACAGTCCTCGGTATGTGGTGAAAATCAGGATAACTTGGCAACCTGTTATGCCAGGAAAATGCAGGAGTCATCCCTGCCTGCCCCCGGGATCCCCAGTGCATTATTTGGACACACAGGGACGATCCAGGGACAACCCCGGAAAAAAGGGCTGGTGTAGACATGCTCATAGTCAGTTGCCTGTTTTTCTTGTGGCTTGAAACGGGCAATTTCACCATCCCACCTTGTTTTTCGACACGTGCGCGGAAAAAATGGTGGCTGCAATGTCCCTCTTTCCTTCCGGGAAGTGGCGTGGCCTTCAAGATGCTGGGGGAGGATCGTGGAAGGAGGTAAGTCCATGATCCTCCCCATCCCTCCCTCTACACCCTTAAGGTGTAGACATGTCCTATCTTGCCTGACGAAATGGATCAATGCACTAGAACTTTACTTGCATATTATTCCCACATGTTGAAAGGCTATACTATATATACAAACACATGTGAAGTGCTTCGTTCTTGTGGGTAGGGTTAATCTAATCTAAATTAATCTATTTTTTCCATATTAGATTAACTTTCATTATACTCTCCATAGCATGCCAGTGTTGAATGGCCTACTGCTCACTTCTTCACTTGCATACTGTTGGCTTGGAGTACCATTACTGAGGAAAAGTGACCACTGGTAGTGCTAAGCAATTCAAGGTTCTTCCCAAATTGAGCAATTCCAACCTAGCTATTGAATCTCCTGCAGTTTCAATACACAGTTCTCTTTCTCCCTCAAGTGTTGTGCAATTTTGTGATGTGTTCATAAAGAGTATTCCGCCCCCAGAAAATACTTACTGGAATTCCGTGGGTGAAGTGGGTGAAGTGAACCTGGAATAGGCAGATTACGAGAATTTCTGAGGTAATTTCCTCATTGCTAATGAATTGCACTTGTGAAGTGGGTATGTATACTTAACACATGAAGGAACACAATCTGTTATGAATGGGTCATATTTTCACTGTTTCAAATACAAATGAAGGGCCACAAATGAAGATGAAGTAGAATTGTTAGAACAGGCAACTGACTAGAATTCTCAACCTGGTGCCCTCCAGACATGTTTGACCCTGTTCAGACGACATGCTAAGCCACAGTGGTTAAGCATTTTGCGCTAAACATTATGGCTTAGTTTGTCACGTGAACCATGGCTTAGTGTGTCGTATGAACCATTCCTAACCATGACGCAGGCCTGGCCGAATCGAAGTTGTCACCTCAAGCGAGCTGTTGCCGCTGCCGCCCTCACCCTGCTTCTTTCCCTTGTGCCTTCTTTCTCCCTGCTCTCGCATGGCAGTGGCGGCGATTCCCAGTTCCTGGTTCCCCCATCCCCTTAGCTCCTGGCTCTAGCATCCCTCCAGCTCCAAGCTCCCTCCTCCCGTGCTATGGTGGGAGCTCACGGCTCGCTGCTCTAGTGGGATGGCAACTCCTCCTCCCTTTATTGGTAGGCTGGGACACTCTGCCAAACCAGGCAGAAGGTGGGAGCCCCAGCCAGAAAGGAGGAGCTGCCACCACCAGGCAGCCACAAGCTCTTGGCTGGATGGCCAAGCAAGTAGGCAGCTAGGGAGGGAGGTGTTAGCAGTGGGATGAAGAGACTGGCTGGCCAAGCAACGGCAGACCCTTTGGGTGGTAGAAAAAATTGCCGTTCTTTCCAGCCTGAGCTGCCCGCTGTGCCCACTTGCTGAATTGTAGGGCTGGCCCTGCCATGGTGGCTACCTAACCACAGTTTAAACACACTCACTAACCATTTACTGCTAAAGGGTTAGCGGCCTAATCATGGCTTAGGGTGTTGTCTGAACAAGTCCATTACCTGGGCTTGATAATAAACTCTTGGGTGAGTGGCAGTGGCTATTATTTGCTTTATAGAGTCACATTGTTCAAGATGTTTGCCAGTGTCAGAGCTTCTATGTGCTACTGAAGCATTAAAGTACAATAATAATTGTGATTATGGTAATAATAAAGATTCAGGTCCAGCCTGCAAGTCGTGATTAGCCAGTTTATTGTAACTCATTATGCATGTCTCTCCTTAACAGAGTAAGAATGAGAGGCAGTGCTGCTTATAGCACTGGGTCACAGCTTGTAAGAGAAAAATGGGGCTTAATGGAAAAGGACAAGGGATTTTTGGATACATTTAAGATAATTAATCCTGGATTGGGAGGAATCAACAGCATTCCTAATGTTGGTGATTTGAAGTGGAACTTCTACTTCATTATTTGAAGGTGAAAAGAGTTGTGTTTGACCTAGTAGAAAGGTGGAGCAAAATACACCTCACTGGATCACTGTCTAGAATGGGGGTGGGCAACTTGGGGCCCTCCAAATGTTTTGGCCTACAGCTCCCATTATCTCTAGCCAACATAGCCAGTGGTAAGGGATGACAGGAGTTATAGGCGAAAACATCTGGAGAGCTACAAGTTGCCCAGAGAAGCAAATAGCCTCCAAGAATCCAGAAACTGCCTATCCCTGAATTAAAATCCCTTTCAGATTGTTTCCTAGTCATTTTCTAAAGTAAATTTCTGGAACAGATTTCCAAACCCAATTTCAGGAGCCGTTGCAGACTGGAGTTGTTGCTTTCTAAGCCATCCCTTGCCTTACGAGTCACTCAGACATGGTTGCTGCTGCCTGTTGGGTATTCAGCGCATGCTGCAATCTGAATATCACACACCCACATCTGAAGGACATTTGAATATATGGAGCACCTTGCTTGGATCAGATGTCTGCCTGGTTTATTTCAGTTTCAACCATTCTGCAGTTATTTATTTATTTATTGCATTTCTATACCGCTTAATAGCTGAAGCTCTTTTGTGCTAAGAGTTAGAGAAGCAGCCCTAATTAATTTTGTACACTCCTAGAAGACAAAGGCTAAGGGTATCAGGACTGTGATTTAGCTGGCTCCCCCAGTTTCAGGACAACATCGAGCTTTCGTCTACTAACAACTGGAAAGCAGCCTGGCCTTCGAAAGAGCAGAAGTATCTCATCCACAGTCAACTTTGGGTGTTATCTTGGAAAGTCCAAAAATGTTGCAAGTGATCAGAGGGAACAGAAGCTCTTTGAAGTAATGCCAGTGGGAGAAGAGGGTTCCTATAGGAGGAAAAACAAGGCAAGGCAAGGCAAGGCTGAGATCATTCTGGCAAACTTTTCAAGCCAACAAACCAACCAATGTCAACCCACGTGAGCTAGGCAATGCCTGCTCTTTGCCATTAGATTCTACACTCATAATTCCTACTTCTCATTTCCATTTTCTGTCTCACAACAACCCTGTCAGGGGGGTTAGGCTGAGAGACATTGATTGTCCCAAGCTTCATGGCCAAGTGGGGAATAGAACCTGGATTGCCCCAGTCCTGGATCTGACGTAATTATTTTTAGAGAACGGGCATGCTGCTGTGGAGTGACGGAATAGACAGTCGTACCCTCTATCTCCATTTCTCAAAAGAGCTTCTGGGAGCGCAGAAGGAAAAGCAAGATGGAGGACATAACTGAAAGGGGCTTGGCTTCATACCAGTGCTCCCACTCTCTAAAAACAGAAAAGAAAACAAAGACATTAGAGCAATGGCCATGTTGTTTGGCGGGGGGGGGGGGCGGGATGGGGTCCTGGAGCTGCACCCAGTAGCCTGGCTTTAGGGGCTACACTGTTCATTATCATGAGAATGAAAGGTCAGCTTGACAAGGAGGAAGCAATCAAACAGAAGCTAGAAAGCATGCTGCAGGCAGTCAACACAAACACGAACGTCGTAAAGTGTACAGCTCAGCTCAATATTTCTTATACCGAAACCGGACAAACGTGTTTGGGTAGGATCATGGAATGCCGAAGTTGGCAGCTCCTCAGTATGCCTTGCCTTGATATGATACTAGACAGAGGAAGATCTTGGAAAGGCTTCTAGCCAATCGAAATCTCATCGGTTCCCCCTGCCCTGCCCACCGCCAAGTGATTCTACAAGTAACGAAGGTACAAGAACCATGGTGTGCAGAGACAACAATGAAATCAGAAACAGAGAAACAAAATCCTAAGTATTTATCGCAGAAATGTGCCACTAGAAACACAGCCTTAAGTCACAACTAGATTGTCCCCTGATTGTGCAGTCACATAAGATGATTTAAGCACCACAGGCCAAGGTTGGTCACATGGCCCTAGAAACATTCGGAGCATATGGTTCACCTTTCTAGGCTTAAGTTTCATTAATTAAACCTTTATTTAAATGATAAAACATATGTATTTATAATCTGCTCTATTCTGAATTCTCTTGTGACCCAATAAATAACTTAATATAATAACCAACATTCCTGAAAGATTTTTATTTCTTTGGATCTAGCTTTTCATTCTGGCACCACTGATTTACAGATATCAGACCTTCTCTTGTTAACCAGAAAGCCTCCTGCCCAGGGAACAAATTAAGACTTTACTGTGATTAGCTGATGGGTTTGTTCTTTTCTTTTCAGCTGCTCTCTATTTCAGTTTCACCCCAACAAAATGCACGTACCAATGCATAAGTTTTGAAAAATGTTACATGAAAATAAGTACGAGTTTTCGTGCAGGTTAATCAAAATTTGCAAGCTGATATGGAAATGGGGTGGAATGAACTTCACAGCGGACGTGAGAATCTGAGCAAACTTGAGCTACATAGATTCACCTATACCTATATCCTGCATCCTGAGACAGCTGTGTTATAATACTTCTATGATTTTCCATGCCTCTTCTTTATCTTCCTTGGGATGCTGAGTTTAATCAGCTCCAGGTGCTATATAAGTAGTGTGTGTGTGTGCAGATGCATGTGTAGGGCGTTTGAGAAGAACTTTAATCACTATTCCTCTATACTCAACGGTTTAAAATAAATTTTTAATTTATTCACCTCTCTCTCTGAAGTTCGACCTGTGAATAAAATCACCTGCTTGATTATGTAATGGCAGTTTTGTTATGTTTTAACCAGTCATCTGTCAACACAAGGGGCTCTGTGCAACATAAACTGGGCAGGAACAGGAGAAACACTTAATCCAGCAGGATTATATTCTTTAGCAAATGCAAAGACATAACACTGAAATATGCCATACTGCTCTTCATTACACTAGCTTACTTCTAACCCTTCCCTTAAAGGTACCGTTTTCACGGCCCAGTGAAGTGGAAGCACTTGGGAGAAAGCCCACTGAAATTCCAATATAGTTGGGATTTGCTACAACTGATTTACTTGAGTTTGAGTGGGTTGAGGACAGGGATGTTCACACAGGACTACTGAAACTTCAGTATTATTCCAACTTCACTCTGGGTACCAATTTGGTTTCAGGCCACTGGTGTTCACCTTTAAAAGTCTTAAAATGGTTTGGGGCCAGGATGTCTGAAGGACAGCAACTCCTGTGCTCTGATCAACAATGCCCTGTTCCATGTTCCCCACTGTTAGAAGGGAGGCATGGGTAGGGCGACCATATGGAAAGGAGGACAGGGCTCCTGTACCTTTAACAGTTGTATTGAAAAGGAAATTTCAGCAGGTGTCATTTGTATATATGAGGAACCTGGGGAAATTTCCTCTTCATCACAACAGTTAAAGTTGCAGGTGCCCTGCCCTCTTTTAAATCTGGTCACTCTAGTATAGCTCCTGCAGCTTTAACTGTAGTGATGAAGAGGGAATTTCACAAGGTTCTCCATATATACAAATGATACCTGCTGAAATTCCCTTTTCTATGCAACTGTTAAAGATACAGGAGCCCTGTCCTCCTTTTCATATGGTCGCCCTAGGCATGGGGGTCTAGTCACAGCTTGCTTTTTGGTGGGCAGGGAAAACCTGGCCGTTTAAGCATTTGGGTGCTGATGCTGTCTGCTACTGGATATTATTTTTTATTTGTACTACATGACTATTTTATTTCTGTTAATATAACAGTGCAATGTTTTACTAAATAGTCTTTTATTGTTTTATATCTTGCTGTTATTAATTCACTTATGTAAACTGCCTTGGGGATCAAAATGTGAGCTACTAAATATAGTAATATTTATGGCATATATTGATTTGGGGTGCCCCCGTTATAAATGCAATAAATAAAATAAATATTAATTAGGTATTCCTGTATTTGTCTGTGTAAATCACTTTAGTACTGCTTTTTGCATTGGGAAGTGACACATAAATTTAAGTAATAATAACAACAAATAATACATAAATATAATTGATAGTCGCAGACTACCTTCCCTAACCTTGTTTTGTAATTTTTACTTGGACCATTTTAGGTTGAGGAAGAACTTTAGGGTTTATTTGTGGCATTTGCACCATACTATCCTGTGCCACTGGTTTTGGCTGAGCTGGAGACTGTGGCAGGGCAGTGTGGTTAGGATCATGCTGTCGACACTGATGGAATGCCTGCTGGGCCTTGGTATCTGTCAGCACTCTTGAGCGGCATCATGATTCATCTCATACAGCAGCTGTTTGACAGGGAATTACTAGACTAGCTGCTTGGGTGATTTCATACAAGACCTTTGTTATTTCTGGAAGAGTAAAGGAAGGAAAGGAAAGTGTGACAAGAGAGGCAGTGGAGCATTGTGGGCACCGATGGTTGGTCTTCTGGGTTTTTGCACAAGGTGCTTTATGCTAATCGATAAAGCCACTAAGAATAAGAAGAAAATCACTCATGTTCTAGCCCAACCTTCCCCAACCTGGTACCCTTCAAATGTTTTAGACTACAACTCCCATTATCCCTTACCATTGGTGATGTTAGCTAGACTGATGGGAGTTGAAGTCCCAAACATCCGGGGGGGGGGGCAACCTGTAGAGGAAGGCTGTGACAGACGTTTATGGAGCAGAGAGTCCCATCAAAGACACATTAATCCCTCCCCTAGCCTGGCCCAAGTCGGGTGTGATAGCTAACAAGACAAGCCACATATAAAATGAAGTCACTTCCTTGGAATTCTACCTGTTGTCATTTAACTAGTGTGCAGTTAAATGGCAACAGGTGGAACACTGAGGTGGAACACTGCCTGAATTTCCTGACTCCTCACTGTCTTTTCTGTGTGACTTTGTGGAAGGCACCAGATTGGTCTCTTGCTCAGTTTCCTTATTTATAAAATGAGAAATTCCACAGAGAGATGTGTTGATGATTAGCTGTCTGGTTCATCTATCAACAAGTTAGCTGTTAAAGTCACAGGACCAGTGTTATTACCATGAGCATACTACTGGCTTATGGGATCTCTATTTATTGTGGGGGGAGGGGGAGGAAAAAGGGCCCAACACACAAAAATGAAATGTCAGCCAAAAAGGCCTATGTTGATCCCCTATTGCTTTGGAAGCATCTGTGGGAAGGACAAACCAATCCTCTTCTATAGTGAACAGCTGAGGGCTGAACTACATGTTAAGCACATTTTTTGAAAAAGGGTGCTTAGCATTGCTACTTTTATTTTGAAGATAATGCAGCCCATCGAGTGAGCAGGAGCAGTCAAATAGAAAACAGGAAGTAGCCATCTTTCTTCCTTTTTCCTGCCCCTTCAAGGGAGGAGACCTCACAGTGGCACTTTCTCTGAGTTTAGTATCTTCTAGGGGCAGGCAGGGAAGAGGGCAATTGAGAGATGGCAGTGGCTGCTGCTCCTACTCCCTTTTCCTTGCTCACCCTCTCTGGGGCCACAGTGCCACCTACAGAGAAAGCACCAGCTTAATTATCTACCTTTTGGCCTGCCATCTCCCCCTGGGCAGAGGTCTGGTCATAGAAGGCGCAGCCAGTATACCTGCTCTCTCTTTTTGAGTGGTGTGGCGTGGATTGGGCCCAACTAGCCCAGCCCTTCACACCAGCCAGTGAGAGAGGACAAGTGAAAATACAAAGGTAGAGACTCCTTCTCCATGGAGCAGCCAGCCTTTGCTATTTATTTATTTAGTGACTCTTGTATACTGCTGAATATAATAAAATTCCTCAGCGGTTCTCAAAGTGACTGGATGTGCCAGCAGGAAGAGTATTCCAGAAGGAGGGGTGGCTGTATAGCTGGAGGGAGCGGCTCAATTTCACTTGCCCAATCTTTCCTGCAGAGTGAAAGAAAAGCTAGGCAATAGTGAGGAGGCAGGCAGCTGTTCCTGAAAGAAGCACCCACTGTTTCCTCTGGTTCACCTTCCCACCCATCCCATTTCTCTATGCAGGAGGTTTCTGGAGGTGGGCGGAGAAGCGTGAAAGCAGGGGAAGAAAGCAACTGCTCCTATCTTCTTTCTGGTGGTCACCCTCTGGGCACTGAGGATTGGGCCTGTGGTACTGTCTAGGGAGAGTATGGGAGCAGCTGCCTCAGCCCACCCACTCTCCCTCTCTTTGCGCAGTGCACCGTTCAGAACTGGTCATGGAAGGTGCAGCCACCTCATCCTGTCACTTGCTGACCTCCACCTCTGGGCAGCACAGTAGTGGGGATTCTACCCAGTGAACCAAATCCTCCCTGTGATGCCACCCAAAGAGACAGGGAGGCAAACACTGCTTATTACAAGACCAGCCGCGACCTTCACATGACTGCTCAGCTCCTTTTCCTCTTGGTAGTAAAGAATTGGGCGAGCGATGGCTGCTGCTGCTGCGTCAGATTGCTCTCCTGCTCTCTATCACACTAGTCCTCTTTCTTTCGCTGCTGCAGCGGGAAGGATGGGGTTTAGCAGGGCTGTTTCGAGGGAACAAAAGGAGGAGGTGGCCTGTTTGCTTGCTCTTTCTATGGCTGCGTTTTCAATGGACAGACCTATGCTGCACCACCCAGCGCGAAAGAGGCGAGCAGGAGGAGGTAGCTGCTTACACACTCCTTCTAGGCAGCACTGTGGGGGCCTCCTCCCTGCTGTGATGCCCAGAGAGGGTGAACAAGAGGGAGGAGTAGCCACTACTTTCTCTTGCTTGCATGATCCTCTGCCCCCAATAGAAGCAGCAGAACTCCAAGGAGGAGGCACTGTGAGGGGAGAGATTCTAAGGGCTTCCAGGCTAGTTGCATGGTGGGTCCTTTTTTCTTGCTCTTTTTTCTATCTCTGATGCAAGACAGGGCAAAAGAGGAGACATTGCTATTATTTACTGTATGATCAGCTCACTTCACTAATGGGCTGTTTAAAAATGGCAGACTTAAGCACCCCTTTCCAAACACTTGTGTGGTCTGGCCTTGACTCTCAATTCCACCTTTATTTCTTTGCCAATCTCAATTTTATTTGCTAGGTGTGGTGAGAAACTCTGCTATTAATTATTCTTCCCATTCTGAAGTCAAGAGGAAGTTAACAGGGACATACGGGTCAAGAACAATACAAGGGTTGGACCCAGATTCCCCACCCTGCATTATCTTCAAGTCACAATAGTTTTTAGAATGGCCTTTTTTGTAGGTGGGGTGGGTGGGAATTGTAGCATTTGCAGGGAATACAGAAACGGTATGTTGATTCAACAAAAATATTGTGGGAATATGGCTAACGCTTCCAGTCACATTGCTGGGCCGCTTTAAAATATCTTAAAGCTAGCTGATATATCTGGCATCAGGGTCCCTAAGATATATGTCTGTGAGGTAATCATCTTAAATTAGTAGGCCAGAGCTAGGCCTCTGAGTTAACTTGTTAGCGAATTAAATTTGTTTCTCTCCCCCCCTCATCCTCCCATCAGCCCCGCAAGGTAGGCCAGTGCTAGACCTGTGAGGTAACTTTAAAACACATTAAATTTGTTTCTTTTCTCTCTCTCTCACCTCTGATGTAAGCCAGGGCCTCCTTGAAGCTGCTGGTTTCCATGACTTGCTCGACCATCTTCTGCTCAGGGCTCTTGAAGGGTGCTGGGAAGCCTCTGAGGGCGGCCGGGTCGAAGGCCTGTGCCTGCCTCAGCCCACGCTTCTCACTCACCTAGTGCTCCAGCAGGAGGCTGTATTGAAGTGCTGGGGCCGGCCCGGGCACTTGCCCCTCTTTGTTGGGCCTACTTGGGCCTGTGGAAGAAGCCACCATGATTTTCCTTGTTCCCACAGAAAATGAAAACTACAACTCCCAGCATGCCTTTCGCTATGGTGCCCAACTTGCCCAGTGGGAGTCCAGCCACCAAGGCTCATTGGAAGTGAAGTCTGGCCCAGCTGGTCCACGCTGCCCTGTGCAATTAGTGTCCAGAGGTAGGCCATGAGGGAGCCAGACAGTTGACTGACTGACGGTTAGCTCAGCCTGAAGCTGCACCCTCCTTCCCCCCTGCTCCTGATGGTGCCTAGTGACTGAGGCAACAGGCCCCAGGAGCTCTCCCTTCAGGCCCAGCATGGCGAGCCACTTCCAAATGATACCTACCAAAGCCCAGTAAGTCTTCCCTCTCACCCAAGGCATGCTGGGAGTTGTAGGCATAAGTCTAGGTCCCTGAATACCTTGTTAATCTTTGAACACCATCTGATGTGTGGTAGGAGATTAGAGAGCGGGCCTTCTTAGTTGTGGCACCCTAGTCATGGATTTCTTTTTCCCAGACAGGCTTGCCTAGTGACTGCATTAATGGCTTTCTAGTGCCAAGTGTTTTTTCCTCCCTGTTGTAACTGAACCAAAACTTTCCAAGACAGATCCAGGAATTACTGAGTAAAATTTATGATTTTTTTCTGTAAAAGCTTGACTATACCCTTGAAACAGAAGAGTGAATGGAGGAATGACTGATAGATGAGGCTAGAATAGAATGGTGGGCAGTTGGAGAAAGTCAGGTAGAAGGAAGACAGTGAAACTCAGGTCACGAAAATGGGAGCTGTATTAGGACTGAGAGATAGTGACCTGGTTTGTACATGGTGACCTGGTTTCCTAAGCCATGCTTTATTTTAAATAATCCACTCTGCATACCAGTACTATACCTCCCAGCATGTGTTTGGCAACCTACAGGTGCCTGCGTCCTCTGAGAGGCTCTTCCCTTATTTATTTATTTATTTATTTATTTATTAATTATTACATTTATATCCTGCTTTTGTTCCTGCAAGGAACCCAAGGCGGTGTACATAATCGTCCTCTCCACTATCCTCACAACAACAACCCTATGAGGTGGGTTGGGCTGAGAGTCTGTGACTAGCCCAAAGTCACCCAGTGGGTTTCCATGGCCGAGTGGGGACTAGAACCCGGATCTCCTGACTCCCAGGCTAGGCCACTACACTACACCTTCTCTTGTTGCTGATGCTGCTCCTCGATAGAGCATCAAGAAGTAGCATCACCGAGGAAGGGAGATAAGTGGCTGTCAGTGGACATGTCCAGCTCCAGTCAAGTCCTGCTGGGACTGCCTCGGCCCACGCTTCTCACCCACCAAGTGCTCTATCAGGAGTCTGTACTGAAGGACACTTACCCTCCTTCGTCAGGCCTATTTATGGGCATGTTCCATTGTCATTAGAGCTACAAATTCCAGTTTTGTATAGCTGCTTTTTGGTTTCACACAATTAAAGAAGCCAAAGAACAACTCTACACATGCTGTCTCATGCCTCCTGTGCTTCATAAACAAATTAGAATTTGGCAACTGGATGATAAACATCTCTAGATTTTTATGGTGTAAACCTAAACTGGTTCCCACCACTTGGATGCCAACACTAGAGTGACCATATGTAAAGGAGGACAGTGCTGCTGTATCTTTAACAGTTGTATAGAAAATGGAATTTCAGCAGGTGTCATTTGTATGCATGCAGCACCTGCTGAAATTCCATCTTCATCACAACAAATCAAGCTGCAGGAATCCTCTCCTGTTTTGTATGTGGTCACTCTAGTAGGGCTCCTGCAGCTTTAACTGTTGTGATGAAGAGGGAATGTCACCATGTATGTGCATGATGTTCTAATTGTGGGAGAAGTAGGAGTTTGAAAGGTCGCATGTTTTTGCGTTTGTAGCACAAGCCCATGACACAACCCTAAATATAGTACTGCTACTGTGGGGGAAAGTTCCCCCTGCTGCCATTTCAACTTCCTTTTCCTGCACTGAGGCAGGGGCCCATTACAGGTGGAGGGCCCTCAAAAATCTGGAAACCAGCACTTGGGCCTACTCAAGCCCAACTCTGAGCATTTTTGGAAATGATGTAAAGTTTTCTTTCAGTGATAGCGCCGATTTTAATTCTATGGGGGATTTTGTATGTGCCATTTCACAACTGCACTAATCTTGGGAGTCAGCTGTTCATGTTGAATATATGATTTCAGTGTATATATTATGTAAGATACATTACTTGGACATATATTCTTGTTATGCTTAGGGAGAGGCAAAGAGCTATGTAGGGCATTGGACCCAGCCTTAATCATTGGACAACTTAGTCAACCTCCCACTCACTACAAATGTTAAGTCTTTCTTGACATTCTCAAGGTCTAAAAACTTTACCCCCCTTTTTTCTTCAAATAAGCTCTGAGATGAAATTAATGAATTCTGCATCAATACTTGATTCAATGCTTATGTGGTGCAGCTATGGAATCACAAACCCATGCTCGAATCATCTATTAAGATTGTAGCTAGGCCTATACAGAAAATAATCATATTTTCCCTTGTGGGTTATATTAAACATAAGTGGTGGCAGTGATGTGAAGTTGACTTTTGCATGAATATTGGACATTTGCAATACACACAAGGAAGGACAACTGCCATTGCAGGTTAAGACCACGACATGTGGATTCTTGGCATTTTGCCATGTAATCACTGATCACATTAACGACCTTCTCTTTTTAAAGGAGCATTTGGAAGCCAAACATTTTGAGCTCCATCAGATGGAAATCACGCTTGCCTACTGTTGCTTCTCCATCCCCGCTTTTGTTGCTCAATACTTCCTCTTTCTCTCAGGGAGAGGAAAGAGGAAGTAAACATGTGCACGTGGCCCATTCAGGAGGCGTCTTTATTATGCAGCTTCTCCTGCACACAGCATGAGATATCGGCAACTTCCATCTTTAAAAATAATATGGACTTACTGGGGCTTTTTTGTAGCGAGAAGAAGGTTAGAAAGGGTGGGAGACACACAGGATGCAGTCAACATCATGAGAGGGACCTGCAAAAATCTGTTAGTGCCTAGTATGCAATAAAACGCTTACCTACATCTTCTTATTTCATAAGCATGGGGTCAACTTTGTGGCTATGGCACTTCCAAAGACTCATAACAACCATCCAGGGTAGCCTGCTGTCCTATAGGAGTTGGATCCAGCATAGTGGTCCCCCAACCTTCTGGATCACATTTGGAAGGAGCATTGGGGGTGGGGGTACAGAGGAGGAGGAGAGGACATGGAAGTCCTGTTCCAGCAGCAGTATCCTTCCACTGGTGGAATCATGATGCTGAATCCAACCCCAGCTTTTTGCAGTGCAGGTCACATTAGCCCCAGCTAGCATGATGGGACGTAGTCTAAAACATCTGGAAGGCTGACCCAGAAAAATGGTGCAGTAAAATAGATCAGCCTTTGGCATTTTCAAACACCCACTGCTCCACATTATTTGAAAAAAAGTGCCCTGACAGCTGGTGTATTAGTCTGGAATCTGGATGACCCAGTCTCTAGTTCATAGCTCTAGGTACCTATGTAGCCTTAGTCTTGGGGGAAAACAGCACCCCATAATCTGATATAATTGCAAGGATTTCAAAATCTTGTTTTCACCATGCTTTCGTCAAGACTCTAGAGTGTCTGTGGCAAGGAGATCAGATTATGATGATAATAGGAGCCATGCTGGTATATATGATACGTATGACAGGAATGCTTGGTATGATGATTCTGGGAGTGGACTTGCCAGGCCCAAACCTGGACAATGGCTCTCTCTCCTTTCTCTTAGACAGGAGAGAGAGCCATTACAGGACTTAGTTAGGCCAAAACCTGATAGATGTCAAATGCTGGAAACTAAAATGTCATAGAGTTAACAGAGAAGAAAGGGAAACCAGTACATCTTACAACTGCATCCTGCTGCTTCTACCAGTGTATAAAGTGTAAACACTACAGCATCCGGAATGGGATCTGGAAATCCACCTCCCTTGGCCACTGCAGGACAGACAGAATTAAACCTCAATTTAATGAGTCTTCTTACCAGGTCAGTGCAACTGCTTGTTGAGTGATGGGTGGCACGGATAGAGAAACCCCATGTACTTATCTTTGCAGGCAATATGGGAAGGCCCATATTGCAAAAAACAGCCCCAGAGCAAATGGCATTGTAGCCGAAGGGGTGGAGTGATGCCAGCTTTGTCCCCATGAGCGCTTCCAGGAAACAGAAATGCCTGAACCACTGACTCTTGGCATCTCAGCTAGTGTCACTGCATGTGCTACTCACCCTAGTCATTTCGTTGTCTCCTCCCTGTTACTCAGCCCTTGCTGATATCTAGCAACAGAGAGTGCTACCAACTTAATTACATACATTGCAACTGGAAGTATTTGCAGCATGCTGGAGGCTCTGCAAGAGCTCTTTCGGTCATACAGAAATACCTGCGTTACAACAAACCACTCCCCTCTGCTTTCAATTCCAGTGTTAGCTTCACGTGGCAGTGGAGGGTTGGATGCACGCATGCACGCACACACACCAAAACAATGGAGCTTCTAAAGCCGTAATTTACTTTAGTCTTCACTAGCAAATGATTTAAACCAGAAATAAATTTAGATAGAGGATTCTTTTGCTACTCAGGTAAGAAGCTGGCATGGGAAATGGGTTGTATAGCTTAAAATGAACCAGAATTCAATAGGAAGCGCTCTTGAGCATATATGTGGGCTACATCTCTTTCTCATTCTCACTTAGTAAAAAACTCTCCCCTTCCTGCATATAGGGATTAGATAAAATGGTCTTTATATGTAAAGGAGGGATAGGGAACCTATTTGGGCCATCAGGACATCTGGCAATTTGAGAAACTGACCAGGGTACTACCACAAAATGGCTGTCTTGGGAGGTATGGCAAAGGAGAAGCCACCTGCCCAAAAGACTGAGTACAAGACAGAGATGGGGTCTGAGCCCCAGCTCATTAAACAACTCGTTTGAACCCACAGTTTTCAGCTCCAACAGAAACCTATTTCACTGCAGTCCTAGCTGCTAGCAAGAAAATGTGCTCATTAAAAAGAAGTGGGAAGGGTAGAGCACCATGACATAAAACCTTGGTTAGTACCAAGAAAGGTGTCTGGAGGGGGGCACATTGGTGTCCATGGACACCATGTTGTCTACCCCTGATGTAAAGAACATGACTTCTAAGACAGGTTCGATCCCCAGTACTCTCCTTTTTAGAAATAATCAATTTTGATTTATTTATTTATTTATTGCATTTTTATACTACCCAATAGCCGAAGCTCTCTGGGCTGTTTACAAACTTTAAAACCATAAAAACTATTCAAAATATAAAACAAACAGCATGAAAGCATAATATAAAATACAATATAATGACACAACTAGGATAAAATCAAGCAGCAATGCAGAAGTTAATACAGATTTAAAAGGCTCTATAAATAAAATCATAAGCTGTACCATTTTGGAGCTCTTAGGTACTGGTCATCTTCAGTTTTCTCGAATAGGGTCCTCTGCCTCCCTCTACAATCTCAAAATGCAGTGTCCCACACGCCCCATGCAGTTCATCGCTGGATCTGCTCTCAGCTCAGTGCTACTTAAATATGTGAGATAATTCACCAGTTTTCCAGGGGGAAAACCATGGGGCATTGTGGTCACTGGGCAAGCTTCTTAAATTAAGGTTTTATGCTGTCCTGCTCCTTAAAAAATCCACTGTAATGTAAGACTGGCTGATTGAAATGGAGAGATAATACCTAGGAGTATGGAACCCAAGGCTATAATTCTATGCTTGCTTACCTGGGAGTAATGCAGTGGCACATTTGAATGTAGTATACTCAATGTAGTGGCACATTTGGGTAAACTCACATAGGGTTGCACTATAAGATTGTAATACTAAATAAACTTACCTAGGAGTAAACCCACTGAATCCATGGGACATAGTTAGCATGGCTCTGTATGCCTATAATCCTTTAAAAACATTATTCTGTAGCCTGTTCTTCCAGAAGTTAGTATTTTGGATCTGAAAAAAAACCCTGCTAACTAGAAGTCTGCTGTTATAGTTCCCCTGTGAAGAAAGTGTACAACTTTTGAAGCAAGTGGGGGACGGGAATGGGACATGACAGTGCCGTATATAATTTTGTAATATGTGAAGGAAGTGGATAATAAAACAACATGGGGTCATACCATGAAGCTGAATGGGGCCATATTCAGGACAGATAAAATGAAGTACTTCTTCATCTAGCTCATAGTAAAACTGAAATTTACTACCTCATGATGTCATGATGACCACCAACCTGGGGCATGTCTACAGAAGGGGAGGGGAGGGGGAGGATCTCGTGATATGCTGATCGCGAGATCCTCCCTTTTGTCCACACGCGGCGCACCATGTCCCGGGAGGAAGGAGGATGTCACGACCACTATTTTTTTTTAAAGAAAAGGAGCTGGAGCGCACCTGCGCTCCAGTGCAAAAGTAAAAAAAGAAGCTCCAAGCCCGCTCCCTTCCCCACCCCAGATGGGCACAGAGCACTTGAAGAGCTCTGTGCCCTGTGCCCGGATTCCAGCTCCTCGTATTTACTCGTGAGGAGTCAGGATGAAACTGGGACAGCTGCCCACACGTTCCACGGTCTTGGGATGATCCCGAGACCGTGGGAAAAATCTGGCAAAAAGCTGTCCCGGTAATTCCGGGGAAATGGAGGGATCATCCCTCCCTGCCCCAGGATCCCCTGTGCATCATGTGGATGCGATCCCCGGGATAAGGCATCATCTAGACATGCCCGCAGACAACTTTAAAAGAAGTTAGAGAAATTAGTGGGGGATAAGGATCTCAATGGCTACTAGTGCTGATGGCAATATGTTACCTCCTGTATCAGAGGCACTATGCCTCTGTATACCAAGTGTTGGGGGACATGAGTAGGAGGGTGGTATTGCACTCAAATCCTGCTTGTGGGTTTCCTGTGGGCATTTGGTTGGTCACTATGGGAACAGACCAGTGGACCAGGTAGGAGCTTTGGTCTTATCCAGTGTAGCTCTTCTTATGTTCACTTCAATAAGAAGGCTTATACTGCATAGCCTTCCCATAGGAATTAAGATTCCTATGCAAATTAGAGTTCACAAGTAAATTAAATGAGTGATCTGACCTGCAAGACACTTGACGTGAAAGCTGCTGCCTTATGTTTCAGGAGCCTTATTGCAATCTACCAGGGCAGCACATTTGCTAACGGACTGGCCAACGAGACAAGGGGGGTGGGATCTACACTATTGCTTTTAAAGCGCTTTAAAGCACTTTGAAAACGTTTTGAAAACTGTATATGCAGTGTGTCCTGGGCTCCAACAGTTGTCAAAACTTTTATAAAGCGCTTTAAAGCTGTAGTGTAGATCCCCCCCACATCATACCAGTCCTATTCCAGCTTCATTGGCTGCCAATCCAGGCCCAGGCCCGATTCAGTGTGCTGGTATTGACATTCAAAGCCCTAAACAGCTTGGGGCCAGGCTATCTGAAGGAATGCCTCCTCCCATTTATACCTGCCCAGACCCTAAGATCATCTCAGGGGTCCTCTGTGAGCCCCTGCCAAAGGAAGTGAGGCAGGTGGCCAACAGGAGGAGGGCCTTCTTTGCTGTGGCTGTGGAAAGAGCTCCCTAGAGAGGTTTGCCTGGCACACCTATGTTACACTCTTTTCGATGCCAGGTGAAGACCTTTTTATTTTCTCAATATTTTAACAGTCTATCAATTTAACTTTGCTGTTTTAAATTTGTATTTTAAATCTGTATTAATTTCTGCATTGCTGCTCGATTTTATCCTGGTTGTGTTTTTATATTGTATTTTATATTATGTTTTTGTAGCATTTGTTTTATATTTTGAATGGTTTTCATGGTTCTAATTTTTTTAAACTGCCCAGAGAGCTTCAGCTATAGGGCCATGTAGAAATGCAATAAATAAATAAATAAAATACCATGGCTGCAATCCTCAAACCATTTACTTAGATCTCAAAGAATGCAGGATTAAGTGATATTTAAATATTTTATGTCCAAACTATCATGCTTCATACTCCTCCATTTATTCTTTCCTTGCAAGTGTATTTTGGTCACTATTCCTCTTCCGTGCCTCCATATACCACTATTGATAAAAAGTTTCTCTCTCTCTCTCTCTCTCTCTCTCTCTCTCTCTCTCTCTCTCTTTCTCATCTTGGTATTTATTGCATTCTTTAGTTACCTACATAGGGAGGAAGAAGAAATTCTGGAGGGAAACATATGGGCTTCAAGGATAAATTTTTCCCCCTAAGGAATTTCCCAGCATTCCAAACTGTGACTCTTGGTATCTATTTAACATCACAGCTACTGATGAGGGCAGAAGCTGAAATGTTTAGCTCTCTCTCTCTATTTTGAAATTATTATGTTGTTAGTCTTTGATTTTCATACACACACATGGGCACACATGTAGGAACTAAGCATGGAAATACATTTGCTGGACTGCAGACATAAAAGCTCCAATATTTATGGTAGAGGAAATTGATGTAAGAGTACTCTCTGTGAACTGCAAGGAAGGGGAAGGGGGAAAGCCTTTCTGTTTGATATCCTGAAAGCCCTGCCAAATAGCCTTGCACAAAATTAGGATCCAATAACGATCTAATGTCTAATTTATGTTCTGCATATCATTTAGAGCAGAGACAGCAACAGAAAGTGATGGCTATGGAACCAAGTCACTATGACCCTGTTCAGACAACACATTAAGCACCAGCGGTTAAGCATGTTGAGCTAAGCATTATGGCTTAGTGTGTCATGTGAACCATGATTTAGCATCTCATGAGAATCTTTCCTAACCATGGTGACTACATAACCATGGTTTAAACACGCTCACTAACCATTTGCTGCAAAAGGGTTAGTGCCTAACCATGGCTTAGTGGCCTAACCATGGCTTAGCCTGTCGTCAGAACAGGCCCTATCTGTTTTGAAGAGCAACTCCACATTTCCAGTTACATGAGACCTGATTCTGGCCTGATAGTTTTTTCAGGATGGAGATAGCCAATAGATTCCCACCCACCCCATTGCCAGAGAATGGGAAGTGGTAATAATAGACACTGATGCTCATGGGTGGTACAAATACATTTTGACCCCTGATACCACTCAGGGCTGGTATCAGGACCACTAGATGCCTGCTAAGTTCTCTATACCCTGCAGAGAGCCCACAGCCAGAGTCACCAGCCCTGTGTGCTCCACCATGCTGTTTCTGCCTGTCAGCTACATTCTCTGAGCATTTAAGCAGTGACAAGAGTTAGGAGATGGAGCAACACTCTTCCATTGGACAGTTGTATGGGTTGGGCCTGGAGGGACAGGGCAACTGAAAGGGCAGTGGTGAGAGAAAGGGGTGCACTGGGCGAGGAGGGAATTAAGGGTACCTTGTCTAAGTCCCCCCAACCTGGATCTGGTACTACTATTGTCCTTTGTCAAAATGATTTTGTGCTTCAAAACCCCACTAAACCCCTTTGACAAGAGACAATAGAGGAACTAAAGAAATGAGTGAATATATCAGGAATCAATGGATCAGTCGATTCCTGATCTGTGTTAATTTCACATCTGTTCGAGTCTGTTCACTCCTGTTTCTACATTAATGTGTGATTTAAAAAAAAATCTGCACAAAAATCCATATATTAATATGATTTAAAATATGTATTTTTGAACTTATTTTCACATACAATATGCATTTATAAATCTAGTTTACCTAAATGAACACATTTCTAAATATACATTATCCTAAAATACGTTTTTGAGTTGAGAGCTGCCTTGCAAAGTTGGGGCAAGAGTGAAATCTGAAGGATAATCATGTTTTGATCTTCATATTAGTCCAGGATGTACAGATCAGGGCTGTTCACACTGGAATTCAGAAAGACTGACTTGCTCAAGCATCCCTACGTACATTACTGGGAACCTCTCTATCACACCACCTCAGGTATGTACAGGCTCAGAGAGATGTCTAGCTCATGCTTTTATTTCAGCTTTTCTGCTCAGAAATCAAGGAAGCACCCCACATGGGTGTCCTGGATGAGTCCAATTGCGCCACCATGTGCTTTGATCAAGTTTCAGAAAAGCCCCCATAGCCATGATTGCAGCCTGAGACCTGATTTGTTCATCTGACAGATTAGCTGAAGGGTGGCCTTGCTGTATGGCTACCACTGATGCCCAGTCATCTTCCTGTGTAGGCAGGCCAGGGTAGTTTTTTGGTTATAAATGAAATAATATATGAATCACCCCTATGGCTCAAAAATGGGCAAGGCAAAAAGCATGGAGATCCTTTAGAACAGAACAACAATGGCTGCTTAGGAGGAAGAAGGTACTGAAACAACATCAGCAAGGCAAACTAAGGGTGTCTGTATCTCAGCATCTTACTGCTCCTTTTTATACTCAATATTCATCAGTCAGAGCAAGTAAAACCAGAGGAAAGCTCACTAAAACAGAAACAGTTATACTAAGGAGATGATTTCAAGGAGCCTTTTTAGGCATGCGTTCTCTGGTTAGTGTTTTAGCAAGGTCTCCCTTTTAACAATGGCTCCAATCCTGCATATTCCAAGGCTCTGTTTTAAAGAAAGGAGAGGAAGAAGCCACCTGTTTCACTGACCTTGCTCCATCACTCGCTCCTCCAGTGTGTAGCAGGTGTAATATGGAAGTGACGGGGGTGATGTCTATGGTTCGCAGTCGGTGTGCCAGAAAGTCAGTGGGAGAAGAAGGAAGCCCAGGTGTATGTCTTCATTCCAGGCTGACTAGGAGATCCAGCAAGCAGCTTCAGGATGAAGCACCTAGCAGCTTAAGTAGAGACACTCAGAACACAATGACTCTGTCACCTGCTTTCTATACACTCCTGGTCCTTACTGCATTCCCTGCCTCCTTCTCAGTCAGAGCTCCACCCCTTGCCAGGACCGGCAGGAGTCCTGCCACTTGATTCAGTTTGGTGCTGGTTGAGCAAGATCTGTTGCAAACTCTTTACCATCTTCCTTCTACAGAAATGGCAATAAAAGTTTCCTTTTTTAAAAAAAAGGAGAGCTGTGAAATAAGTTATGCATTTATTGCATTATTATTATCATCATCATCATCATCATCATCATCATCATCGCAATGTCCAGATAGGAATTCTGTCCTCACTTCGGCAGATTAAATTCTCCTGAAATTTGGATAATAAATAAGAATAGAAATGATTTAGCCCTTCAAAAGTCAGGAGCTGTGCCAGTGTTCAGTAGCGCAATGAGAGGGGTGAATTCAAGCTACGCAATGAAGCCAATCAAAGGTATTGCTGAGAGCGAAGCAGATGTATCATAAAAGTGATGCTAAAACCCACGTGTTCAGACAGGTTTATTATGATGATAATCTTGTCCTATAAATCTGAAATGGATACTTCTTATGTATAAAGAAAAGCAGGATTTTAATGTTTGGATTTGTTTTATGTTTCTATGCACTGTTTTGCAATTTCTTGTTAGCCACTTTGGATATGGTCTCCATAGGAAACACCATATACCTTTATTAATAAAGCTGATTAATCATTTTTAAAATCCCAACACATGTCAAGCTATGTTTCACTCTTCAACAGAGAAAAACAGAACATTGAACACACACCTGTAATATAAATTATTTTAAACAACTGTTTAAAATAATTTATATTTGCAAAACTAAAGCCAATCCTGTTTCTTGCATACAGTTGAGCAGGAACACAAATCCCAAGGAAATGGGTTTGCAACGTAATCCCTATAAACTGAAAGAGAATTTCTTTTTTAATCTGGTCATCTCCCATTGATAATATCAAAGGTTTCTCTTGTATGCCACATCCAGCAAAACCAGTCCTTTTATTTAGCTAACCGGGCATGCATTTCCTTTGAGCACCAAGCGGAAAACTGCCTACCTCAATTGTGCTCTGTAAAATCTAAGCCACAGATCTGCCCAGTCCTGCCTTCTGTTCTGTACTATATGCAGTGGGAGTCAGAAAACACACTCCTTTTCTCTTAAGCATTATATGCAATGTGTAGCGTGGCTTTTGGTTGCTTGCTTCTCTGGTTCCATTTATGCTTCCTGCCTTATACCACTAGAGGTCAGTAATGGGCTTGAGCTGGGCCGGAGCTCAGTGACATAATTAAGCCCTGAAACCGGTTCACATGTCAGAGTAAGGTTGAGCCATTAATCACATGACATAATTATAAATGAAAAAACACTCCTGAGAATGACCAGGCTGCTTTATCCAATCACCGCACATACAGCAGGCAGTGCTGGTGCCAGGATTTTGGGAGCCTTGAGGCATAGCACCCTGGTGGGCCCTCTAACCTAGATGGTATGGAACATGCAAATGGCGATTTTTCTTAAGATGCATCTGATCTTTTGGGAATACCCTATGCCAAGTGGAAATGGTAGCACTATTAGAGCAGTGGCCCCACTAATGGTCTTGGAGCCCTGGCAGCTGCCCAAACTTGCCACCCACTGAGCCAACCCTGACATCTTCCTGGCTCACCCATATCTGAGGTTGCAGGCAATGCCTCAGGCATATGACTTTAGCCCTGCTATTTCAGTATTCAAGTGAAGAAGGAGGAATATATTTGGCATTTACATTATAGTATGCTTTCTGAAGGGTCAAAATTCTTTGTATACATTAAACCTTTCCCAAACTGGTTCCCTCCAAAAGTTTTGGACTACAATGCCCAGCATTCCTGGTCACTGGCCATGCTTGCTGGGGTGAAGTACAAGAAATCTGAGAGCCAGTGTGGTGTAATGGGTAAAGTGTTGGACTGGGAGTCTGGAGATCTGGGTTCTAGTCCCCACTCGGCCATGGAGATCCACTGGGTGAAAGACTCGGTCACAGACTCTCAGTCCAACTTACCTCACAGGGTTGTTGCGAGGATAAAATGGAGAGGAGGATTATGTACACTGCCTTGAGTTCCTTGGAGGAAAAAAAGGCAGGATATAAATGATGATGATGATGATAATAATAATAATAATAAGAGCACCAGGTAGGCAAAGTCTGGCATACATGATATTAACATTATCCTCATTTTGCAGAGGGCTAGGCTGAAGCTAAAAGTATTCAAATTGACACCACATTGAAGGGCTTGCTTGCTTACTAGTCCAATCAAGTGGGTGATTAATTGATTGATTTTTAAATCACAAAGAAGTTGTGCCTGCCAGTTTATGAAGCTTTGTTATACTCTCAGGCCTTATCTCAGGGCTCCCCCTACCCTTGGGAGGAGTGAGTCAGTTGCCTCAAGCAGCAGAAACTAGGTGGCAGGGAATAATGGTGAGGTTTTGGAGGGCAGAGCTGTATGTAATACATTGCCTGCCATGGACCTCCTAAATTAGCTTCCTGTTCTCAGGTGTGGTGGAGGATGCTGTCCCATTACAAGTGTTGCCAAGTCATCTTCTGTATGTGGAGTGAGGGGGTGCCATTTAGTCTGCCTCAGTCTGTCTTGGGCCATCTCTGCTCCATTCCAATCAAATGTTTCACTGGACTGTGTTGCCAGAGTCTCAAGCAACCAGCTTCCTTTGCTTCTGTTTGATGGTGCTCACCTTAACAAAGAAAAATAGAGTTTACAAAATCAAACAGGTGTCAGGGAGAAAGTTTCTAGCTAACCCATCTCCCTGACAAGCCAATTTTCAATGAGAAGACTTTGTTTGTTTGTTTGTTTTGGTATGAAGAAACATTCAGTTGCATGAGCCTCCATTAAACCTTGCTGCAGATTGTACCACTTCAAATTTAGTGGTACAGTCTGCAGCGAGTTTTAGCCCGTCCTCTGTTTGTGCCAACTACCATGTCATTTACCATGTTTGATTAACGTCTGTTAAAAGATTAACATCTGTTAATCAAACACTGCTCTCAGAGGGCAAACAGGGAAAAAGGAAAATTCAGAAGGAATTGGGCGAGTCTGTTTGATCTTTGAAGTAATCGTTCTGGCTTTGGTGAGTGACGTGAAATGAAAGCGTAAACCATTTCAAAACCATTCTTCAGAAGACACCAACTTTTAAATGATTGTTTTACTTATTGAAAGTTTCTGAGAAGAACAGCATAACTGCACACCTTGTTAGAGCTATGTACACATTGTACATGTACATGTACACACTGAATTTCTTTTTAAAATATAAAGTGCAACTCTTCAATACGCAATATCCATTCTCTGCCCCTCTTTCTCAAGGGGCATGACACGAGAGTGGGTAACAAATCACAAGGGGTTGTTAACCACCCCAGTGCATGCTGGTTGTGCGTTGGCTCACCTCCCACTTGGTGTGGGTTCTCATTATGTGTGAACCCAGTGAGGGTGGCTGGCTGAGGTAGTTAACAAACCACCTCACAACCCTACAACAGACTGTGGGTTCTGGGTGGTTTGTTAACCACTCAAGCCACCCACCCCCATTGGATTCCCACGTCATAACTACCCACACCCGGCGAGGGTAATTACCAGTGGAGGCTGGTGGCTCCGATGTCAGTGTGGTGGTGAATCCTCTATGGGTTTAAGTCAGAATTCTGAAGGAGCTATCAGCTCTTTTAGAGTTCTGACTGGTTTTGACTAAAACTCAGAGTGGATTCACCATCCCACTGGCAGAGGAGCCATCCGCTTCCACTAGTAATTAGGGAAATGAGCCAGTACATGACCGATCGGCATATGTGGGGGTGGTTAAAAATCTAGGGTGGGTTATTAACCACCTTCATGTCATGCAGATCCAGTCTGTACCTTAAAGTGTTTGAGTAATCCTAACTAGATTCTGAATGCTGTACTTTCTACCATTTCAGCATTCTGGCCTGGTATACATATGTACCAGGATGAGGCGGCCACGAGTCTTACTGTATAGAGGTCAGTCCTCTATTTGAAGATGTCCTCTATTTGAAGGACTGTCAAGTCCAGGTCTAGTTTAACGATAAAGAACCATCAGAACGAAGTTGCCCATCAACACTTAAACAACAGACTGAACAGTGAAAAAGGCCATTGCCATTTGCCTTCCCAACTGTGGTGAAATGTGTTGTATGTCTATTCTAAATTTGGATCTTAACATGTAAATGTAAATTTTATGCAAACTTGTGCCCTCTTTTGTCCTCTTCATTATTCTGTGCAGGACACGGAATAGTGGGCTCAAGTTACAGGAAGCCAGATTCTGGCTGGATATCAGGGAAAACTTGCTGTTAGAGCAGTATGACAATGGAACCAATTATCTAGGGAGGTCACGGGCTCTCCCACACTAGAGGCCTTCTAAAGGCAGCTGGACAGCCATCTGTCAGGGATTCCTTAAGGTGGATTCCTGCATTGAGCAGGGGGTTGGACTTGATGGCCTTATAGGCCCCTTCCAACTCTACCATTCTATGATTCTACTTTTTTAGTGATGCGTAACTAGCCACATAAAGACAGCATGTTCCAAAGATGGTAGGACCAACTATGCTGCTGTAAATTGTAGGCAGCTCATATTTTTGAATATTCCCTTGTGTAAAATAACAACAATACCCTCCCAGTAAATAGACAATTAGTACAGCAGGGAGCGGGCTAGCCTACAACCTCCTGCCATGCAAAGTTTGTTTTAAAATGGTAGGGATATTTTATATAGAGCTGGGTGAGAAATTAGTTAAGTTCTTCATTTTAATGGAATTTTACCTAATTGTGCACTTTCCCAACCAATACATGAACTGAAACTCAAAATTCACACTTCTCCAAACTTTGCAGTGGAGTTCTCTAATCACAACAACAACAACAACAACATTTTAGTGGAAAGTATACACATAAAATGTGTATATTAGTGAAAATTACCATAAAATGCATTATTTTTGGAAAAGTTTTTTGCAAAAGTATGTATATTAAGAAATGTGTGTATTGAGAGAAATGTACTAAAATGTGTCTGAAATTTGCAGGCATTTTTCTTTAATTTAAATAAAATTTCAGGAGGAACTGAACAGAAGATTGGGAAAAATGAGAAAGAATAAAAAATATATTAGTCCATCTATTATTTTACATAGGGTACCATAAAAACAAACAAACATCCAACTCACAGCCAGAACTGAAGTGTTACAATCTAACATCTCAGGATTCTATCATCTAATTGTGCTACATGTCAAGACCACACACTAGACTAGTGCATGGTGAGTTGTTGTTGTTGTTTTCAAAAGAAAAGTACAGGAAAAAAACTATTCAGGTTGGGAAGTAAGCTCACATAAGTATTTGTGGGTAATCGACATTTAAAGATATACTAATAAGAAAAAAGAAAGAGGAAGTATTGTGAAATATATTTTTTTAAAAAAGATTTGTTGGTTTTGTGTATGAGATAAGAAAGAACCAAAGGAATGAGGAAAATGGGATGGAGCCAAGGGGATTTTCTCTCCAGTATCCATAGAAAGAGTTAAGCAATGCAGGAAATGGCATGCAAACCAGATGTAATAATAACTGTCTACATCACCATTTTTGATGTAATTTCTCCTGCAATAGATCTCCTTGCCTGGGTGTCATTCCATATAAGATTCAGCAACATCCAGCAGTTATTAAAGCATCCTGAGCTGAAATCAACATTATATGTCTAGTCTGGCCCTATCGATATTCAAGCAGAATTAAGAGCTTTTCTACAGAAGGCTGTCCCACTGGGCTCAATACAGCTTTTTTCTGAGGTAATAACAAATAATAAGTATTACCTCAGAATATTACCTCAGAAAAGGCTGCATTGAGCCCAGTGAGGTGTGTGAGCTGGCCCCGCCCATCATCGGAACTGTGCACTACTTCCCCCTCCCTCAACTGCGAGAGGGTTCTTTGCATGTATGTGAATGAGCACAAACAACTCCTACACTCAAGGAAAGAAACTGAGCTGGCAGCATCCCTCTCTGTGTCTACATCTGCATGCACAGAGAATTCCTTGCCACAAACATTCACTTGGATCCGAGGAGACAGAGGTGGTACAAAGTTCCAGTGATAGGCAGAGCTAGCTTCTACAGCCCCAAGAAGCCCTTCGTTCATTGATTGTGGAGGGGTTCGTGTGAATTCTCCCCTTCTGCTTATTCACAAGTGGAATATGAGCCAACAGTGTGATGTGGCTGCAAAAAAAGCAAATGCTATTTTGGAAGGCATTAACAGAAGTATAGCTTCCAAATCACATGAGGTACTGGTTCCCCCTCCGTTTGGCACTGGTTAGGCCTCATCTTGAGTATTGTGTCCAGTTCTGGGCTCCACAATTCAAGAAGGATGCAGACAAGCTGGAGCGTGTTCAGAGGAGGGCAACGAGGATGATCAGGGGTCTAGAAACAAAGACCTATGAGGAGAGACTGAAAGAACTGGGCATGTTTAGCTTGGAGAAGAGAAGATTGAGGGGAGACATGGTAGCACTCTTCAAATACTTGAAAGGTTGTCACACAGAGGAGGGTGATGATTTGTTCTTGATCATCCCAGAGTGCAGGACACAGAATAATGGGCTCAAGTTACAGGAACCCAGATTGCAGCTGAACATCAGAAAAAACTTCCTGACTGTTAGAGCAGTACAACAATGGAACCAGTTACCTAGGGAAGTTGTGGGCTTTTCCAAACTAGAGGCATTCAAGAGGCAGCTGGACAACCATTTGTCAGGAATGCTTTAAGGTAGATTCCTGCATTGAGCAGGGGGTTGGACTTGATCGCCTTATAGGCCCCTTCCAACTCTACTATGATTCTATACGTGATGCATGGGAGGAAAGGTGGGGGTGAAAAGGGGTGTGTGCCTGACGTTGTCCTTGTTGCGCTTGTGTCCTAGCCCCTCCCCATAGCTGATTGTCAACAGAGTCTGTTCCTCCCTGGATGAGTCTTGAACGTTTGTCCCAGAAGGGTTGTGCCACTGTGTGTGCTTTTTGTAGGCTCTTGCCCAGGGAGCTATGTGAGTGCCATGTTGGGTGTCTTCTCCTTCCTCCCCTTTGTATGTGATGCTCCGATAAATGTGGTGGTGAGGGGTTTTGAACCTGCAGAGATGCCTGCTGATTTGCCGCTGTAGGGTCACTGTTTCGTTCCCTCCATGTATGGGCAGCATGTGGGTGTGTCATGGCTGGCACAGTCCTTGATTGGTTCCCACTGACAGGGTTTCTACCATTTTGGTATTTTCTGCTTGTGTATCCCCCCCTTACTGGGATGAGCATGAATTGGAAATGGTACCTGTACCAGTGCCATAGTTAGGGTGACCATATTTTAGAAACCAAAATAATCATAATCATAATTTTATTTGTTACCCGCCTCTCCCTCTGGATCAAGGCAGGGTACAACACAAATAAAAACACCATAAAATACATACAACTGATTCAAACGTTTAAAACCAGTGCATCATTAAAAACAGCACACCATTTAAAAAGGCATCTTAAAATTCAACTGGGTAGGCCTGCTGGAAGAGATCAGTCTTTATGGCTTTCTTAAATTCTGGAAGACTGTTAAGTTGACTAATCTCTCCCAGCAAGTCATTCCACAAACTGGGAGCGGCAGAAGAAAAGGAAGACAACATGGCCACCCAAGGGGGCATGCCCACCAACATGTCCAGCCCTGTGACCAAACATGGCCTTGGTCACAGGTCTCATTTCATAGCACACAATTAAGACAAAGCTGTTCTACATAACATCTTAATGTTAAAATCACTGGAATAAAGAACAAGTGAGGCATTCAATGTATCTGAAATTAACTTCATGCATTCCTACTTTTGTAGCTTTTGCTGTACTTTGAAGCTTTTGCTATACTCCGTGGGATACAGTCTACCCCTTTCCTGTAATGTCTTTTCTGACTGCAAATCCTTCACTGGATGACTGTAGTCTAACCTTTCCTAACATTTAACACTCTTTCCCCATCACCTTTCTCATATCCATACTCACAGATTCAGCATACTGCTACCACTGCACTGAACAAATGAAGTAGTTGACAAGTACAGAAAAATCTAGTACAACAAACAAGCAATCATGCATTCAGAAAAAGTATAAAATACTTTTACCCTGCAAACATTAGCCATGGAACAAAATGGACTAAAGGCTAGCACCTCTTAGCTTGTTTCAACTTCAACCAGACATAATAGTCAAAAACAACAAAGAAAAACCTACCTCATTGACATAGTAATACCTAATGACAAAAATGTTGCAGAAAAGAAAGACGACAAGAGAGAAAAATATACACCACTGGCTATGGAAGTTAAAGAACTATGGCAACAGGAAAAAGTTTCAATTATTCCTTTAGTCACGTCACCAGCATCACATTATTATTATTATTACAGAAAACCTTCAGAGATTAGGCCTACCAAATACATGCACACCAACATCCAGAAAGCAGTCATACTTAAAACATGTTCAATAGTCAGGAAATTTCTGAATCAGTAAAAGACAGCATGACTTGGCAAAGCCCATCATGTTCATCTAGAAAAACCACCACGAGCAAGAAAAGAGATGATGATGATGATGATGATGATGATGATGATGATGATGATGATGGCAACCCTGGGGGAAGCCCAGGAACACGTCCTCCAGCCTGCCCACCCCAGCTGATCCAGGCCTTCTCCTTGGCCGGCACAATCGCGCCATCCAAGGAGAAGGCCAGAACGGCGCTGGGGGTGGTAGAAGGATGTGTTCCAGGAAGTCTGGGAACACATTGTTCTAGGCCCTCCTAGTGCTGATTCCCGCCTTCTCCTTGGCCGCTGTGATCATGCCAGTCAAAGAGAAGGGCAGATTGGCGCTGGGGGCGGGGGCTGGAGGACGCATTCCTGGAAGTCCGGGAATGCATCCTCTGGGCCTTTTCCCCAGTAAATTGGGGCCCAGCCTCGGTTGCCCCGGAGATCCCCGTTTTTCTGGAGGTCTCTGGGGGTTTTCTGGTCATCTGGTCACCCTAGACGTGGGCTTTGATAACAACAAAAACAACTAATTTTATTTTGTGTAGCAAAAGCCATTACAAAAAACAGGACACATAAAAACGAAAAATAAAATGCACATCAGTTTAAAATAATGTTAAAACCCAACAGTAATGGCTTACTCATCAATACAGATTAGCTTATCGCAAATTTCTCTCCTTAAAATTGCTGTTCAGAAGGTGAAATGGGCCACCTTTTCAGAGACCTGATGCAATCTATCCCCCAGTAAGAAGTTGATCAGATACCTATCAGAACTGCCTAATGGCAGATTTAAGTCCCTGAACAAGTCTGTTCTTAAATCTTCATAAATTGGGCAATAAAGCAGGTAATGAGGGAGATCCTCAGGCACATTGACCCCACAAGAGCAGACTCTTTGTTCTTAAGGCATCTGACGAAAGTGTCCAGAGATTATAGCAGAGCTCATGGACTGAAATCGTAAGGCTGTAAAGGCTTTCCTCCATTTGAAATTTGTAATATCCTTTATGCATTGTGGGTAGGGAGTCTGAATGGGTAATTTGGCATACCAAGGAGCACATTTCGAAAGACATGCGGAGATACGATCAGCTTGGAAATCCTGTTTTAACATATGAGCTTTCGAGTAACTATATGCTATTTCAAAGTTTGAAGAGCTCAGGATATCCAAGGAGAGACCATACATTTCAATGATTTGTAATATTTCCTGATTCCAAGATAAAAATGCTCTGTTATTAAAGTTCAGCATCTCCTTGAAAGCAATTAATAGTAAGGTGGGACCTAATCCCTTTTTCAGTTTCAGCCAGTATCTAAGGGCAAGAATGTGTGCTTCTGCCTTCAGCGAACAGAGTCTGGCTTCCAGTTGGAGAATGGAGGACTCAGTTGCCTTGGGCAGCTCAAAAATAGTTCATAGATATTTATTTTGTGGGGTTTCAAGATTGACTTTCTGTGTAGACCCCCATATTTGAGCACCATAACAAACTTGTGCTATAACTTTGGCCTCATAGGTTTTGAGAGCTGGGACAGTCTGTCTACCACCTTTGCCCCAGTAAAATCTTGACAGGGAGTTCACTGTGTTAGTAGCCATTTTTTTTTACATTATCTAAACGAGTATACCAGTTTCTGGATGAGGAAAACCATAAGCCTAAATATTTGAAAGATTTCACCTGTTCTGTAGGGCATCCGTCAATTTGCCACTTGTATATTTTAGATCTATTGATGAAAACCTGCACTTTAGTCTTTTTATAATTGATTTTCAGCTGTTCTTGGGAGGCCAATTGATTGAAAGATTTTAATAGTCTCCTTAACCCTTGTTGAACTCTTTGCTGAGGAAGTAGAATAGTGTCATCAGCATACATTAGAACTGTAACTTTCCTAGGACCCATTTTGGGGGGCACATAATCATTGTTACTTAAGTCAGTTATTAAAGAGTTAATGTAGATGTTAAACAGTGTTGGTGCATCCTTGACGGACACCTCGCATAGTATGAATCAAATCAGAGAGAGAGAGAGACAGAGAGAGAGCCTGAAAGATCTGTCCTGACCTGAATTTTAGTATCAGAATGAAGTTTCTGCATCAGCATCAGTAATCCTTTATTAATTAAGGAATTATTTAGTTTATCCCAAAGTCATTCATGGTTAATTGAAACAAATGCCACTGAGAAGTCAATAAATACCACAAATAAACGTCTGCACTTCAATTTTACATATTTGTGAACCTAGTGAGAAAGAACAAAACAGTGGTTGGTTGCTGATCAATTGCAGCGGAAGCCTGCCTGTTCCTCTGCAATCCACTTGCTAGACTCAAGCCAGTGGTTTAATTTCTTTAAGAGATAGCTGGAATAAATTTTAGATGAAATATCCAGCAAACTAATGGGATGGTAGTTAGTTTTCTGTAATTGCTCAGTTTCAGGCTGCTGTACTATTGTATTTGCGCAGAAATAAAATAATAAAAATAACTGCAGGGGAAAGGAGAACATAGGGGGTGGGGTGGGAGATTTCACCGGCATAGTAACGCTCTAGGGGAACAGATACATGAGCTGAAAGAGCGCAACAATGCACAGGTGTGTAAGTGCCCAGCGCTGGACTTGCTAAGGAAACAGAGGGAGAAACCGCATATGAAAACCGGATAAAAAAAGTAGGTGTGATGGAGGTCTAAATCTGCATCTATATGTATGTATAAGTTAGGATATTGCATTTTTTGTGCTGTGTCCTCTTTTTGAGTGTGTGCAACATGTAACTAGTCACCCTACTTCCATCTCAGACAGGCAGTTGCAGGGTTCATTGTTTCACAGCTGGGCAGGCAATTGAGCAGGGCGGAGAAGGAATGCCAATTTAGTGATGGATTTGTTGGTATAAAAAGGGAATGTTAGTATAAACATAGAACTGTCAAGACATTCACAGTTGTCATTATTAATTACATCCATCTTCAGCTTAACAGGGGCATCTGTTACATAAGTTATCGTTCTGTAATAAACCTTGTTGGAAAGAACATACCTTTTGACCTTCTGCTACATACAGCACCATGTACATTGATGGTGCTATATAAATAAATAAATAAATAAATAAATAAATAAATAATAATAATACATGATTTAGAAAAGTTATGCATTCAGGAACTTGGGTTGCAGCCTCAGTGCACACACATCTCTGGAGGGGTTGTTGCTTTGGAATAACCACTCTGAATAAACAACCTATGCAACTGCCATGGAGCTGATGGTTATAAACCTTGCAAATGATCACAATAGCGAGCAATAGTAAGTTCTGACGACAGCTCTGTAATTTACTGCCGTTTCTGTGCTTCATCAGAAGAATGAAGGCTATTGTTAATGCGTAATCAAAATGAAGCCAGACTGTACTCCTTTCAAACACCATGCCCAGCTCTGGAGAAACAAGATAAGGAGGCAAAGGTAACTTTCACAAGAACCTAAAGCAGATATTATTAACAAATTTCTTATATCTTGGATGTTTACCTGAAAACTTGGAAGGAAATTTTTGAGACAATGAATTGGAATGCTTCAATGACCATTTGTCAGGAACTACGTAAACACCAAGGAAAGAAATACTTCTGTTGTCCTAAGACAATAAAATAATGAGTTAACATCCAGAAGTTTTAATCTTACTAAGCATATAGAAGAAAATAAATCTGAGCAGGTGGGAAGTTATCCGTGGCTTGTACAAGAGAGAATGCTACCAGATAAATGTATATGGAAACAAAGCCCTATGAGGAGAGACTGAAAGAACTGGGCATGTTTAGCATGGAAAAGAGAAGACTAAGGGGAGACATGATAGCACTCTTCAAATACTTAAAAGGTTGTCACACAGAAGAGGGCCAGGATCTCTTCTCGATCATCCCAGAGTGCAGGACACGGAATAACGGGCTCAAGTTACGGGAAGTCAGATTCTGGCTGGACATCAGGAAAAACTTCCTGGCTGTAAAAGCACTATGGCAATGGAACCAATTACCTAGGGAGGTCATGGGCTCTCCCACACTAGAGGCCTTCAAGAGGCAGCTGGACAACCATCTGTCAGGGATGCTTTAAGGTGAATTCCTGCATTGAGCAGGGGGTCGGACTTGATGGCTTTATAGGCCCCTTCCAACTCTACTATTCTATGATTCTGTGGTGTAAGTAATGCTAGTATAACAATTAAAGAGACCAGGTAGCTATTTAGAGTGAAGCCATTGACTGGGCATGTGAGTTAAGGTCCAATTGATATGAGGGACACATGTTGATCTCATGGCTGGAAAGGAATGTGAAAAAATTAAAGAAAAATTCAGTTACAGAAAAATAGACAGATCTATGTTGTCATTTAAGCTGACAAAGGCGGTAGTTAGCTAACCTCTGCAAACGGCTGCTCAAGTGGTCTACACATGGGACTGCCTGAAGAATAAACCCATGCATGAGAATGTAGGTCCTCGTCTGTAAATAGAAAAATGTCACCTTGTCATTTTCCTGTTCAAGAAGAGACGGAGGAATCTCTTGCATGAATTCACTCTTCTGACACTCTTAGTTTGTTCCTATGATTAAAGGCTACTCATATGAGCAGATAGTTGAAGGGGTAACTTGGCTGCAATAACATCTGCCCTGATAGGTTGTTGTTGTTGCATACCACACCTTGTAATATTTTTTTTTAAAGCAGCTTGCAAAAACAGTTAAAATCAGAACTGATAAATTTAACATCAACTTAAAATATGACCAAAGGTTATTTTTAAAAACACACACACTATAAAGCATAAACAAACATTCAGTTACAAAAATAAATAATGTGCATTAAAAAGTCAAGAATTATTAAATGTTTGGCCAGGCACTTAAAACTCACAACAGACTTTGCCCCAGGCAAGTAGCCCTGGTCAAAGCAATCCAGATTTAGAGTGCCACCACTGAGAAGGCCCATTTCCTGGTCACCATCCTTTAATATCTGATCCAGGGATGCCCAAAGAAGGTCCTATCCCCATAGGCAAAGGAGATTGGGGATATGGAGTAAATGCATTCTAACAAAGACTCTTTAACAAGGACCTGAAGGTCTGAAATGCGTTGGAGTTCTTTCATTACATTAAACAACCTCTTTTCCTACCCCTTCGCCTTTGGCTTTTTTGGCAAACATAGGTTAGCTCATGCAAATGTTATGCAAATCACTGCCCTCTTTCATCTTTTTCTTCTCTTTTGGTGATGCATGTCCTCTTTTTTTTGGCAATCCATAGGTGACCACCTTATCACATAGCCTTCAAAGGCAGTGCCATGTATATTGCTTTGCAGTAGTCAAACTCAGATGTTATCATGCTGTGCATGCACAAGTGACCAGGCTTTCTCTGTCCCAGAGGAGCTACAGTTGATGCTCCAGTCCTATTGAGTAGAGGCGTGAGCCCAGTTAATAGTACTGCTTCATCCAGGTTCTCAGAGATACATTCAAGAAACAAGGGTTCAGATCCAATAGGCAAGTTCTTGGATGGTCAGCACGGGAAAATCCAGAAGCAAGGTCAGACAATGCCAAGTAAGACACCAGTTAAAGAAAACAAGGAGCAGGTAGTACCACAGAAAGCTCCAAGTGGGCCTAGGCTGGAAACCAACCTACCTCAGCTTGAATGTTGCTCTGGCAACTTGCAAATTCTGAGTGAGCTTTAAATAAGATTTGGTCTTCCTAGAGGCAGCTAGCTTTTCCCACACACTGCTTGCTCTGGAAACGTCAGCATGGGGGAAACTGGGCTGCCTGTGGGCGTGGCTTCTCCCTCTTCATCACAACAGTTAAAGCTGCAGGAGCTATACTAGAGTGCCCAGATTTAAAAGAGGGCAGGGCACTTGCAGCTTTAACTGGTGTGATGAAGAGGAAATTTCACCAGGTTCTCCATATATACAAATGACACCGGCTGAAATTCCCTTTTCAATACAAGTGTTAAAGATACAGGAGCCCTGTCCTCCTTTTCATATGGTCACCCTACATTATAGGAAGAGCAGACCTGCCACAGAAGTCCTGTTTACAATAAACAGCCACCAGAAGGACATTCTCTTTTGACTACTCCAAGTCCTGATGCAATTCATGAAACAATTTTGTTGTTGTTGTTGTTGTTGTTGTTGTTATTATTGTTATTATTATTATATTTTATTATTTTACATTTATATACCGCCCCATAGCCAAAACTCTCTGGGCGGTTTACAAAAATTATGCTGGTATGTAGGTGATACATGTCTGCAGATTTTTATAATATAAATGATGTGCAGTTTTGTGTATGTGTTTGTGTATGTATGATCAAGTATGTTTGTTTATTATATACATGGAGGCCTTTGGGCGATGGATATATTTCTAGAAATATTTACAATGGGAACAATCCATAGACGTGAAGCACATGCTTAATGGTGCAATCCTGTGTTTACATTATGCCAGGACAGGAGAGATGCCACTGCCAGGTGTCCCCCTTGAAATTTCTGTATTTTTACACTGGACTTGGGCTGTACAATCATTCAAACAGAGGATGCCTTGGACTAAAAGACTGTCCTTTCGCAGCCCTTCAAATAGAGAACTGCCCCTCTGTAAAGTAGGATGCCTAGAAACTTTCAGTTTGGAGCAAGAGCAGCCTCTTTCCCTTTCATTTTGGATACCAGAATAGTGGGGGAGAATCCTTTGGCACTCTGGCCCAAAACAAGCACACTGGTTGGGGTGCAGAGGCAGGAGAAAGCTCATAGCTTCCCACGCAATGGATGGCATCCTCTGAGGAAACTTGTCTTTTATTTGCTTACAGCATAGAGGCCTTGGTTTGACATACCTATGAAAGAGATGCCTGAGAGAAATTCTCCTAACTACTCTGACCCTCAGTTTCTCTACTTCCTCTCCGTTGGGCGGCATAATTGAATGCTTGCCCTGCCCTTTGAGACAGCAGAGAAGGTGCACAGTAGACCTTATGAGTGGCTATTACTTGATGATGATGATGCTATAAAACACAGGGATGGCTTCTGCTCTCATCTGAGGATATGCCAGAGAGATGACCAGCCTGTGTCAGCCATGCAAAGTATATTTTTAGCCTGCCTTGTGCAAGCCCACGTGTTACATAGGTCTGAGGCTGGCCCTTCTGCACAATAACCACGATTGCATGCTTATTTTAAAGGAACAGGAAACTCTTCCAGCTAACCCTACTTAAATTCAGCAGCAACCTCAAAATTCTCTTTCTGTGGTTCCTTTCTTATGTTTAGCAATAAACAAAACAAAAAAGATTTGATCATTGTATCACCATAACAATGAATGTGCAGCACAATCCTAAGTGCATTTTTACTCAGAAATAGGTCCCACTTAAGTTCATTGGGGCTTAGTAGCCCCAGTACCAAATGCTAGGGCCTGGGAGTTTCCATTGATGCTGCTGCTAGGGATGTCAGTCCAGCCGATACTGCTCATTTGGGTGTTGTTGTGATTCCAAACCCTCCTGTCGAGGTGCGAGACAATAAAGAAGTCTTCTGTGCAATCCACAAAGATTTATTCACATCTGAAGGGAGTGTGAAGGCTAGGAGCTATCCTCTAGGTTTAATTAGCCTAACAAAGCAAGATGGTTGCCTATCAACTAAGTGGACAGTTTCCTGCAGTGCCCAACAGGCTTTTACTGAATCCCTCCTTCAGGGAGGGTCTTCACTGTGAAGCCTCTCAACCTTGCCCATTTGACCCTGTCACAGACTCTGAGGTCTGTCAACTCTGATGTTCCTTTCCTCTTTGACAAACAGTGAGTTTTAGGGTTGGAGGGTGATCTCTGATCCTAGGTGTCCTGTGAGATAAGCTCCTAGGAAGATTCCTCATTGACACCTGTAGAGTCCTGAAGAATGTCCTCCCCCTCTTCCTGTTTTGACTGGTATATGTCTCCTCCTCTTTCTTCGTCTTCAGCCTCCACGTCCAACTTGAGGCTCCGAAAGCCCATCCCCTGCACTAGGGAGAACAGGCTTGGTCCTGAGAGGTGGTGGAAGTGCCACAATTTGGCACATGCAGTGGCTGACACTACCCAGTTAATGATGCTTGCATGACAGGGTGGGGCCAGTGTCATTAACAGAGTGGTGTTGGCCACTAATGAACTCTTAATGGGCCTCAAGTTCCATTTGGAGCAGCCACAGATGGGTCAACCCCCAAAAAGTGTTTGCTAGGCACCAGCAGGAATGGATGCACCTAGTGTGGAAGGGGCCACCATAGACAACTTGTCCAGCCCTCTCCTAAACCTGGAGGCAGGACTGGGTCTTAGTCCATAGTGAGTGGGTTATGGGGATAGGGCTACAAGCTCACTGCTAGATTTCTTACTTTGCATGCAGAAGGTCCCCAGGTTCAATCCCTGACATCTCCAGGTAGGGCTAGGAAAGAATTTAGCCCCAAACTGTGGAGAGTCATTTCTGAAAGTCAGTGTCAACAACACTGAACCAGTCTGACTCAGTACAAGGCAGCTACCTATGTTCATATGGATTTAGGATTGCAGCCTGTTTTGACTGTAACATCATGAGCTCTCCTGCACTATAATCCACCTTGTCAGATGACTTTACATATTTGCTGCTGACCTCTCCATTCTACCATCTAACAACATAGACTGCAGTCTATGAAAGTTCATGCTCTTAAAATAACGTATTTATTAATTACATTTAGATCCCACCTTTTTTCTTCCACTGAACCCAAGGCATACATAATCTTCCTCTTCTCTATTTTATCCTCACAACAACCACACCTATTTCTTTGTTTATTTGCCTTTCAAGTTGCTATAGAGATGTACCTCCTCCTCCTTCGTTCAACAACCACAGGCAAACATGACTCTGAACTGGCATCTTCAATAGCAACGACTGCATGGCTAATAGAAGTGATTTATGCAGAAATTGAAAACAAACAGAAAACATGGGGTGGTGGTGGTCTCTGCCTATCAAAGGCTGATTACAGCATCTATCGCTGAATAACTCCAGAAGGATTCATGTTTATTTGGAGCCCCTAATATATGTAATATTTTGTAGTATCTACAGTAAAAGTGTGTTGGGTAGCAGAGAAAGAAGGAAGGATCAAACAAAACTGTACTTTGCTTTTACAGAATGGCCGGATCTACACTAGTCTTATAACGTTGCTAGTGTCCCTTTCTAACGTGGTTCTCTGTATTGGTTCTCTGTATCACGGGGCACACTAGCGTGACTTACGTTTAGCTGTAACGTTACTGCAGGGCACATTGTTAAATCCTTTCCGTTGTTCTCCCTCTTCTCTGAGAGTAGCAGAGTTGTTGGGTTTGCTCCGCCCACTGTCTGCCTCATTCCTAACCAGCAGTGCAGGGCAATAGTCATAAGCACACACAAACCCCCTCCCAAAACATTTTAACACAAGTCCCAGGGAATTGCCTGAATGCATAGGAGCCAGCCACTTTGCTGAAGCTAAGCTGGGCTGGGCTGGGTCTGGTCAGGGTTTGGATGGGTGACCAAATTGAAAAGTTTTAGCAGCAGCCCCGTTTTGGACTGGGAGCAGAGACCCGTGTTAATTTTCCTGCACGGAGCTACAGCGATCCTTTGAGCGCTCCTCAGCTCCTTTTCAAAGAGGGGGGAAATGTTAAAAAAACCCCATAAAAAATCAACCGATGACCCAATTTGATTCAAATTTGGTATTTGAATTACTGTGCCAATTTTGGTGTCTTTATCTATAAAGCTTACGCAGATGTAAGCATTTGTTTAAAATCCTGCTGCTGCGTCCACAGCAGCGGCTCGGGCGAATCTTTTGCAAAAGGAGCACAATTAAGGCAGGATGCAATAAAAGCAGATTCTAAGGTGGAAAACTTCTGAGTCCTTTGCATGCAATTGTCAGTGATTGCACAGTATAACGCTGGTGTGATTTATCTGCTGTAGTACATAAGATAGCAAACGGGGCGAAGGAAGGAGAACAGGAAGTGGGCGGAGCAAACCCAGCAGCTCTGCTACTCTCAGAGAAGAGGGAGAGGAAAATTACCAGTAGAACGAGGCACATGAATCTGTAGCAGCCCTGGAACTAAGAAATAGAACCTGTAAGTACAACTCATTTACAACGTTAGAGACCCAGGGTCACTTGACGCTCTGCGTCACAGTAACCCATTCAAAATGTTAGAATAACATCAGTGTAGATTCCCACAATGTGTCTGGAATAATCTTCAGCCACTGCAGCAAGCAAACTCCAGCCAAGAGCTCAGAAGGTTAAAAACAAACAAAAAAAGCACTAATATTGAACTATACCACCCCTGCATGAATGTACAACAAAAATAGTAACAGATTTATTGTGCTACTTTAAACTATGAGATGTTATACCTGGAAGTGATAAAAGAAACTTCCTGTGTGTGTGTGTTTGTAGTGACAGATCAACATGGCTATCTCTCTGGAATGTGTCACCATAGAAGCCAAAACAATAAAGCCTTTCTTTATGTGAAAACATCTCCTTCTGTCAAATGCAAGAGGTTTGTTCCCGCAATTGGCCATATTTTCCAGGAGCCCACTTCACTTTCTGTCATCTGTCCCTAATAAATCACTGAACATATTTTTGCATTTAGATTTAGGCTGCAATCCTAAACTGATTTTCCTGGTAGCGCTTGAGGTGCTTTGAAGAGTTGCTTAGAAGGGAAAGTTTTGTCAGATGTGGCTTCTCCCATCCCTTCATATTATTTATTTATTTTATTTATTACATGTATATACTGCCCCATAGCCAAAGCTCTCTGGGCGGTTTACAAAGATTAAAAAGATTGGATTAAAAAGACTGAACATTAAAAATAAATATACAAAATTTAAAAACATAAAAAACAGTTAACATTTAAAGCAAATTTTAAACACTCAGCCCAGCCAAAGCTATTGGAGTCAGTTAAAACTCAGCATATGCTATTGAATGCCTGGGAGAAAAGGAAAGTCTTAATCTGGCGGCAAAAAGATAACAATGTTGGTGCCAGGGGGGGCCTCATCAGGGACATCATTCCATAATTGGGGGGCCACCACAGAAAAGGCCCTCTCCCTTGTTCCCGTCCTCCAAGCTTCCCTGGGAGTAGGCACCTGGATGTTCAACACCTTAGACGTTGAACACTTTGTATGAAAACAACATCGGGCCTTTTAGGTCACCATTGTGGTTTGCCACTGACATTCGGCGGCAAACCACCCATTGCTATGCACTGTCAACATTCATCCGTGCACAGCAGCAGTGCAGGCATTGTTGGTTCCAGGGAGGGGTGAAGTTGCCGAGCCCTCATTTAGATGCTCTGTTCCCATGAGCTAGGTTGGCAAGCTTTAAGGAAATGCACCCATGAATAAAAATTTAAACACGTGTGTCTCCTTCCAAGTTCTTAAATGACCAGTTAGTGATGAAGGCTATGAACCAGATGGTTGATGTGCCTCTCCTAAATCTTAGTTATAGGCAGAAAGAGTCTTAAAGCTAAAATATGGTGGGATTTGTGGGAATTTTCAATCTGACACATTTTGGCTTTGGCCCTGCCCACCATTGGAATGTGGCCTTTGCAAACTTCCCCAAAACTGAATTTTGCCATCGGACTCAAAGAGGTTCAACATCTCTGATATAAACGCTAAGTATTACTGAAACAGTTATCAGCAAGTCAATAAAGAAGGCAGTATATGGTATGCATTCTCAAGTCAGCTGGCAAAAAACAACCAACCTTGCAGGCATTCTGTTCATTAAAGAAAGCATCCAAACTGCACCTTGTTTGTTTGTGAGTTTGGGATGCTGATGGTGTTTCTTTCATGTACATGGAAACATTTGTTGTTGTTTTTAAAAATGTGTACTGTTGCAGCTAATGATTTGGCACTGATTCTGTCTGTCAGAACTTTTTCTTAAAGCAGATTGTTGTTGTTTTTTTAAAAAAAGTGAGTCTACCAAGCCTAGCATAGTTTTGACAGGAAGGATGTTGCCTGGTATTGCTCAAATGTTGGCAACCTTGGGGCCATGGAGTAATTGGGAAGTTGAGAGCTATTATTTGCAACTTTTCACTTTATATGGAAAGTTATCTGAGAGACATCAGCTCTTATAATTGGGATGGTGTTAGTCAGAAAGCAGAAAATTCCTCCTTTCGTTATCTTTTACAAAACAAGACTGATAGGTTGCGGAAACAAAATCATTATTTTGGTGTTATTGAGAAATTCTAAACTCTGAAATAACTTGGGATAAACAACATGGTAGTTTCACAGGGAAGGCTCCTGGCTAGCCCTCTGGGTGGTGACACAGGCAATAATTTGTTAAAAGCCCCTGAGAGGCATTGCAAACTCTCCAGGATAACCTGTCCATAACTGAAGAGCTTATGCATAGCTCCTAAAGTACTGTTTCCCCCTTGTACTATTGCCTCAAACTTAATTTTGAGGATGTATCAGACTGACTATTGCTGCAGAGAAGAATAACAATGGTTTGCTTAGGTCAACATTAGACCATGTAGTAAGACTTCCTGTTTCACCAAGTGTGTGGTAGAATTGGGTTATGTAACTTCTAATAACAAAAGTGATGTCTAGTTGATGGATGAACTTGTTCACTAGGTTGATTCAGTACTTCAGAGAGAACTGAAATATTGTTTTGCTATCTAAACTTGATCAACTGCCGTGATTGATAGGCTTATTTGGTTGGCAAATTGTAGATGCCTGTCTCTACTTCTTAGTTTAGCAAAAGCTGTAAGGACTCTGACAGGGGCCGTTGCTAGACGCGAGGCCCGGGCTCCCTGCTGTGTGTGCAGATGACACACAGGGGATCCCGGGATCAGGCCAGGCTAAACCCTCCCTTGACCCGGGATAACTGGATCCACTTTTGGGCCGGTTTTTCCCGCGGTCCTGGCCTTAGGTCGGGCTGAGGCCGGAACCGCGGGCGTGTGGACCGTTCCGCCGCTTTTCCTGGCTACCGCATTTATGTGTGAGTAGCTGGGAAAAGTGGCAGATGGGCCACAGCGCTCTTGCCCCCCCGTCCCCCGATTCCCCCCACCTCCCCTGGCCTTCGATCCCCCCTCTCCCCCCCCATGTCCCCACCTGCTATTTGCCGCCGATGTCCCCAGAAGCTGTGTGCTGCCGCCGATGAGGACGATGTCCCCAGCCGGTGTTTCCTGCTGTCGTCATGTCCCCCGGCCTGCAGGCATCACAGGCTGGGGGACAGACAGCAGGAAACGCCGGCTGGGGACATCGTCCTCATCGGCGGCAGTGGTGGCACACAGCAGCTGGGGACATTGGCAGCAAATAGCAGGTAGGGACATGGGGAGGGGGGGAACAAGGCCAGGGGAGGTGGGGGGCCTTTTTTTTTTTCTAATTATACTTATATTATATATATATATATATATATATATATATATATATATATATATATACACACACACACACACACACACACACATATATATATATATATATATATACATATATATATATATATATATATATATATATACACACACACTCCTGCGCACGCGGCCGCTTTAAGGCGGGGGGGAAATGGAGGATGCGACGGGGCTTCCCTCGGCCCCATCATGCCTCAGGTGTAGACGGGGCTGACAGGCTGCGCTACTTCTAGCGTGGCCTGGCCCCTCCTCACCGCCGGATTCGGCGGTAGGTCTAGCAAGGCCCAGGGTCTTCTAGATTTGAAAAGGAGATCTACCAGAACACCAAAAAACTAACCAGAAAACTGAACTGCCTGAACAGTGATACAGACCAAAGTGAGATGAGTAACTCATTCTTGCTTTATTTGACTAGCTTGCTTCTTTCCTTTTTGCACAATTGTGTCTGTGACTCACTTGACCAAGAAAGAAAACTGTGGCTATATGGATAGACTCTGTTCAGTGACTGATGTGTAAAAACCAGCTGAGTGTTTTGGGCATCAAGAAATAATTTATATGGGTTGTGGTCTACACGAAGTAGGATATGACACTTTGAAAACAGTTTGAAAACTGTATACGGAGCATGTCCTGGGCCCCAACAGTTGTCACTACTGTTATAAACTGTTATAAGCAGTAGTGTAGATCCTGCCAAAATGCTCCAACATTTAGGGAATAACTAATCTTTGAGGTGATGAAACAAACAAAACATATTACTATATGAAATACAATTAGGATGATTAGAATTATAACAGAAACAGTTTCTCAACTAACAAAACAGTTATTGTTAAGATCTTATAGTTACCTATCTATCAAGCATAGCTGCAGAGCTTAGGTAATCATGTTTGGTAGGTTTCTTGTTTTCCCAGGATCTCTCTGGGCAACCAGATCAAACTCTTGTCTTGGCTTTATGTAGCCAGGTTTGCCATTGGCACCAGTAACACCTAGATGAAGGTATCCCTGCTAAACTAAGCAGCTTTCTGCTTCCAATACTTATTTAACTTCCATGTGGCAATCTTGCTCGATTTCTTAGAAGGTTTTCTATTCACAGTTATCTCACAATACACACAGATTAATCATCCCTGAGCCAACAAACACAGTTTATTAGGAATAGCACTGCTATGAAATTCAATGAATTGTAATCAACAATACACATTACATTCATGCTCTGTGACACAAGAGGTCAAAAGCTAGAACAACTAGCAGACAGAAAACATTATGCTTTGCATACAGCAAGATTTGTGAATTTAAGCAAGTAAATTAACTATTAAAAATGCTAGAATAACGTATAATCAAAAGGCATATTCACAGACCAATGAATGAAATGGTGTAGAGTAGAGGTCCCCAATCCTTTTGGGTTGGTGGGCAACTTTGGAATTTTGAGTGAGTGTTGTGGGTGCTCTCACAAAATGGGTGCCATGTGGGGAGGTCTTGTTCATTCGTAAAATGCCTGCTATAGCAGATGCAGTCGATCACAACACACTCATTTTCCAAAAGTCAAAATACTGAGATTAAAGAAAAATCACTTGCCCAAGAAGCTAATTACAAAGAGATGTGGTCTGACCTCCAAAACACTTATTTGAATCCAAATAAAAATGGTGCTAGCAGCAGGCATCACTTTGGTTTGCAGCATTAATTTGAAAAAAAAAATAACGAAATACCGTATTTCTTCGATTGTAAGACACCATTGATTGTAAGACGCACACTAATTTCAGTACCTCCAACAGAAAAAAAAAACCTAAGACACACCTGCGATTCTAAGATGCACCCCATTTTTAGAGATGTTTATATGGGAAAAAAAGTGCGTCTTAGAATCGAAGAAATAGGGTAGAATAAAAATCAGGAGGGGGCAAGCAAGTAAGCCTAGTGGAGGCCAAGAGATGTGCCTGTGGGCACCACATTGGAGATTATCAATGTAACGGATAGGCATGTTAACTATAACTAGGGATGGGTGAGAAATGTATTCACTTCATATTTCGAAATCCACACTTCGCAGACCTAAACACAAACCAGAATGAAGTTTGCCACCAAAATCTGTTTGCAATGCAGTTTGCAGAGAGAGAGAGAGAGAGAGAGAACATTTCAAAAAATGCAGACAACTTTTATATTTCAAATAATGTGCACAAAAATATGCAAAACACTTTGTTCAGTGGGGAAAACTACATACATTTGAAAAATGTGTACAAAAACTGGATTTTTAGAAAATGTGCACAAAAGTGCATACAATTTTTCACAAAACAAATACAAAAATTGCAGTACAATAGGGAATTGGAACTGAATGAACATAGCTTTGGAAAAATGAGAAGCTGAGATTTGCCCATCTGTACCTGTGACTAATGAAAGGAAGGCCATAGCTAGACGGGGCAATATCCTGGGGTGATCCCCGGGATTGTCCCTGTGCATCCACATGATGCACATGGGATCCCGGGAGCAGGGAGGGATGATCCCTCCCTTTCCCTGGGATCTCACCCTCCCCTTCGAGACCACGGAACGTATGTACAGGCGTCGTGGTTCCCCGCAGTCCCTCGTGAGGAGCCGGGACCCGCGCATGGGGGTGGGGTGGGGTGAGCGGGAAAAAATATATGAAATAAAAAAACTTACCTTTTGTGCACGAGCGTTTCTGTGCTCTTCTCCTTTAACCAAAAAAACCACTAAATGGCGGCAGCGATGTCCTCTCCCTCCGAGGGGGAGATCTCGCGATAAAAATATCACGAGATCCTCACCCCCTCCATCGCACTAGACCTGGTAGGTCTGGCTGAGGCCTACGATTTCAAATAAATTTCACCATAGTTGTGCACTCAACATCAGCAGAAATTACTCATAAAACATTTTCTGGGCTTTAACAATGCAGTGAGGGGTTTTTTTTTCATGTCTGAATGCTTTTCCATGAGGGAAATACTGTCTGCATGTAAAAAAATAGTTAGAGGGTATTAGGCCTCAGCTAGACCTATGGGTCTAGTGCAACAGAGAGGTGAGGATCTAGCGATATTTTTATCGCGAGATCTCTCCCTATGTTTACACGTGGCATGTGACAACCTTTGATGGAGAAGATGTCATGCCCGCCATTTTGTTTTTTTAGAAAACAACAGAAGAAGCAGTGCATGAGCGCTCATGCGCTCAAAGGTAGGTTTTTTTAAAAAAATAAAAATAAAATTTCCCTGCTCCTCCCAGCCCACCCCTGATGGGAGCAGAGCTCTTGAGGAGCTCTGCGGCCTGTGTGCGGTTCCCGGCTCCTCACAAGGAACCGTGAGGAACTGTGACAAACCGCGATGACCGGCCACACATTCCGTGGTCTCAGGATCAGCCCAGGACTGCAGAAAAACCGGCCTGCAAGGGTAGGACAAAATCCTGGGGAAATGGAGGGATCATCCCTCCCTGCTCCCGGGATCCCCTGTGCGTCATGTAGATGCACCGGGATAATCCCATGGAGATCCCCGGAATAAGCCCTCATCTAGCTATGGCCATTGTCTCACTTAAAACTACGTGGTGCTTTCATGGATGAAGTGAGATTTGAACTGGGGACTTCCTGGGTCACCCAGTTCATTTTCTTGTCCTTACCCTTAGAGAGAGGGCACACTGAGAAAGGGACCACTAGTGTTGGCTTAGGATGTACCTGCATGGTCCAGATGATGGAGAACTTTTACATGTCACAATAGGGTGACATGGAAGAGGAAACTATATCTTGGAGTCCATCATGAAACAGCAAAATTTGAGATATTAAAGCCGCAGTAATCATAGAATGAAATAAAGTCTATGCTCTTATGAAATGTCTGGCATTTCAAACAGGTACAAAATGAAACACATTTTCAAATGATTAGCTCTGAGTGACTGGATGTCGTATCTAGGAGCATCGTCACGCAGGGGAAAAGTCCCGTTTGCTTACGGTCACATTACTTCCTCTTTTGAAAGAGTAGGCAAACAACGTGCACGTGGCCCATTCCTTTTTGATCCCGCTGCTTCTCCTGGAGATAGCGGCAATTTCCGTCTTTAAAAATAAGTCAGACTTACTGCGGTGTTGGCAGACGACATTGTGAGAGGGACCCGTGAAAATCCATGAGTGCCCAGTAAGGAACATGCAATAAAATGCTCATCTGATAGAGCTCTAGGTATAATTAAAAACAATTATTGGCATGTGTGACAAGATTCAAGGATGGTCCTTAATCCAAGAAAGCAAAAACGCATCAGAACAATAGAAGCTAACAATGGGAGCTTAATTAGCATCCAGTAAAGGTGGTGACACCCAGGAAAAAGGTGGGAGAAAGCCTTGGTTTCACTAGGACCAGAATAGTTATACAAATTATCAATACTGTGCCTGAGGTAAGTAGAGAGAGGAAATAACTGAAGAAACTTTGGGTGGATGATACTTGGATCCATGTGTTATTCATGGATACATGTTGATGGACAAGTGAAAACATGAAATGGATATTGTGTCATGCGCCGAATAGGACTCCATAAAGCCATGGTTCCAAAAATGTTTGTGTCCTAATGGCCTCAGGGATGTGTTAGCTTCAGAACACACAAAAGAAAATTCAAGTAGGGGAGATTTGCACATGAAAGGATAGTGTGAGCTTGCATACAGAGTGGCTGCTTTGTTTCCTTATTTATTTTTATTTATTTATTACCTTTTTTCCTCCAAGGAACCCAAGGCGGCATGCATAATCCTCCTCCTATCCATGTTAACCTCACAAGTACAACCCTGTGAGGTAGGTTGGGCTGAGAGTCTGTGACTGGCCCAAAGTCACCCAGTGGGTTTTCATGGTTGAGAGAGGACTACAACTCAGATCTCCCGACTCCCAGTCTAACACTTTACCCACTACGTAGCAGTGGATTACAGAAATTCCACTGCACAGATGTGTCTGAAATTTGGTACACATAAGCAATTCTAGGGCATCTGTAAGGTCACCAACTTTTATGTTTGTCTCATGAAAATTGAGGAAGTTATAGTACTTTGCTTTGACTGATTTGCTCAAGACTGCCATCTCCCATGGCTGCTTTTGATTAAAAACAATGTGTATGCAAGCTCACACTATCCTTTCATGTGCAAATCTCCCCTACTTGAATTTTCTTTTGTGTGTTCTGAAGCTAAGACATCCCTGAGGCCATTCCCATTCAGACAAGAAACAGAGAAAGTAGGCTGCCTGCAATGCACACATTACCTGGCTGGGAGCAATATGCCTCAGAAATTGAGTCAAACCAGCCTTGCTGGACCAGGCAGGTAATATTGGAGAAGTGTGTAGGTGCTCAGGCAGGCAGGCAGGCAGGCAGGCAGCAGGTAGCTATGCGGGCACAAGTAAGTGAGCTAAGGATTGTCGTGATTCAAGGCCGGAAAACAAACCAGTCCTGCAAGGTGGGACCAGGTAGGTAATATTGGAGAAGTGTGCAGGTGCTCAGGAAGGCAGGCAGCAGGCAGCTATGCGGGCACGAATAAGTGAGCCAAGGATTGTCTTGATTCAAAGCCAGAAACACAAACCAGGCAGAGAGGCAGCTATGTGGGTGGACAAACCTAGAGGCCAGCAGAAAGCAAAGAAACCCGCCCTGCAAGACAGGCACAGATGATAATAATAATAATAATAATAATAATAATAATAATAATAATAATAATTAATAGAGCCTGCCTAATAGGAAAAAGGGATTGCAAAGCATCTGCTTAATCAAAGAGGCTAGGAAGAGGATCGATTTTGGTTCCTTCCTTCAGAGTTGAGTTACTGAACTGTAAGCACAGCCAATAATAATAATAATAATAATAATAATAATAATAATAATAATATAATAATATCATCATCCTGAGTTCTTATTGAATCTCTCACTGTCTTCTACTTTGTGTGTGTTTCTGTTGTTTGTTGTGCACAATAAAGCACACATAAAATTCCATCAAAAAACAAAGGTTGAACCGATCTGCTTCAAACTTGGAATGGCTGAAGCCCTACTGAAGACCTACCATGGTGTTAATTTTCATGTCTTTATCTGTAATTTCATTTCTTTTTTGAGAGACTTGGGCCATAGCTAGACCTAAGGTTTATCCCTGGATCGTCCAGGGGGTCAAACCTGTTCATCTAGGTGACACACAGGGGATCCAGTGCTCAGGCAGGGGCGAACCCTGGATGATCCCAGGATAAACCTTAGGTCTAGCTGTGGCCTTGGTTACTTCTCAAGGTGCTAGACCCTAATGAGGTATGAATTTGAACTTTAAAAATTCCCCCCAAAAAACCAAGGGATGAACTGATATGCTTCAACCTTGGTATGCCTAAAGCCCTATTTAGGAGCTATCATGGTTTCCTCTCTTTATCTTTAAAAATGACAGTGTATTCTTGAAAAAATAATTTTAAAACCTCACACTTAAAAAAAATTCCTAAAAATTAGGGGATGAACTGATATGCTTCAACCTTGGCAAGCCTAATTTCCTACTTAGGAGCTAACATAGTGCTGACTTTCATCTCTTTATCTTTAAAAATGACAGTGTATTTTTAAAAACTTTATTTTAAAACCTCAAATTTTTAAAAAATCCTAAAAAACAGGGGATGAACCGATACGTTTCAAACTTGGCAGAGATGAAGCCCTACTGAAGCCCTATCATGGTGCCAATCTTCATGTCTATTTGTGCTTGGAAAAGGGTCCAAATCAATCCAAATTGATCTAAATCGATTCGGATCATGCTGATTTGCTTTGGACTGCTTCGGACTTGTTTTAATTTGCTTTAGATCTGTTTCAAAGCCCTCCGAATCACCCTGACTGGCCTGGGATTCAGGATTCGGATCTGAAGTGATGCACAACCCTACTTAAAATGTACTACAGCATTATACAGCTTGTCCTGAAACAAACTGAAAGTACATGAAAAAGCACTCTTAAGGGGCAGTTATTTGGTATTCACATGTCTTGTTTCAACTCTGGAGCTCAACTGAGAGAATACAGATGACCACTTACTGAGGTAACTTGCCATGTTTTGCATATAGCCATGTGGAAAGCTGGTCTTTATCCTCTCAAGTGCTGAGAAGTATTTTACCACTCCCACTGTTTCCCAGATTTTTAATTAGGTACAGAAGCTTAATAAGTTCCTCCTCACCATTTGGCAAGATGGCATAATTGTTACCCGTGGCTAATGAGCTGTACTAATATTCATCTGTGTTTCTCTTCTCTAAGGGCCAATGACACATTATATGAGAGATCCTTTCCTGGATCTCCTGGGGTAATTTTATTCTTCTAGAAGCAGTTGTGGAGGCGGGATGAAGGAATTTGGATTGGGGCTATGGCATGCACCACAGCCCCAATCCCAATCACACACATAACCACAGTTCAAATTACACATATGCACAGCCTAGTTAAGCATTCACTCTTTACTTCTTTTACTTTTGTACTCTGTAATTTTGCGTCTTGTGCAACCATGTGATTTTATTTTCATAATTCTTTTCTTATTTTATAATTTAGTAAAGTTTTCAATTGTTTTCATGTGTCTACATCCTCATTTCTCCTTTGGGGCTAACCACTATGCCAATCTCTGGTCATGTCTAGAAAGGGCGATATCTTGGGGATCATCCCTGTGTATCCACATGACACATAGGGGATCCCTGGAGCAGGGAGGGATGATCCCTGCATTTCCCTGGGATATGACCCTACACATTTTTTGTGTTTTTTCCTCGTGGTCCCGGGATGATCCTGAGACTGCAGGATGTGTGGGCAGCCATCACGGAATAGTCCCGGCTCCTCGCAAGTAAATGCATGGAGCCGGGAACCAGGCACAGGGCACGGAGGTCTGCAAATGCTCTGTGCCCGTAAGGGATGTGGGGGGAGCAGGGTCAGGGCTTTTTATTTTTATTTTTTAAAAACCACTCACCCTGTTACTTTAAAAATAATAATGGTGGGCGCAACGTCCTCTTCCTCCTGAGACGTTGTGCACCGTGTGTAGTCGAGGGGGATGATCTCATGTTCATCATATCGTGAGATCATCCCCTCCATCTCCCTTGTCTAGCCATGACCTCTGAGTGATATATAACTGCAGATTTAAAAAGACAAGATCTGAACTTGAGAACATGTTATCATTTGGGATCTCCCCCCCCCCTCCCCTCTCCTCTCCCATGCATTACTTGGCTGCTACAAAAACCAGCTTAAATGTTTATACATGCACCATGGTAGTTTACCAGTTGGTAAATGGTTGTTTGTATTCACCCACTGTCTCCATCCCATTGGAATGGGGTGTTGGAAACATTGTGTGATCCAGTTCCCAAATGGTTATAACCCAATGGTGTGTTCTGACCATTTGGGATTTGCCATTTTATAAGAATCTACATATTACCTGTAAGAATCTCTGCTAGATGGAGTGAATGATAACATTATTTTTCTACTGTGTTAGGGTGGTTCTAGATGAGGCTTTTATAGCACCATCACCCTGAATCTTTCATGGAAGTTTAGGGGGGAAGTCCTGACAGCAGCATCTTTACCCATGTTCCACGGCTTGGGACCACAATACCTGACAGAATGACTCTTCCGACATGAACTTACCCGTACACTGCGCTCAATATCCAAGGTCCTCCTCTGGGTGCCTACTCCGAGGGAAGCTTGGAGGACGGCAACAAGAGAGAGGGCCTTTTCTGAGGTGGCCCCCCAATTGTGGAACAATCTCCCTGATGAGGCCCACCTGGCACCAACATTGCTATCTTTTCAGTGCCAGGCCAAGACTTTTCTCATCTCCCAGGTATTTAACAATATGTAATTAACCTGGGTTTGCTTTTGTATGTTTTTGTGGTTTAAATTGTATGTTTTTGTGATTTAAAATTTGTGTATATTGTTTTTAAGTGTTTTTATCCTATGTAAACCGCCCAGAGAGCATCACCTATGGGGCGGTATACAAATGTAATTAATAATAATAATAATAATAATAATAATAATAATAATAATAATAATGTCTCTTCACACCTAAATTAGCCTAACAAGGCAAGGCAGTTGCCTATAAACTAAAATGGACAGCATAGCCACAGTGCCAACAAGCTTTTACTGAATCCCTTCTTCAGGGAGGTTCTTTGAGTTGAAATCTCAGGTGAGCGTCTACCCTAGTGGACCTCCTTTCACCTCCTCTCAACTTTGCCTGCTTGACCCTGTGGCTGACTCTGGGACCTGTCATCTCCAATATTCCCTCCCCCTTTGACAGAGACTGAGTTCCTGAGGGAGGGGGAGGGATGATGTCTGAGTCTGGGCATCCTGTCCAAAAAGCTCCTAGGAAGATTCATCCTTGACTCCCGAAGAGGCTTTGAGAATCTCCTCCCTTGCTTCCTGTCTTGGCTGGTGTACTTCTAGTTCTGCTGCTTCTTCCGCCTCTGAGACTGATTCAGCCCCCAAAACCCAGTCTCCCACACTAGGGAGAACGGACTTGCTCCTGACACTAAGGCTGCTTCCTTCCTGCACTGTCATGCCAGCTTAAAAAGAAGAGGAACCACTCTCTTTCTTTCACCTGTGCTGCTGTGCCAGAGTGTGATATTGGAGCTGGGATCAGGTGACACATAGGAGCCTAATATTGTCCCATTTGATCTTTCCTCTGTTTTGGGTCCCCAGATGATGTTATACTACAGTTCCCATCATCCCCAGATGTTATTTAGCCAATAAGGGGATGGTGGGAGTTGCAGCCCAATAACATCTGGGGACCTGACATTGGAGAAGGCTCCTGACTCTACGCTGTTTTCCCAGCCTGTGCTGCAATTCTGCTTGCCTGGCATCACTCACTTGCAGCCAATTACAATCTAAAACAGATTTTCATATCCTGAAAAGGTACTTTCCACCACATCCTACAGTTCTGTAGAATAACGATCAAAGGTTAGAAGCTAGAATTTCAACAAGGTGCATTACGGAACTGTAAACATAATCAGTTATGTAAATTAGCTCTGGTATCGGCCTTCTTGGTCCAGGAAGCTCTCCTTATTTCCTATGGTCTCAGACTTTGTTGTTGTTTATTCGTTCAGTTGCTTCCGACTCTTCGTGACTTCATGGACCAGCCCACGCCAGAGCTTTCTGTTGGCTGTCGCCACCCCTAGCTCCCCCAAGGTCAAGTCTGTCACCTCCAGAATATCATCCATCCATCTTGCCCTTGGTCGGCCCCTCTTCCTTTTACCTTCCACTTTCCCTAGCATCAGCCTCTTCTCCAGGGTATCCTGTCTTCTCATTATGTGGCCAAAGTACTTCAGTTTTGCCTTTAATACCATTCCCTTAAGTGAGTAGTCTGGCTTTATTTCCTGGAGTATGGACTGGTTTGATCTTCTTGCAGTCCAAGGCACTCTCAGAATTTTCCTTCAACACCACAGTTCAAAAGCATCTATCTTATTTCGCTCAGCTTTCCTTATGGTCCAGCTCTCGCAGCCATAGGTAACTATGCGGACCTTTGTTGTCAGTGTGGTGTCTCTGCTCTTAACTATTTTATCGAGATTTGTCATTGCTCTCCTCCCAAGAAGTAAACGTCTTCTGATTTCCTGGCTGCAGTCAGCGTCTGCAGTAATCTTTGCTCCCAGAAATACAAAGTCTGTCAAGTTTTCTCCCTCTATTTGCCAGTTATCAATCAAGCTGGTTGCCATAATCTTGGTTTTTTTGAGGTTTAACTGCAACCCAGCTTTTGCACTTTCTTCTTTCACCTTTGTCATAAGGCTCCTCAGCTCCTCCTCGCTTTCAGCCGTCAATGTGGTGTCATCTGCATATCTGAGATTGTTAATGTTTCTTCCTGCGATTTTAACTCCAGCCTTGGATTCGTCAAGCCCAGCACGTCGCATGATGTGTTCTTCATACAAGTTGAATAGGTAAGGTGAGAGTATACAACCCTGCCGTACTCCTTTCCCAATCTTAAACCAGTCCGTTGTTCTGTGGTCTGTTCTTACCGTTGCTACTTGTTCGTTATACAGATTCCTCAGGAGGCAGACAAGATGACTTGGTATCCCCATACCACCAAGAACTTGCCACAGTTTGTTATGATCCACACAGTCAAAGGCTTTAGAATAGTCAATAAAACAGAAATAGATGTTTTTCTGGAACTCCCTGGCTTTCTCCATTATCCAGCGGATATTGGCAATTTGGTCTCTAGTTCCTCTGCCTTTTCTAAACCCAGCTTGTACATCTGGCAATTCTCGCTCCATGAATTGCTGGAGTCTACCTTGCAGGATCTTGAGCATTACCTTGCTGGCATGTGAAATAAGTGCCACTGTCCGATAGTTGGAACATTCTTTAGTGTTTCCCTTTTTTGGTATGGGGATATAAGTTGATTTTTTCCAGTCTGATGGCCATTCTTGTGTTTTCCAAATTTGCTGGCATATGGCATGCATCACCTTGACAGCAGCATCTTGCAATATTTTAAACAGTTCAGCTGGGTTACCATCGTCTCCTGCTGCCTTGTTATTAGCAATGCTTCTTAAGGCCCATTCAACCTCACTCTTCAGGATGTCTGGCTCTAACTCACTGACCACACCGTCTGACCTATCCCTGATATTATTATCCTTCCTATACAGATCTTCCGTATATTCTTGCCACCTTTTCTTGATCTCTTCTGTTTCTGTTGGGTCCTTGCCATCTTTGTTTTTGATCATACCCATTTTTGCCTGGAATTTACCTCCGATGTTTCTAATTTTCTGGAAGAGGTCTCTTGTCCTTCCTATTCTATTGTCTTCTTCCACTTCTGCGCATTGCTTGTTTAAAAATAATTCCTTATCTCTTCTGGCTAACCTCTGGAATTTTGCATTTAATTTTGCATATCTCCCTCTATCACTGTTGCCTTTTGCTTTCCTTCTTTCTTGGGCTACTTCCAATGTCTCAGCAGACAGCCATCTTGCCTTCTTGGTTTTCTTTTTCTTTGGGATGTTTTTTGTTGCCACCTCTTGGACAATGTTGAGAACTTCTGTCCATAGTTCTTCCGGGACCCTATCTACTAAATCTAGTCCCTTAAATCTCTCTGAAAAAGCAGTTTTCCAGCCTTGTAGATTACAGGCAGCACAGTATTTAATTTCTCTCCCCCCCTTTTTTTTTTAACCATTCTCATTCAATTTGATAGAAAAAGAATATCTTTTGAAAAGAAATTCAGTGGTGAAGAAAATTTAGGAGAAGTTCTCTTGGGTTGGATTGGTTTCTTGCATTTACCTTACTTAGGAGATAGCTGAGGAGTGTGCACAAATGTTCTGTTTTTCATTGTACAATCATCTCTCATTGGCTACCCACATTTCAGCTAAGCCCCAGGGGAAGGCATCATGAGGAATTCCTCCCAGAGGGCTTTTTCATATCAGGAAACAGTTGTGATAAAAAGGGAATTTCACCAGGTGCTCCATGCACACAAATAACACCTGCTAAAATTCCCTTTTTATACAACTGTTAAAGATACAGGAGCCCTGTCCTCCTGTTTCATATGGTCACCCTAAGAAGCCCTGCTAGTAGACTTTCTCACCAGATCTTCTGTGTTATCCTGTGTTACCCTGCTTATGGAGACTGAAGGTCCTCCTCAGACTTTATTGGCTCAAATAAGCCATTGGCCTGGTTCAGACAACATGCTAAACCATGCTGCTTAACCACAAAATGCTCAAGGGAATGCATTAACCTTAATGCACTCCATTAACCATTTTGTGGTTAAGCAGCATGGTTTAGCATGTTATCTGAACCAGGCCATTGTGTCAGGTATAAATACAAGGCCGGCCTTGTACCTAGTGGTTAGATTTATTAGGAAATAGTTCAACAATGCCAGATGTTCTCTTGCAAGTTTCTCTCTGTAAGAAGTTCCCATAGAAGTAGCTTGTATATGGTGACCATATGAAAAGGAGGTCAGGGCTCCTGTATCTTTAACTGCTGTATTGAAAAGAAAATTTCAGCAGGTGTCTTTTGTATATATGGGGAATCTGGTGAAATTCCCTCTTCATCACACCAGTTAAAGCTGCAGGTGCCCTGCCCTCTTTTAAATCTGGTTACTCTAGTACAGCTCCTACAGCTTTAACTGTGATGAATAGGGAATTTCACCAGGGTCCCCATATATACAAATGACACCTCCTGAAATTCCCTTCCCTATGCAACTGTTAAAGATACAGGAGCCCTGTCCTCCTTTTCATAGGTCACCATAAGCTTGTACACTCCTTTATGTTGGCCTTGAGGCAGCTAGTTTTCTGGGAACTTCGTACAGAGATAAGCTTGCAAGAGAACATCTGGAATTGTCGAACTATTTCCTAATAAATCTAACCACTAGGTACAAGGCTGGCCTTGTACTTATACCTGACACATTGGATGTACTGGTTCTCATTGCTGGAATAAATAACATGACAAATAATATGGATTATGCAAAAGAAATGGCCTTGGTACTAATTTTTGCTTAAGATTGGCTGCTTCAAGATGAGTCTTTTATTGCACCATTACCCGGCCTCATTCTCAGAATTTTACATGGGGTTCAGATGACAGTGGTTTCCACTCCTAACCCTCCTGTGTTTCCCCACTGTTTCTTGCATCCTTTTTCTTTTCTTACAGCAAAAAATCTCTTACGGAGAAAAGGGGGCTTATATAGCGTGACCATATGGAAAGGAGGACAGGGCTCTTGTATCTTTAACAGTTGTATTGAAAAGGGAATTTCAGCAGGTGCCATTTGTATGCATGTCACACCTGCGCAGTAGCGCTGTGTTTGTTATACGACATGGTTACCAACTCACAGCTACCACAGGGATTATCCCTGAAGCTGCAGGTTTAAAAAGTCGGGGACTTTTTAAGTGGCTTTTTTGCTTTGCTGCAATAAGGTCACCACCATATTTCCTCATCTGTTCGTGGTGACCTCTCTTCAGATTCAGGCTGGGGGTGTTCCAGGGCAGGTCGTGACCTCTGATAGATCACCGGAAGTGCGGGAAGGCTGGGCAGAGAGCAGGAGGCGGGCTCGGTGGGCCAAATGGCTGCTGGGAAGCCCATGCTCCCTCTTGCCATGGGGAATAACTGTTCCCACCCCACAACTACGATGCTGCAGGGTTTTAAGGGAATACGGGGCTGAAGCAGTGCCATGAAGACACCCCCAAAGTTGGCATCACTGCACAAGGCCTTCTAGTTAGTAATGGTAGGAGCCTTAATTAGGGTGACCATATTTGGGAAACCAAAAAAGAGAACACCTAGTGTGTGTGTGGGGAAGCAGCTTTCTGAGTCCTGCAGAAAGTACGTTATTCCCCCGGCACCTTAAAAACCCGATTGGAGTGGAGGAAGGGAAAGGATTTCATTCTGCACCACCACCATCCACTCCAATTGGGGCCTTTTCTATAATGTCCACGAATGACCCACTTTCCCCTTTAAGACCTCAATTTTAGCTCGGGGTGGGGGAATGACGTGCCTCAAGAAAGCATGTCATTCCCTCCTGCCATGCTAATGGCAGCCTTAAAGAGGAAGGTGTGTCATTCCAGGACATTATTGAAAATTATAGAAAATCCCCCCTGACACCATGGAAAGAACAAAAACCAGGACAAATCCAGGGAAATCCTGACAGTTGGTCACCCTACCTTAATGCTAGAAGCCCTCCAACTGGAAGCACCCGTAATATCAATGGTATTAATATATGGCTGTTCTCTTTCTCTCTCTCACACACACATGTCACCACGCCACATTTTTGCATAGGCCGTGATACTCAGGCAGTGATGGACAAACCAATCTATATCTTGTCCATGTCCGTCTCAAGGCCATTCCACCAAACTTCTGCATCAATCTGCAATTTTTTTATTTTATTTTTATGAAATCTCATGTAACATTTTGTACACATTCTTCCCTAATACACTTTTTTTGTATGCAGCTTTTTGGCTGAGAACTGCATCTCGAAATTCAGGAAAGTGCATAAACTGAAAGATAATCTTATTCTATTTGAAATATTAGTTTAGGAAGTGCACGTGTATTAGATTAGTTCACTTAAAAATGTGAACTAAATGAAATACTCTCACATCCCTAGTCTTGGGGAGGTGGCAGGGCATGAAAAGGAGTGGATCCATTGATCATCTCTGTGTGCTCAGCCTGAAACCTTCATTACACCCACACAATCCTTTCAGTTACCTACATATTTCTTCCTCCTAAAACATGGCTTAATCAATGCACCCTGTTCAGCTAATGAATGGGTGTTTCTTTGACCAGACATGTATCTGCAGTGGTTCTCTCTCTCTCTCTCTCTCTCTCTCTCTCTCTCTCTCTCTCTCTCTCTCTCTCTCCATTTCTTTCTTTCTTTCTTTCTTTCAGTGCAGAATATATATATATATATATATATATATATATATATATATGTATATATGTATGTGTGTAGTTGAATGGGAAAGTGGGAGTTGGCAAAAACTATCCTCGAAGCTCCTCTGATGCAATGATATTGGTTTCAACACACAGTTGGAATGATAGTAATACACAGTCGGAATGATGTTAAGTGAGAGAGGAACTAGGCTAAGACACGTTCCTCTTGTGTGGATGCAGGAGAGCTGGAGGATTTGCACATATCACTGGGTCAGGTCAATCCTTAACCTATTTTCATTTGAGTCAGCTGGGAACATTGAAGCATGCTTTGCTGATTCAAACTGGTTTTTCAGATAAACATACCTTGAGCTAGAAAGGCTTAGGCTGTACATGTAATAGCAAAGAAAGCATGAAGCATATGTGGGGGAACATCATGCAGTTTAAAATTTAACACCTATAGGTCTATGTTGCCCCTGCAAAGGAAGAGCAAATCTGATTTCTACATATTATTCCCTGTTCATTATCCTGTGCAACTTGATGCATTATTTATTTATTTAACACATTTGTATCCCACCCTATATCATTAGGATCTCAGGGCGGCGTACAGATAAAATCATATAATATAAATTAAACCATTAATTAAGTTAAAACTAATATATAATTTAAAAGCAGTAAAAACAATTAAAACAGTTCAAACAATGTGCAAGCCAGGTGACTTTAACTATTGAAAGGCTTTATTAAAAAGCCATGCACAGAGTAAGAGCTTTTAGAGCTTTTCTACACGAGTCTGATAACCGACAGGTAATCTGCTGTATGTACTTTCGGTTTCATCGCAGAATTGAAATCCGAGCACTAAATCAAGAACCTTTCTTTTCCTTTCTTGCTTTTCCACTACATAACCTCTAAGTGGCACTGTGGTATAGTGGAATACTGCAATTAATCAAGAGGAAATTGCATTTTCTTTCATTTTCACAGTTAAAGCTGCTGGAGCCCTGCCTTCTTTTGTAGAATGAGAAGATACAAAAGAGCGCAGGGCTCCCGCAGCTTTAACTGTTGTGATGAAGATGGAACTTAACCAGGTGCTGCGTGCATATAGATGACGCCTGCTGAGATTCCTTTTTCTATACAGCTGTATAGAAAAGGGAATTCTTTTCTATACAGCTGTCTACAAGAGCCCTATACTCCTTTTCATATGGGCTGAATCTGCATTACTGTAGCTGTAACATTATAGATAGCTCTGGATGACATCAGTGATCACGTGATGTGTTCCTTATATCGGTATACAGAAAGGTTTTGTACCGTTTTACCTTTCGTTGTAACACTTCTGCGTCGTTAGACTTCTTTCAATGTGCTCCGTTGTTACGATGTCTTCTGTGTCGCATTGCGAAACTAATGTCACATGATCCCTCACTGGGCTTCCTGTTTGATGTAACTTCCTCTACGCGCCTTCAGTAACCGTTGTTAGAACTGGTGAATGGAATGTGTTAAATCTTTCTCATTTTTAAAACATTATTTCCGTGGCATTACATGCAACCTACCTCGGGTAAAAACTTTTTTATTATTATTAAAGGATGCACATATGCACATCCTTAATTTATTTTTTTTAAAAAAAATAAATTAAATTAGATATGTGCATATGTGTATCCTTTAATTTATTTATTTTTTAAAAAAGTTTTTACTCGAGGTAGGTTGCATGTAATGCCACGGAAATAATGTTTAAAAAATGAGAAAGATTTTTCCGTTTTTCCATTCCGTTCACCAGGCATCCCTACACTTTCCTCAAAAGACAGACAACTCCGACAATCCACAAACCACTATCTCTGAAGAACTCCCGCCACAAAGATTTGAAATTAAGAGCATATGCATAAAGGAATGTTAGCTAGAGAGGTGCGGAAAATACAAAAACAAGGAAGTGGGAGATGCAGAGAAAGGACAGTCTGGGAATTGCAAGGATCACAGAAACGAGAAGAAGAAACAGCACAGACAATGGGGCAATGAACAGTGTGCTCCACAACAACATTACAAGAAAAGGTAAGTAACGCTACTGAGCAACGGTATACAAGGTAGCGATACAAGTTACAATGTTACAAAGGCTCAAAAAATCGATATAAGCAGAAGTGTAGATCCACACAGGGTCACCCTAACTGTCAGAGATGTGAAGAAATGCAGGTTTAAAAATAATTTCTGTGGCTATTCTCACCTGGGTTACTCTGTAGGCACACAGGGAAAAATATTCTTCAAAAATCTTCCACAGAATCCCTGCCTGCAAAACACATGAAAATCTGTGTGAGGAAAAAGGAGGAGAAAGACATAGGGCAAAAAGAAGATGGGAAGGTCAGGCTGCTGTTTCAGGTTGCTTTCTCTCTCTCGTTTTAGTCTGATAACTGCATGCACACCATCACCGCTGTGTAGGAATGTCAACTTAAAAATAAAGTGTATGATTATTTACAGCTTTGTAGGTGTGCAGTGAAAAATACACTAAAAATTTCAAGGATTTCCTGGCTGCTGATCCCTCACGCACACACCTAAACAACTGAGGTCAACTCAGACAAAAGTCTTGACTAGGGCAAGGGATTACCCAATCTGATTTAAACTTGGCATGCTGAAAGGTCTCCTAAAGAGCTATCACTGTGCCAATTTTGATCTATCTTTAAAAGTGAGGGTGCTATGGGCAAGGAGGGTGCATTTTCCACATTGCTTTTAAGGTGAAAATGCCTACTCAGGAGTAAGAACATAGAGTTCAATGGGACCTCTCTCTCTCCCTCCATCTTCACGGTTGAGTGGAGAACCACTCCGCCCCCTCTTTTGTTAGCAAGACCACCCTTAGACACACACGCCCCCCCCCAATAAAGAACAGGATGGTTGATAGAATGTAACTACAGAAGTACATGGGGGGGAGGAGGGCATTTATTTTGCAGGGAGGGAAAATAATCCAGTCTTTCTGTGCTTCAAAAAGAAATGAAACATGGATGATAAGGACCAGGATGTGGACGACGTCATGTGGGTATCATGCTGCAAAACTGTATACCAGGCATGCAATAAATTGCTGGTGTGATGGAGCCCTCTGTGTGTGTGTTGGTGGGCTGTAGCCTGTTATACAATCACTGCGTGTGGACAAAGCAGCACATACACACACGTTGTAGTAAGCAGCAGCACATTATTATTATTATTATCATCATCATCATCATCATCATTTATATACTGCCCAATATCTGAAGCTCTCTGGGAAGTTTACAAAGATTAAAAGATGGAACATTAAAAATCAATATGCAAAATGTTAAACCATAAAAACACCTAACATTTAAACAATCAGCCAGGCCAAAGCTAGTTCTGGAGCCAGTTAAAACTCAACATATGCTGTTAAATGCCTGGGAGAAAAGAAAAGTCTTCGATGACCAGCCATTCAGCCTTGTTGAAAATTCAGGCTTCAAGAGGCTGATGGCTCTTGTGGTTCCCTATTAAAGGCTGCCGTGTCACACCACCCTTAGCAGGCAGGTGGTGCCCTCCCTGTACCGGGCATGCAGGGAGTTAGTGCTGGATCATCTGGTGCACTTTACATCAGATGGTGCACTTTACCTTGGATATTTGGTTTCCCAGCGTCAAGGGAAGTAGGTTGCTGCGGGGGAAGCTGGAAGCGTTGGGACTCCCGCAGCACTGGCTAGTGCAGGACGTGGCAACATGCTGGAACTCCACCTACCTCATGCTCCAGCGTATGGTGGAGCAACAGCGTGCTGTCCACGAGATGTGCAGGTTTGGGGACATTGTCATCCAGGCACCACCGGGCAGCCAGCAGTGGGGCGCCATGTCCCAGCTTGTGGTGGTCCTGAAGCCGTTTCTTTTGGCCACCAAGATCCTGAGCACCAGCACTGCCCTCCTCAGCCACGTGATCCCTGTGGCCAGGCATCTTCAGAGACAGATGGGTGAATTTTTGGATGCCGGGGATCCTGTCACCAGCAGGTGCTTCCTGTAAGATGTGTGGGAAGTGGTGACAAAACTGAGGGATGGCCAAGTGTGGCAGGTGGAGCCCCTATACAAAGAGAGGATGTACACATTGACCACCATGTGCGACCTTCTGCTGAAGGATGGGCTTTGTAGGAGAATTCCAGGAGGAGGTGGCAGGAAATCCTGGTGGGGCAAGTTAGAGAGGCACAGGCCTCTTTGATGCTTTGCAATCCCTCTTTCCTATTAGAGCCAGGCAGGCTCTTATTTAATTATCTTAATTATCATCGTCATCATCATCATCATCATCATCATCATCATCATCATCATCATGTGTTTACCATGCAGTAAGTTAACTCTAGAAGACTCTGAAAGGATCCTCCTCCTAGCATTTCTGATTAAGGGGATGCAAAAGCATCTCTCATCATCTATGTTTCAAACTAATGTGCCTGCATTGCAGGGCCGGTTTGTGCATTTCTTGCTTTGAGTCAGGGCATGAATCATGCATTGTCATGTAACATCTACTGCAGTTTGAATGTGCTTCTGCCATCATGAGTGAATCCTCTTCTACTATGATCACTGGGGAATGTAGCTGGGCTGGGTGGGTCAGCCCCACAAGCCTCTCTGCCTTCCTGCAGAGCAGCCTTTCTGCCTGCCTGCCTATCTCTGCTCATGAGGCAACGTTGTGGAGTAGCTGGATCTAGTGAGACAATCCCACGGATCTATTGCTTACCCGCTCAACTCGTGCTCCCGTAGGTGCCTGCCCACCTCTCTGCCAATCTGCCTGCCTATCTCTGCCCACTTCTCCAATATTATCGGTCTGGTTCCGCCTCGCAGGGCTGGTTTGTGTTTCTGGCTTTGAATTGACACAATCCTTGGCTCACTGACTCATGTCCACACGCATAGCTGCCTCTTTGTCTGCTTGCCAGCCAGCCTACCTGTCTCTGCCCACTTCTCCAATATTATCGGTCTGGTTCCACCTCGCAGGGCTGGTTTGTGTTTCTGGCTTTGAATCGACACAATCCTTGGCTCACTGACTCATGTCCACACGCATAGCTGCCTCTGTCTGTCTGTCTGCCAGCCAGCCTGCCTGCTACTTCTCCAATATTATCTGTCTAGTTCTGCCTTGCAGGGCTGGTTTGTGTTTCTGGTTTTGCTTTGACTCAATTTCTGAGGCACATTGCTCCCAGCCAGGTAATTTGTGTATTGCAGGCAGCCTACTTTCCCTGTTTCTTCTCTGAATGGGAAGAGGCTGAAGATGTGCGCTCACACAAACAAAAGAAAACTGAAGTAGGGGAGATTTGCACTTGAAGGGATAGTGTGAGCTTGATTACACACACACCTAAATCGCTTTGAGTGGCTGCTTTGTTTCCTTGAAAAATCATATTTTAGTAGTGGAATACAGGAAAACCACTGCACAGATCTGTCTGAAATTTGGCATACACGAGCACCTCTGTAAGGTCTCCAACTTTCATGTTTCTATCTTGAAAAATAAAAAAGTTATAAGCATTTACTTTTTCCAATGCAAGTCTATGGGGAAATGAAAAATCTGAATAATTCGAACATCCAAATCTCGATTTGGATTCGGATCTGAGGAGAAGCAAACCAGGTCTTAATCAATCCAAAGCGAATTGGGCTGGATTCAGAAGGTCTGAATCGGGATTCAAAGCGAATGAGGGGGTCCGTGCGCAGCTCCAGTCTTGACTGCCTTGCAACCCTGAAATTCTTTCTTTAGTAATTAACCCTTTGCAAGCACCAACCCCACTGGGCACTTCTTTGCTCTCACCTTTTCCTCCCCCCTGCCATCTTTCCCAGTCGAAAGTGACACAGCAGCCCCAGCCCCAGTCACTGGCAGCCACACAGGTAGGCTCTTTACATTTGTCCAAGCAATTTTGCAAACAGGTCTACACCTTTAAAGCCACATTCATTGGTAAGAGTTATGATACTGCAAGTTTGGAACACACATGACTTGTAGTGCACAGAAATTGCAATCCGTAAAAAGCGATATGTACGCAATTCCATGCACATGACGCAGCACTCCAAAACAAAACAAATGGCCAACAATAGCACATCCAGCTTATATATATATATATATATATATATATATATATATATATATATACACAGATTTTAAAATTTGAAATGTTTCAGCATAAAACACCAATTTCAGTCACAAATAAGAGTATGCTACAATACCACTTATAGACTGAGCCAGAACCAATCAGGAACTTGCCTGAGTTTTGAGTGAATGGGGAAAATATAAGTACAATTTGGAAAAGCATTTGTGAAAGGCAGAAAGTTAATAATGACTTAGAGCAATTGTTGGATAATAGTAAATTCTTGTTCCCCAGTTATCTACTTTTTGTTAAAAATGCATAAGATTATGGAATGCATGATAACAGCACAGAAGCAAAGACATTTAAAGTAAGACCTATTATCTCTGGCTGTGATGGGCCAGCAGACTGAGTTAGTTGGCAGATTACAACAGTGTTAACCCCTCTGATAAATAGAGGGCATGTCTACACCTCCTGGCGGAGCGGGGAGGAACTTGCGATATGATGATTGCGAGATCCTCCCCCTAAGTCGATATGCGGCACGTGACGTCCCTGGAGGAAGGACGTTGTGCCCACCTTTTTTTAAAAAAAGAAAGGGAGCTGGAGCGCATCTGCACTCTAGCTAAAAAGTAAGTAAAAAAGAAAAGGAAAAAGCCCCACCCCCAATGGGCACGGAGTGCTTGAAGAGTTCCATGCCCTGTGCCTGGTTCCAGGCTCCTTGTGTTTACTTGCGAGGAGCCGGGACGAAACCAGGATGGCTGCCTACACCTCCTGTGGTCTCAGGGCAATCTCAAGACCTCAGGAAAAATTGGGCTAAAAGCTGTCCCGGGAATCCTGGGAAAATGGAGGAATCATTCCTTCCTGCCCATGGGATCCCCTGTGCGTCATGTGGACACAAAGGGATGATCCCGGGGCAATCCCCGGGATAAGGAATCATCTAGACATGCCCTGTGTCTCAGCTCATTTGCAAAACACAAAGCAGTTATTAGATGAGTTGCATCAGATGGAGTTTGTTGACACACAACGCATACGGAAAGCTTTGATGCTGAAGTCCTGTACACCAACCTGGATAACGAAGGCACAAGATCCAGTTTGATAGAACTTTTAAAAGAAAATTATGACATGCTATGGTTTCCTGATTGAGAACATTGATGGATTAATACAATGTAATCTCTTTTGTTTTAATGATGAATATTTTTCACAGAGATGTGGCTTAGCAATGGGAAATCAATTGGCACCACTGTTGGCCAATGAATAGTATGAGCTCAATTGAAGGACACTATATTGATAGTGACATCCTCCTGTATTGCTGAAATATAGATAATATAATTATAACATGTTCAGTGATGGAAGCAGATAAAGAGTTTCATGCAATGGATTGGGTGGTCAGTATAAAATTAATATGGGAACAGCCCTTTTTGGATGTGGAATTATGGCTGTCTTAAACTGTCTGGGGCAGCAGACGAAAACATCCTCTGGGTAACAGTTGTCAGCCTAGTTGTGACTGACTGGAGTAAGCCCTTCCCAGAGGTCCTGAGTATGCGGGGTGGATTGTACAGGAGAAGGCAATCCCGCAGGTAACCTGGACCTAAACCATGTAGGGCTTTAAAAGTAATAACCAACATTTTATACTTCACCCAGAAACTAATTGGCTGCCAGTGAAGTGATTTTAAAGTTGGTATAGTATAGTCACCCCTAGGTCTACTGGTGATCAACCTGGCTGCCATATTTTGAACTAGTTGATGTTTCCGGACTAGGTACAAAGGTAGTCCTATGTACAGTGCATTGCAGAAGTCAAGTCTCAGAGTTACCAGTGCATGCACTACCATTTTTAGGTCTTCTAACTCTAGGAAGGGGCGCAGCTGGTGTATTAGCCAAAGCTATACCCCTTCCTAGAATTAGAAGCAGCGGCCGATTGTATGGATGAGGCGGCCGACGATTACATGGAGGCAGCGACAATGGCGACAGCTACTTCCGGTACCCCTGCTGCTTCTGGGCCCTGCTAAGTACAGCCCTCCCAGGTACTGGATCCTTGGAGGTGTAGGCTGTTTGGGGGGCCTAGGGCTATGCAATAAAGTGGCGGATCCATCCTAAAATGGCGGATCCATCCTAAAATGGCGGAGCCATCCTGAAATGGCAGATTTGTCCTAAAATGGCCTCTGTGATTCAGATTTCCAAATCTGAGGCCCGAAGCTTGCACAGCCATATTTTCCCTCATCCAGCCCATTACCGCCTCCAAGCATTCATTCAGAGGAGACACACTATCCTTAGATGACACTGTTGTTGAAGGCTTAACAAAAGATATTTGGGTGTCATCAGCATACTGATAGCACCTTGCCCCATGCCTCCGGATGATCTCTCCGAGTGGTTTCATGTAGATGTTGAACAGCATTGGGGATAGGATGGTGCCTTGTGGTATGCCATACAACAGCTCCTTCTTTGAGGAGCAGCTATCCCCAAGCATCACCATCTGGAACCTATGCGAGAGGTAGGACTGGAACCACTGGAGCACAGTGCCCCCGATTCCCAATCCTCTCAGGTGTTTCAGAAGGATACCATGGTTGATGGTATCGAAAGCTGCTGAGAGGTCCAAAATACCAGCAGGGACACACTCCCTCTGTCAACCATAGTGGTCTCAACTCCATATCCTGCTCTGAAGACATTTTGAAATGGGTCTAGAAAATCTGTATCATTCAAGACTGCTTGGAGTTGGAAGGCAACTGCCCTCTCGATCACCTTGCCCCAAAATGGAAGTTTTGATACTGCTCTGTAATTATTAAGGTCCAGGGAATTATTGGGGGAATGCATGGGAGATATACAGGATGTTGCCAAAGTCGTCAAAAGGACCCACAGTCTCCTGTGAAAGGCCAGTCATGTGTGTGCCTTATTTCACTCATGTGAAGAAGCCCATGGTGTTTATTAATGTGGCTTGATTGGTTGCTGAATACAGGTGCTGTTTGTTAATCTTTGTTTCCCTTGCTAAGAGTTGACCAGTTCCTGATTGGTTCTGACTCAGTTTATAAGTGGTATTGCAGCCTACTCTTATGAGCAACTGATGTGTTATGCCAAAACATACGTGTGTGTGTGTGTATGATGCACTATTATTGATCATTTGCTTGGTTTTGGAATTAGCAAAAATGGGGGGTGGGGAGCCATAAAAGTAGTTTTGGAGAAAACAGAATACTGATGAAGAAAAAGTGGAAGGATAATGGCTAGAGGAGTACATCATGTGCATGTGAGTAAGGCAGTCAGCAAAGTACCAGGATAATGTGCTAGTGTAGATATGCCCCTGGTTTTTTTCTTGATCCTTGCTCTCACAGCACATTTGCTTAGACTTACTTTGCTTCAGCCCTCTGTAGAATCCTCCTCTTATCTTTTCTCAGTCCATGAAATAGCCATATGCCTGCACTAATCTTAATATTAATGCTGCAAATCCCATAGAGAAGCAAAGTGTTGCCCTAGTTTTGTCTGCTACTCTCTTTGTAATCTTTCCCCACTGCTCTGGAACAGCAGGTCTCAATTCTACAAGAACAAAGGCTCCCAGCCAGAAGACCTACAATACAAAATCTATGTTGCCTACACTATCAGTCTACACTAGCATTTTATCCTGGGTGTTTAATGACAGGCTGCATCCCCCATACTTGTACAACACTGTTCATAAGTGTGTAGACAAACATCTCATGCTCCAGTGCTTGCATCCATAGCCCTGATACAGCCATCAGCCTTCCCACTACATGCTCATTTGGGGCAGGTGAAAGCTTTGTAAAGATAAAGGGTGTTGCTGCAATATTCTTCATAAGCAGGCACATGACAGTACCAATTTGATTACAATCTGTGAAGACTTTCTGCCTCTTAAATAATAATAATAATAATAATAATAATAATAATAATAATAATTAATAAATGGCATACTTTTCAGAAGGAAATGTACTCCTCTTGTGTAGATCACAATCGCCACAGGTCTTGATTGATCACTATCGCGGGAGCCCAAGGGAATGAGAATTGGCTAATGAGGGAGGAGGATGGAATTCATAATGCAAATGCCAGGCTTTCCAAAGGCATATGGGAGTCGGGGATGACAAGGGGTGTATGAAAGTGATGTTATCTTAATGGCTGTTTTTTTTTTAAAAAAATAAAAGCATCTACCCTCAAATAAATGAAATATAGTAAACCAGGACTGAAGACATCACAGCCATTGCAGACGCAAGTGATGTTTCACCACCTGGCACAAATGTTACAAGCTGAAACAAAGTGGGGATGATCCTAGCTCAGTGGTAGAGCACCTGCTTTGCATCCTAAAGCCTCAAGTTCAGGCTCTGGCATCTCTAGGTAGGGTTGGAAAAGAAGCCTGTCTGAATCCTGGAGAGCCAGTGCCCATCAGTGTGGACCAGGGTGGGCACCATTTGAGGATCGGGGGGGGGGCATATTGCCCTATCCCCTGTTGCTGCCCTACCACCAAATTTGCTGCCAAAATTCAGGGGCATAGGACAGTGGCAGCAGCACCTCCACCTCGATTTTGCTTGAAAAAACGGTGGTTGGGGAGTGCAGGTGCCTTCTTTTTAGACATGATAATTCTCACAGGAGGTTTCTGGGATGTAATCTCACCTGAAAACAAGGTGTGTGCTCCCCGTCTGCCTTATTTGCAAACAATATTGATGCTTGTTGTTGCTGCTGCTGCCACTCCACCGAATTCTGGCAGCAAATTTGGTGGTGCGAGGGTGAGTACAAACTACAAAAATGGCCAGGGAGTGCCTCATGCAACCTGTGGCTTTCATGTTGCCCTTAGTATAGTCAATAATGAATCAATGGCCTGACTTAGCATAGTGCAACTTCCAGAAAAATGGAGTGTAAAATCCAAGTGACTCCTGGGACCATGGTCTTGACAATCAGTTCCATTCACAAATTATGCTCTCATTGTTCAAAGGTTTGCAGTTGCAAGCCACTTCAGTTTCAAGTGAGGAAAAGCATGACCCATACCCAAGAGACACCAATTAAAAACTGCATTCGTTTAAAGTTAGAATTTTAATATGCACTTTCTCCCAACTCCAATGCTTCAATGGAAGAACATGGAAGCTACAGCATCAAATACGCTGTAATCATAAATCTTCATTGTTACTCCAGTGCTTGGACAATTAGGATGTTGTTCCTAACACAATTATATGGAAGAAGTCCATTTCAACGAGAGCATAATTTTTTTTTGTTCAAAGTATATGTATGTATGTATTTTAATCATTTACTCACCACCTTTACAGTGCCCTGCCTGGTGTACAGTGAGAAATAAAAGAAGTGCATTTACTATCAAGATGTTGAAAACATTCATCAGGAAATTCTATGACTGCAGATGGGTGAAGCCTGGACCACCCAAGATAGTTTGCATGACCATAAATTTATTCATCTTTATTGTTTTTGTTGCAATGGGCTAAAATAACTCCCCCGTGCAGGAGGACAGGTTGTACTCTGAAACAACCTGAAACAATTCACGTTGGTCATTGTGAAGGTTTAAAATCATCAAGATAAAATACCTAATTAAAATATAAAGTATTTATATAAAAACATAATAAAACCAATAAAGCATAATATTTGAGAAGCCTTGCTTTAGATAGCTTTAGATTGCTTTAGATAGCTTCAAAAGAGATCGTTTGACTTGCAAACAAATAGAATGCCAAGTAGGCAAGTTAACCAAAGGCCTTGCTTTGCTTGACCTGTGATCTCTCACCGGCTTAACTGCAGCAGTTAAAAACTAGCCCTGCAAAAAAGAAGACGGTATTACAGCACTCCTGAGAAATTAGCAGGAGTGTCTTCTGGGGAAGAGAGTTCAAGTTGCAGGGCAACCATAGAGAATGTTATTATTTATTTATTTATTTATTTATTTATTTATTTATTTATTTATTTATATAGCACCATCAATGTACATGGTGCTGTACAGAGCAGGATGCCAGAAGAAAGTGCATGGGATAGCTATGACAGTATCGTTCTCAATTGATCTTAAAGACCTTGATGGAGTATAAAAGACACTAAAACTGTAAGAGAATCCAAAAGGCAATGGTGTACCAGTGTACATGTTGGAGCTCTTGTAGCTTTATCAGTCTTAAACCTTTCTGTTCCCCAAAGCTACATATTTGCATAACTTGACAAAGGGAGATCTAAGCTATATGTTGTTGTTATTATTATTATTATTATTATTATTATTATTATTATTATTATTATTATTTATTGCATTTGTTGACTTATCAATGCCCATCTCCTCTCCCAAGATTCAAGCAAGATGATAATTTGTCAGGAAATCCAGGGTAATCTTTTCGAAACCAAATTTGGACTGCTTGTGCCTTCATTTCTACATTCTAACGACAGGATGTCTTCCAGCCTGTTAAGATAAGATGTCAAGATAAAGCATCTAGTGTGGTTAGACCAAAGTGGATAAAATACCTCATCAAAGTAAATGTTTGTTTAGGGTTCTTATCAGGTAGTGTGCAGAAGCAGGGTGGAAGCAACAAGACAACAAGGTGATGATGTAAACAAAGCTAACCACACCACCTCAGTTATGGTGTATACTGCATCACTGTCTGGTGTGCCAAACTAATATGAATTCTTCAAGGATCATGGCTAGAAATCCTGAGACTTGTAAAGTTCCATCTGATGAGCGTTTTACTGCATACTCTTTACTGCGCGCTCATGGATTACTCACATGATGCCATCTGCCTTTTGCGCATCTTTTGCCCCTTCTGGCCTTTGTTGCACCGGAAAACTCCCAGAAAAAGTCCAGGTGACGCTCTCTCTTACTGGACTGAATGGGGCTAATTACTTCCTGTTTTCAGGAAGTGATGTCGGAACGGCGACAGAGAAGGGATGGGAGCTGTGCATTTGACCTAGATGTGATGGGGCTTGTTAGTAAACTCCAGAAGCAGATCATGAACAACATGTGGCCATGATTTATTTCACAGAATGCTAGGGTGTTTGCAGACTAGCCCACTTGTAGCAATTAATGTATGATACTGTTTTAATACTGCAGCTTCTGCTGCTCTGGAGTTGGATCCAGATTTAGTCAGTGTATACAGATTGAAATCAATGGGACTTAAACAACTATCTTAAATCCCATTGATTTCAATGTGTCTACCCTAAATATGACTAAGGCCTTAGTTAGATCTAAGGTTTATCCTGCCCCGGAATATCGTCCCTGCCTGCTCCCGGGATATCCTGTGTGTCATTTACATGAACAGAGATGACCCCGGGACAATCCCGGGATAAACCTTAGGTCTAGCTAAGGCCTAAATCTGGATCCAACCCATTATATTTTTAGATGTGTATCATGATTGTACATGTTGATATTTTGTGTTTTAATATGTTGTGAGCTGCCTTAGGGGTAATCCGCCTGCAATTAATTAATTAGTTAAATAACTTTGAGTTTTGTCCTGTGATGTTCTGGCAGTCATCTTTTTGCGTTATCAGTTCATATGCACTTCCTCTTGCAGTTGTATGCCGGGGATTTTAATTTTAAGAAACACTGGATTTGTGTGATTGCACTTGTTCCCACATACATATCCAAATAAAGCAGAGGCAGTGGGCTAGAGAAGATGTATTAAAAAGCTGCTTGGTGCGTGGGGAGAGCCCCTTGAGCCCCTAGAGTGGAAGAAGAAAGCTCCATCCGGCGAGCGTTTTATTGCATGCTTGTTACTGGGCCCTCACGGCTTTTTGCAGGTCCTGCTCATGAAACTTAAGCATAAACTACTTCATTTGTTTTATTTATACCCTGCCATTCTTTTTAAAAGAAAAGGCTCAATGTGGCTATTTGCTCACAGTGCTCTCTTTCTTATCCTTGCCGACAGAAAGCTCTGGTGTGGGCTGGCCCATGAAGTCACGAAGAGTCGGAAGCGACTGAATGAATAAACAACAAAATGTCATCTCTTACTCTGTTGAAAGTTATAGATATTGAAAGTTTCTCACAGCAGAACATATAATACAACATAGCACTGAAGACTAATGCTGGTATCTGGATCCAACCCTCCCCCTCAACAATTGGCCATCATAGTCGAAGGTAGTACTACTTATTAGTAACACACTTTACAGAGACATGTGCCCAGCTAACCAACTTACAGCGTCTCCTGCCCCTTTTAGCCTTCTTCACGCCACAAAAAAGCACCCCAGTAAGTCTGACTTATTTTTAAAGATGGAAGTTGCCTTTATCGCCTGCTGTGTGCAGGAGAACTGGACCACTGAATGGGCCACGTGCAAGTTGTTTACTTCCTCTTTCGAAACAGGAAGTAATGAGGGACAAACATGCGGGTAAGCAAATGAAATTTCCCCCTGTGTGATGACGCTCATAGAGGGGAATGAACACATAGATGCAATAACACAAAACTGACCATTTAAGGAAAGAGAGAGAGGGCGGGAGGAGAGACAGATTGTTATCATGATGGAAGAAACATGGCTGGGAATAAGGACAGTATGATACTTCCGACTGCACCAATAATTGGAAGACTTGTGCAATTTAGTGAGATACAATTTTTCCTGGAAGCCCTGTAATAATGCAAGATAGAAATATGCCCTACATATATAAATGGGTTGTGTATTGGGCAATGGGTTGGGTGTTTTACCATTTGGAGATAAAGTGGCATGCCATATAGAAGAGAAGGTCTGTATGGGGCATACCTAGGAAACAGCTGCCTTAGTCCTAGGAACTTATACTGAATCGGACCCTTGGTCCATTTAGCCCAGTATTGTTGACACTGATTGGCAGCAATGGCTCTCCAGGGTTTCAGGCAGAGGTTTTTCCAGCCCTACCTTATTATTTATTTATTTATTTATTTACTACATTTCTATACCGCCCAATAGCCAGAGCTCTCTGGGCAGTTCACAAAAACTAAAAACATTCAAAGTATAAAACAATAGTATAAAACCATAATATAAAATACAATAATACTTTCCTCCTCCCTCCCAATCCCCTTTCCTTTTGTGTCATGTCTTTTAGATTGTAAGCCTGTGGGCAGGGACTGTCAAGAAATACTTTTGTAAGCCGCCATGAGAGCCTTTTTTGGCTGAATGGCGGCATAAAAATCCTTAAATAAATAAATAAATATAAAAGCTCAACCAGATAAAAACAGCAGCAATGCAAAATTACAAATTTAAAACATCAAGTTAAAATTTATTTATAGACTGTTAAAATGCTGGGAGAATAAAAAGGTCTTCACCTGGCATCTAAAAGCATATAATGTAGGTGTCAAGCGAACCTCCTTAGGGAGCTCATTCCACAGCCGGGGTGCCACAGCAGAGAAGACCCTCCTCCTAGTAGCCACCTGCCTCACTTCCTTTGGGAGGGGCTCGCGGAGAAGGACCCCTTAGGATGACCTTAGGGTCCGGGCAGGTACATATGGGAGGAGGTGTTCCTTCAGATAACCTGGCCCCAAACCGTTTAGGGCTTTAAATGTCAATACCAGCACTTTGAATCGGGCCCGGACCTAGACTAGCAGCCAATGAAGCTGGAAAAGGACTGGCGTAATGTGGTCTCGTCGGCCAGTCCCTGTTAGTAAGCGTGCTGCCCTGTTTTGTACCAGTTTAAGTTTCCGGACCATTTTCAAAGGCAGCCCCACGTATAACGCATTGCAGTAATCCAAACGAGAGGTTATCAGAGCATGGATAACTGTAGCTAGGCTATCTCTGTCCAGATAAGGGCGCAGCTGGTATATCAGCCTAAGCTGATAAAAGGTGCTCTTTGCCACTGAGTTCACCTGTGCCTCAAGTGACAGTTCTGGATCCAAGAGCACCCCCAAACTACGGACCCGATCCTTTAGGGGGAGTGCAACCCCATCCAGGACAGGGCAAACATCACCTCGCCGGACAGATGAACCGCTAACAGTACCTCCGTCTTGTCTGGATTGAGTTTCAGTTTGACATGTCAGGGACTAAACTTGGAACCTTCTGCATGAAACTCATGCCTGAAACCCTGGAAAGCCATTGCTGCCAGTCAGTGTCAACAATACTGGGCTAGATGGACCAAATAAGGCAGCTTCCCAGGAATAAGGCAGGTGCTTTTCCACTGAGGAGGAATAAGGCAGGTGCTTTTCCACTGAATAAGGCAGGTGCTTTTCCACTGAGGAGGAATAAGGCAGGTGCTCTACCATTCTTCTGATGAGTGATACTCCTCCACCCCCTCTTTAGCTCAAAAGTAAAGCATGTCACTGATCCACTGGTCTACCAAAGGAGAAATGTGCAGCTTCCAACATTGTAAAAATATTTACGAATTCTCCGGATCTTTCTCCTGATGTTCACGATCGTATCTCGGCATGTCTTTCAGATAACTCAGCTTGGTTGCTTCATCGTCGTTTGAAACTTAATATGGCAAAGACTGAATTGCTTGTTTTTCCTCCTAAACCTTCTCCTCATCTCTCATTCTCTCTTACTGTCAATGATGTTACACTTACTCCAGTCAAGGAAGCTCGTAGTCTTGGCTTTATATTTGATTCCTCGCTGTCCTTTATTCCTCATATTGAGGCAGTAGCTAAATCCTGTCGTTTTTTCCTGTATAATATTGCGAGGATTCGATCATTTTTGTCTGTCTCTTCTGCCAAGACTCTTGTTCATGCATTGGTTATTTCTCGGTTGGACTACTGCAACCTTCTTCTCTCTGGCCTTCCTTCTTCTCACATCAGTCCGTTGGTTTCTGTTCACCACTCTGCTGCTAAGATCATCTTCTTGGCTCGCCGCTCTGACCATGTAACTCCACTTCTGAAATCTCTTCATTGGCTTCCAATTCACTTCAGAATCCAATATAAACTTCTCCTGTTGACCTACAAAGCTTTTCACTGTCTAGCTCCTTCCTATCTCTCCTCTCTCATCTCACACTATTGCCCCACTCATGCTCTTCGCTCCTCTGATGCCATGTTTCTCGCCTGCCCAAGGGTCTCTACTTCCCTTGCTCGGCTTCGTCCATTTTCTTCTGCTGCCCCTTATGCCTGGAACGCTCTTCCAGAACATTTGAGAACTACAAGTTCAACCGCAGCTTTTAAAGCTCAGCTAAAAACTTTTCTTTTTCCTAAAGCTTTTAAAACTTGATTTTGTTCTGACTTTATACTGTTAGTTTTACCCTACCCAGTGCCTGTTTACCCTACCCTGTGCCTGTTTGCATTCTCTTCCCCTCCTTATTGTTTCATTATGATTTTATTAGAATGTAAGCCTATGCGGCAGGGTCTTACTATTTACTGTTCTACTCTGTACGGCACCATGTACATTGATGGTGCTATATAAATAAATAAATAAATAAATAAATAATAATAATAATAATAATAATAATAATAATAATAATAGTTGGTGTTATGGGAGCATCTATAAGGCAGGTTTGTGTGGCCTATAATTAAATTATTGAACAAACAATTTAATGAGGCAGACAATCCAAGGTTGATCTTTCATAGAATCATAGAATAGCAGAGTTGGAAGGGGCCTACAAGGCCATCGAGTCCAACCCCCTGCTCAATGCAGGAATCCACCCTAAAGCATCCCCGACAGATGCTTGTCCAGCTGCCTCTTGAAGGCCTCTAGTGTGGGAGAGCCCACAACCTCCCTAGGTAACTGATTCCATTGTCGTACTGCTCTAACAGTCAGGAAGTTTTTCCTGATGTCCAGCTAGAATCTGGCTTCCTTTAACTTGAGCCCATTATTCCGTGTCTTGCACTCTGGGAGGATCGAGAAGAGATCCTGGCCCTCCTCTGTGTGACAACCTTTTAAGTATTTGAAGAGTGCTATCATGTCTCCCCTCAATCTTCTCTTCTCCAGGCTAAACATGCCCAGTTCTTTCAGTCTCTCTTCATAGGGCTTTGTTTCCAGACCCCTGATCTTCCTGGTTGCCCTCCTCTGAACACGCTCCAGCTTGTCTGCGTCCTTCTTGAATTGTGGAGCCCAGAACTGGATGCAATACTCTAGATGAGGCCTAACCAGGGCCGAATAGAGAGAACAAGTACCTCACGTGATTTGGAAGCTATACTTCTACTAATGCAGCCCAAAATAGCATTTGCTTTTCTTGCATATCGCACTGTTGGCTCATATTCAGCTTGCAATCTACAATTCCAAGATCCTTCTCGTTTGTAGTATTGCTGAGCCAAGTATCCCCCACCTTGTAACTGTGCATTTGGTTTCTATTTCCTAAATGTAGAACTTGGCATTTATCCCTATTAAATTTCATCCTGTTGTTTTCAGCCCAGCACTCCAGCCTATCAAGATCACTTTGAAGTTTGTTTCTGTCTTCCAGGGTATTAGCTATCCCACCCAATTTTGTGTCATCTGCAAATTTGATAAGTGTTCCCTGCACCTCCTCATCCAAATCATTAATAAAAATGTTGAAGAGCTCTGGGCTCAGGACTGAGCCCTGCGATACCCCACTCGTTGCCTCTCCCCAGTTTGAGAAGGTTCCATTGATAAGTACATTGATAAGTCCGATTCTGTAGCCAACTGTGAATCCACCTAATAGTTGTTCCATCTAGCCCACTTTTAGCTAGTTTGTTAATCAGAATGTCATTTTACTTTGTCAAAAGCTTTGCTGAAGTCAAGATATATGACGTCCACAGCATTCCCACGGTCCACAAGGGAGGTTACCCTATCAAAAAATGAGATCAAATTAGTCTGACGGGACTTGTTCTTGACAAATCCATGTTGGCTTCTAGTGATCACCACATTGATTTCAAGGTGTTTACAGATTGACTTCTTTATAATCTGCTCAAGAATTTTCCCACGGATGGATGTCAGGCTGACTGGTCTATAGTTCCCAGGTTCCTCCTTTTTTCCCTTTTTGAAGATAGGGACAACGTTAGCCCTCCTCCAGTCGTCTGTCACCTCACCCGTCTTCCATGATTTTGCAAAGATAATAGACAAAGGTTCTGAGAGTTCTTCCGCTAGCTCCTTCATTACTCTAGGATGCAGTTCATCGGGCCCTGAAGATTTGAACTCATTCAAGGAAATTAGGTGTTCTTTGACCATTTGTTTATCAATCTCAAACTGTAATCCTGCCCCCTCAACTTCTGCTTCACTTTTTCCAGGGGGTCATAGACCCGCTTTTGGGAGAAGACTGAGGCAAAGTAGGAATTGAGCACTTCAGCCTTTTCTTTGTCATCTGTTATCAATTTGCCATCCTCATTAAGCAGTTTAACCACCATTTCTTTCCTCTGTCTTTTACTACTCACGTATCTGAAGAAAGCCTTTTTATTGCTTTTAGCATCCCTTGCAAATCTCAGCTCATTCTGAACTTTAGCCTTCCTGACGCCATTTCGGCACTTCTGCGCCACCTGTCTGTACGCTTCTTTTGTAGCCTGGCCTTCCTTCCACTTCCTGTATATATCCCTTTTTGTTTTCAGGTCATCTCTAAGCTTTTTGTGGAGCCACATTGATTTCCTCTGTTGTCTTCTGTCTTTTCTCCTTGTTGGAATTGTTTGTAACTGTGCCTTTAAAATTTCCTTTTTTAAATACTCCCACCCATCCTGCACTCCTTTTCTCATTAGGCTCATTTGCCATGGGACCTTACTTATCATAGTTCTGAGTTTATTAAAATCAGCTTTCCTAAAATCCAGAGTACGTGTATGGCTACACTCAACTTTTGTCTCCTTCATAATCAAGAATTCAAGTATGACGTGGTCACTTTCCCCCAGAGTTCCCGTAACTGCCACTTTATCCACTAAGTCATCCCTATTGGTCAATATCAAGTCAAGGATTGCTGATCCTCTAGTTCCTTCCTCCACTTTCTGTAGGAGAAAGTTATCACCCACACATGTCAGGAATTTCTTGGAAGGGCCGCTTTTGGCAGTATTGGTCTCCCAACAGATATCAGGGTAATTGAAGTCCCCCATCACTACTACATCACATTTCCTTGAAACACTGGCAATTTGTTTCTCAAAAGTTTCGTCCTCGTCTTCTCCTTGATTGAGTGGTCGGTAGTAGACTCCGATTATCATGTTCTTGTTATTCCTTTCCCCATTTATTTTAATCCAGATGCTCTCGATGGGGCTCCCAGTCTGATTCGCCTGTATTTCTGTGCAGGGATAGGTATTTTTAACATATAGTGCAACTCCACCTCCCTTTCTATTTCTTCTGCTCTTTTTGAACAAGTTATATCCTTCAATTGCTATATTCCAGTCATGGGAGTCATCCCACCAAGTTTCAGTTATACCTATCAAGTCGTATTTGCCTTATTTATTTATTTATTTATTTATTTATTTATTTATTTATTACACTTATATACCGCTCCCATAGCCAGGGCTCTCTGGGCAGTTTACAGAAATTCTAAAATTGAGGTAAAAACAAGTATACAAAATTTAAAACTCTAAAACACATACACACATAAAGCATTAAAAACTGATTAAAAACTAAACATGTGGGTAAACATGTAATAAGAGTTCAAGTTCATTCTGTTTGTTTCTCATGCTCTGGGCATTAATATATAGACATCGAAGACCATGTGTTTTATAGTCTGGCTTTGTTCCTACATTGTTGCAGACACTATTTTGGGGCACTATTGGAGCTGTTCTCTGTACTGTGGTGCATTGGCCTTCATCCATTGTTGCCTCGAGGTTTACGTCTCCCGCCCCCGTAAGATTCAGTTTAAAGCCCTCCTGATCAAGTTCTTCATGCTGTGGCCGAACACATTCTTTCCAGCTCTTGTGAGGTGCAACCCATCCCTTGCCAGCAGTCCATGTTCCAAGTAGCGTAGCCCGTGGTCCCAGAATCCAAAACTCTCACGACGGCACCACCTTCGAAGCCAGTCGTTCATCCGGAGTATTTTTCTTTCCCTTTCTAATCCTCTTCCAAGAACCTTTGATTCTGCCTGTTACCAAAACTGCGTGACATTTGGGAATTTCCCAAACACACTGACAAAATTAACATCAGGTCCTCCTCAACAGAACCAACATCTTACTCACTAAGACCAAATGAGCTGGATACCACTGTTCTTGAAATAATGCACTTTGTTAAATGAGTCTTAAATCCAGCGTAACAGGCCTAGTAGATTTGAGTGGATTCTGGTACTGGCGTTTTTTAAGTTGACCATGTCTTTGAGAATAAGCTGTTGATTATATCCATGCACATGTCTCCCTCTAGTGGCTAGCCTCTTATAAACAGACTTACCAAGTTGATTAGCCTTGAGTCTTGCTCTAGCCCAAGGACAGCAACTTGTGGCCCTCCTGATGTTTTGGCTTACAACTAGTGGAGGCTAGTGGCTCCAATTTCAGTGGGGCTGTGAATCCATTCTGGGGTTCAGTCAGAACCAGCCAGAGCTCTAAAGGAGCTATTCAAGGTGCTGAACCTATTTGGGGGATATGGTTCAGCACTTTGGATAGCTCTTTTAGAGTTCTAGCTGGTTCTGACTGAAACTCAAAATGGATTCACAACCCCATCAAAACTGGACTCACCAGCCTCCACTGCTTACAACACCCACCAGCCTTAGTCAACACAGGTATGGTATTGATGATGAACAAGGAGAGTTTACCTACGTTTCCTCCAAAGGATCCAGTGTAATTGACTATTTTTTAATCCATAAGGAACTGGAATTATTGGGTTGTAATCTTAAAATTGCTGAGCGGCTCGACAGTGATCACTTGCCTTTGGAGCTCTATCTTACTTTGCCAGGGAATATAAAGACAACAGTGCAATATCCCTTCCTTTCTAATATGAACTCTGTGCCAACTATTAAAAGAATAAGATGGTCAAAAGACTCTGAATACCAGTTTAAGACCATTACCTCTGCTCCATCTACTCTAAAGATCTTTAATCGTATTATTGAAGCTACGTCCCCTGAAAGTGGTATGCTTGCTTATGAAGAGCTGTCTCAAACGCTGTACCCTATACTTTATAGAAATGCCACCAATCTAAATGGTACAAGACACCAGTCTAAAAAGTGGTTCGACAGAGAATGTGCCCAACTAAGAAGAGAAATCCAGGGGGTTTACCGTTCATATCGAGAGAACAACGATCCCCGATTACCTAGATTATATTATGAACTAAAAAAGGATTATAAAAAACTTCTTCAACAGAAGAAAAATGAGGCAGATAAAGAAATCTGGGAAATGCTGATAGCGGCCTCTATTTCCAATAACATGAACTCTTTTTGGCAAATAGTGTCAGGCGCCCTAGGTAACTGTAATGGAAGTGGCGACTGTCATGTTCCCCCTGAGATCTGGGAGTCCCACTTCCGAGCGGTCTGTGGGAACTGTGATACGCTAAACCTTGCACCCACTCTGCCTCCAGACACTCCTGAATGGCCAAACGTGGACTATACCACGGTAGAGGATCTAATTTTACGGCTAAAGCCAGGCAAGGCACCAGGACCTGACGGCATCCCCCCTGAAATGCTGAAATGTAACATTGGATGGTGGTCAGCTCTTTTATCATCTCTCTTCTCCCTAATAAACAAAACCGGAGTAGTTCCAGTGATCTGGCTGAAAGCATTTGTTGTTCCAATACACAAAAAGGGCCCTAAAGACGACCCACATAACTATCGTCCCATCAGCCTACTATCCATTGTGGGGAAAATTTATGCAAGTTTCCTAAATGATAAGTTAAAAGCCTGGATCAGTGAAAAGAATATCTTGGGAAGAGAGCAGATTGGGTTTAAATCTGGATGCTCATCTCTTGACCACTGTCAAGTTCTGGCCCACATGGCATATAAATATACTGCCCTAAAGGGCGGCAAACTTTTTGCTGCCTTTATGGATTTTAAATCTGCATTCGATTCAATCTCTCGGCCCCACCTCTGGAGGAAACTAAAACATCTCTCTATTGAAAGTAGACTTTTATGCTTGATCCAATCATTATACCATAATAATTTAATCCAAGTGCGATACAGCAAGTATGGTCATCTTACTAATGAGATTGCTGCCAAACAAGGCGCCAGACAAGGTTGCATCCTGGCACCTACTTTATTTAATCTGTATTTAGTTGATCTTCCCAACTCGCTAGCGAAAATCCAATCTCATCCGCCTAAAATCGGCTCAACCCCAGTCTCACTCCTCCTATATGCTGATGATGCCGCCCTGATATCACAAACACGTTTGGGTCTTAAACGCCTAATGAACGGCTTTGTAGACTTTTGTGAGAAGAACTCTTTAACAATCAATAACTTTAAATCCAAAGTGATGGTCTTCAGTAAGAGGAAGATTAAATTGACCTGGACTATAGGGGGGAAGAGAATCTCCCAGGTTGATTCCTATAAATACCTGGGGATTTGGTTTCGGGAAACCCTAAACTGGGGCACCCATGTTAAGCATGTAAAGACCAAGGCCGAGCAGGCAGCTGGTGCGCTTGCTCGGTTTCACTACACAAAGGGTGGGAAATTTCTACCAGCAACCATTCGGGTTTTTCGAGCCAAAACGGTGTCCCAGACTCTGTTTGGGTCACCAATCTGGCTACCTTATTACAAAGGATCTTTTGAAAGTATCCAACTCCTCTTTCTAAGGTTAATATTTGGGGCCCCAAAATGTGTTTCTGGTGCGGTTTTAAATTTGGAAGCAGGACTTAATTCGCTTAATTCTCTAGCGTGGACCTACACTATATACTTTTGGCTTCGTTGCCACTTAGCCACTACTTCTAATTCTCTACTCTCACTGATCCCGCTGGACACTGGTAAATCCCGCTGGGCAAAAACGATTGAAGAAAAAATCTGCACTAGCGGGCTCTCGCCTCCTCATCTGCTAGTAATGGACCTAGCAAAGGCTAAATCGATTGTTAAACAGCGATTAGCGGATATTGACCGGCAGGAACTACAGGGAGCTGCCTGTGGCCCATGCTCCCCATACTCATTAGGCCTAACTAGATACACTAATAAAGATGGTCCTCCATATTTATGCTGGTTGACTATTCCCAAGTATAGGAGGGCATTTACCTTGGCGAGATTTAATGCCCTTTCTTCCAGGTTGATGGAAGGTAGATTTAAAAAAATTCCTTTATGCAAAAGATGCTGCCCTTGTAACGAAATTGAAGTAGAAACCATTACCCATGTCCTGTTTTTCTGTAGCTTCTATGACGATATCAGAAAAGAGCTGATACATCCTATTATACAGGCTTTGCCTGGCCGCTCCCCAGAGACCCTGATGGTTAGCCTCCTCCAGGGCCAAAATAAATCAATTACTATACAGGTTGCCAAGTTTCTGAATCTGGCCATTCTCCTCAGACCACATATGATTGCTTGAATTTTCCTCCTATGTTCTGTTCAAGATCTAATGTTAATACATGTCCCATCCTTGCTCTGATCTTACTCCCTTTTACCCTTGATTTTTATGTATTAAAATGTATTACTAATGATATGTTTTATTTTTAGGTTATCTTATTGACCTTTTACTTGAAATAACTGTACATTTCTTTTTCTGGTCTATTGACTGTAAATAAAGGATTGAACACAGCCAGTGGAGAGGGATGATGGGAGTTACAGGCTAAAACATAAGGAGGGCACAAGTTGCCCACCACCACTACAGCCTTTGCTTTCTCACCACTTTGTTTGTATGCAGCTTTGAGAAGAATGTTCCCACTGCCGGTCTCAGGGATAGAGGCATGCTTGTGTAGCATATACATATTCATTGAAAATAGCAAATGACATATAATGCAATGGAACCCTAAGGCAATGGTTCACAAGCTGTGGCTGCAGTGAGTAGCTGGCTGGCAAATTGCTCATTCTGTTTTACAGCAACTGCATCACATGAAGAGGCAGGATGCACGCTTATTGTAAATGTTTATATTACAGGGATTTCCAGGGATCTCAGCTGGGAAGGGAAGTGGCTCATGCACTTGTAAGTCTAGTGTAGCATTGTGGCTAAAAGACTGAGCGACAAATCAGGAAGTCCCTAGTTCTTGCCTAGGCCATGAACTCACTAGTTGGCCTCAGGTCTGTAGGTCAGTAGATGGCATCATGAGGGGCTGTAGCTCAGCGGCGAAGCTTGCAGAAGGCTTTAAGTTCTGTCCTTGGCATTTCCAGTTGAACCTTGAGGTAGTAGGTCGTTGATGGGAAAGATACAATCCTGGACACACACTGGAGAGAGCCCTCAGTCAGAGTGTACAATACTGGACTGGATGGATCAGTGGTCAGTATAAGGCAGCTTCCTGTGCAGCCTACCCATCTTCAACACTGAGATATTTTATTGGAAAAAATCATTTGGAAACCAATCAACCCACCCACCAACCAAAGACACTATATCTTGTATCAGTAGCATATTATCCAAAATGGCTGAAAAAACATGGACAAAAAATCTGGCAGGGGATCAAGACATGAAAAGTAAATCATATTCTTATACAACATTCAGCAGGTCTTATCTTATCTCTTCATAAGTTTTTGTTCTGCATACTTTAACTGCATATATCATGCCACTTTTCTTATGTACTCAAAGCACAATATTTAAGAGGTGGATGCCAATTTTGATGGGGAGGCTTGTTTATTTCTAAGATATAGCACCCGCTTTTAAGCTCAACATCTTTCAAAGCAGCGTACATCATAATATAACAAAGGCGAGGGAAGAAATCTATCCCATCTTATTTAAAACCATGCTGCATATTCTATTCATGCTGTGTGACTGGTCCCATCAAATTCAGCTCTACATCCTGCTTTATGTGGCAAAGCGCACAGAACAGTACCTGGATGAGGGAAGTTAATATTTGTAAAGTGGATGATCAACCTCCCACAGGCAGGGCAGGAAGGAGAACTTGTGTTGTTGCTACTATAAAGATGGCTAACTCTAATTAGAAGTTCTAAGCCCCAACTGGGTTTTATACTAACGTTTTAAGTTCCTCCGTAAGACACTGAACACCACAGAATCTCTGTTACAATACTTTACAATCCAGTGTAGACTTAGAATACAGATTTTTGTTCCAGTGCTTTACAGGAAGTGGTGCTCCTGTAAACATGGCTCTCTATTCAAGTGTAGCCTTCCACATTATTATGGAAAAGTTTGAGAACTTCTGTCTAGAATGATGAGAATCAGCTAGCAGTGCCAAGCAGGCCTATCCCAAACTGTCAATTTGACATACGCAGTGGTGGCTGCTACTTTGCACAGACCAGCAGATAAAATGATGTGTGTGTGAGGGGGGAACACCCTTGAGAATTATACTGCCAAGCAGTATCTCATTAGCTCCATGGAAAAATAGCCCCTCAATGCTAGTACACCTTGTAAGACTAATGGTTCTTCTGGTCCGAACTTGAACCATTGATCTTTTTAGTCATGAATTTTACCAATAATGAGCAACAAACGTTAGCTTGCCAAAACTAATGCTTTATATAATGAATTGTTGCGTTGCTCCCATCAAACCAGAATACACATAATCATATTTTCCTGTTGAAAGATTTCCTAGGGCAACATATATCAGATAAAACAGCAGAGTCTTGCACTACTTTAAAAGACCAATGGTTGCACAGTTTGTCTTTAAGGTGCCTTAGGCCTGCCCTCTGGAATGTATTGGATGACATATATATGATTGGTTGCTTTATCTTCTTCTCAAGAACTTTTGGAATTCACTGGGAAACAAACATCCTGAACTATGTAAATGGTGTTTTCCTCTTCCTTTGGTTTGGTTTGTTTTTTATTCCGCTAAATACTCAATAGGCAAGCAATGAATCTGGCTAGCCTGTTTGTTCATGTCTATTATTAGCAAAGAGGCATTTCCTTTTATTGATAAGACTGAACCAAGTGCTTTCCATGTAGATAAACCTAGGGCCAAATCAGACAAGAAGTAGGCGCTCTATGATTGGATATCTCCGTGTTTTCACTTTTACCTTAAGCTACTCATGGTAGCTTAAAGTGGGCACTTACTCACCGAACAGAAGGCAAAAGAGGTTACAGAGTTGCATTAAAAATGGCACATGCTGTGAGCAGGTGACCTGTGTGCCTGATCAGTCTGCTGCCAGAAGGTTATTGCTGATGGGCAATTTCAAGGACCCTTCCGGCTCTCCCTTCTGATGGTTCTTTATCTTTCAGCAGCACTTGGTCTGCCCAGCCCTTTAAACAGAGGACTCCTTCAAATAGAGCACTGTCCTCTGCAATGTAGGACCCAGAGCCACCTTATTGCACATTTTATTAAATCAGCAGCACTCCCATACTCTAAATACACTGACACCCCTCCCCCCATCAAAGCTGCTATAGAAAAACATACGGATATCTGTATGTTTTCAGTTGTAGAATTAATCATATCTTAGGATAGGGAGTGTGATTCAGTTTGGGGAAATGGTGTAGGGTTTAACCGTCACCACCCCAAAACACACTGCAGAGCTGCTGCTCTGGTCAAATTTAGACACCCCTTTCAGTGCTTTTAGATGAAAATGAAAACATCAGGTCAGCTGTGTGTTCTCTGTTTTGGACCTTAGCTCTTCAAGGAAGATCCAATGTGAAGTTTCAACTGATAACCACGGGCCAGATTTAAAAACTGGCATGAAACAGAGAATTGAAAGAGATGATAGAAAGTCAAACAAACCCCACAATGGGGGTCTACAGTTTTGCATGACTTCAGTGGCCAAAGATGCCACGGAATTGATTAGTTTTCTAGCATGGAATCTATGAATTTTTAAATATCAACTCAGATTTCTACAAAAATAAGGGCCATATCCCATAACAAAATCGGAGTTTCAAGTAGCTTGAGCGGATTCCCCCTTAAAAGGCAACTGGAAATAATTTTAAATAGATACGTTGAATAGACTTGTCTAAATGAGGCATGCAGAACAGTGGATCATAAACTTGGTTGTATGATGACCAGTACTGTAATTTACTTCTTTTTTTGTGCATCAGGGCAATGAGAAGCACTTTGGATAGTTCCTTTAGAGTTCTGACAGGTTCTGACTGAAACCCAGAGTGGATTCACTGCCCCACTCACCGCCACCAGCCTCCACTGCATCCTGAAATGTTCTTTATTGCATCTATGTGGGGAATGTTTCAAAGGCTTCTACAATCCCATCCATCCATCCAACCCAACCCAACCCAACCCAACAAAGTTGTAAATCTTCATCTGGAAGAATAATCCACACAGTCTAGGATTTCTTTCAAGTTTCTGCTGCATTGAAGAAACTAGATTTGTCCTCTCTCTGTTGTCCTTCCATCGGTAGACAAAGTCATTATTGTTCAGGCAGGCATTTGGGATATACGTAGGGTGGTTTCTTGCTGAAGGTTTTTTTAATTGATTGCTGCTGTTTCATTTAATGTTATGTTTTCAATTTGCTTTTACATTATGTTTAATTAATATTAATATTTAATTTTTAATCTCACTTTTATTGTAGGCTGTCATGAGTGCCATTTTGTGGTGGAAAGGTGGGATATAAATTGAATAAAGAAGCTGCTTTTCAGTTTGTTGTTTTTAATTTAAACTGAATTTAAACCAGTTGCACCTTCAACTGATGGCGGAAGGTTCAGTATTTTTGTTCTGCTTTGCTTAGTCATGGCTACAGGTACACTGAAAGTGTATGGGGTACTGAATCATGTTTCAGAATTAGTGACATGCAATAGCGGTTGCATGAGCATTTCACCATGCATCCAACTTGCAACTCATCATTCTTCCTCCGGTTTCTTTATGGTGGCACAATACATCCGGTTGAGTTATGGATTGTCAAAGAGTGAAGTAATAACATACAACTGCTTCAGCGTGTGCCAACTCTTATCTTGATTATTAGGACTGGGTAGGCATTTCACACTTTTGAACCAACATGCAAACCGAAACTCAATTATCCTTCAAAATTCACACTTCTCTAATTTTTGCAATGGAGTTTACAAAAATCTGTATATTAGAAGGAGATGCGTGCAAAGATTTTTATTTATTTATTTATTTATTGCATTTCTATACCGCCCAATAGCCAAAGCTCTCTGGGCGGTTCACAAAATGTGTATATTAGTGAAAATAATTTTTTCACCGCCCAGAGAGCTTCGGCTATTGGGCGGTATAAAAATGTAATAAATAAATAAATAAACATTTTAAAATGCATAATATTAGGGAAAATGTTTGAAAAATGTGCACTTTAGGCAAAAATGTGTGTATTAGGAGGAATGCATACCAAAATGTGTACATATTTTCACGCTATTTTTTTTTTCAAAAGAACTCTCAGAGTTTTGGAGCTAGCAAACCTAAGATTGAAAAAATGAGAAACTGAGCAAAACTGAAATTGACAGATTCATGTATTCCTACTGGGTTCATATACACACTACCCCAATGTGATGAAATGACCCTAAGATTAATCTTATTACTCATTTATTTATTCATATAGGGTTGAAAGTAAGTACACCATCCAGTGGTGTCCTTCTGGTACCCCAAACCTACTGTTTGTGGAAGCTTATTTTCATCTTTGCTCAAGTGTCATGTCCAGTACTTTGATTCTACTTGTGCAAGCTCTTCCACAAACCCTTTTACAAACTGTTGCTCAACTTATTAGGACTACATTTATGCTAGAAGTGTTCTGCCAGTAAGCTGACCATATGGAAAGGAGGACAGGGCTCCTGTATCTTTAACAGTTGTATAGAAAAAGGAATTTCAGCAGGTGTCGTTCGTATGCATGCAGCACCTAATGAAATTTCCTCTTCATTCCAACAGTTAAAGCTGCAGGAGCCCTGCCCTCTTTTGTATCTGGTCACTCTAGTATAGCTCCTGCAGCTTTAGCTGCTGTGGTGAAAGGGGTATTTCACCAGGTGCTGCATGCATACAAATCACACTTCCTGAAATTCCCTTTTCTATGCAACTGTTAAAGATACAGGAGCCCTGTCCTCCTTTCCATGTGGTCACCCTAACTAACACTGTTAGCTGGACATTGCCACCTCTTGCATTTTTCTGCTAGCCTAACATTGAGCACCATCCTTACTTAAGACATTGATAAATCACTTTTCTGGCATTGCACTGAAGGTGGTCTATATTTTTTTAAAAAACACACACACACAAACAAACCCCCAAAACAAAAACCATACAATCCAATGGACATGGTAGAAAAGGACAAACAGATGGGGAGGGAAGAGGAAAATAAGCAAATTCAGGTATACAGTATTACTTAGCAATTATAATTGCAAGGTGAAATGGTCACTGGTGGAGATAATTCTGGGAGGGGATGAGCCAAGTGGCAGTTTTCAATGCTCCCTCAGAGAAGACAAGGAATAATGATGATGATGATGATGATAATAATAATAATGCCTAAAATGGCTAGGCACTATACAACATGGTGAAAAAAGGAAGGTGGATCAATTGATGAAATCCAGGGTGAATAGCTGTCAAAAGAGAACAACAGAAGAGCCAGTGTAGTGTAGTGTTGAACTGGGGCTTGGGAGATCCGGGTTCTAGTCCCCACTCAGCTATAAAGCTCACTGGGTGACGTTGGGCCAGTCACTGTCTCCCAGCCTAACCTACTTCACAAGGTTGTTGTGGGATAATATGAATAATACATATGAAGGTCATGTATGCGCCTTGGGCTCCTTGGAGGAAAAGGTGGGGTATCAATGTAATGAATGAGGAGAAAGACATTTCCTCAGATGCCTTGGTCCCAAACCATACAGTGCTTTAAAGGTTGATTGGGGAGAAATCTTCAACAGATTAAAATGTTCCAATGAAAAAGATTATTTCAAAAAAGAGCACTTTTCCGATGAAAAAGATTATTTCAAAAAAGACATTGCACATTGACTCAAACATGTCAGCCATTTTATAAAATCAGGGGAAGTTGAACTGACGAGAAGGAAATCAGCATGGAGTGGAGAAGAAGTGATGTGTGCAAATTGTAAAATACATTTTAATTACTTTTTAATATGTGCCTGGGGAGCTCTGGGGGATACGGGGATGCCCACATAACTGTGGTCACGGGTAGGGGGAGGTATGGTGCTAGGGGAGGAACAGGCCAGATGAGGAGAAGAGGGGATAGATTCCTTACAGCTATTCCCTCTTCTGGTTCCTACCCCAACCGGATAGTTCCTGGTGGCCATATCAGCTTGCTCTCGGGTCTGGTGGTGCTGCTGCTGAACGCCAGGTCAGTCCAGAATAAAATCTCCCTCATCCATGATTTGATTGTGGATGAGGGGGCTGACCTGGTATGCATCACTGAGACCTGGGTGGGTGAACTGGGTGGGGTTGCTCTCACCCAGCTCTGCCCTCCTGGGTACTCGGTGCAGCACCAGCACAGACTCGAGGGCCGGGGAGGGGGGGTTGCCGTGGTCTATAGGAATACAATCTCCCTCTCTAGGCTTCCTGTTCAGTCGAGTGCTGGTCTGGAGTGTTTGTACTGTGTGTTGGGTACTCGAGACAGATTAGGGATTCTGCTGGTGTACCGTCCACCCCGCTGCCCAACAGTCTCCCTGCCTGAGCTGACGGAGGTTGTCTCAGACCTGGTGTTGAGGACCCCCAGGATGGTGGTTCTGGGGGATCTCAACTTCCATGCCGAGGCTGCTGTATCTGGAGCGGCTCAGGACTTCATGGCTGCCATGACAACCATGGGGCTGTCTCAACATGTCATCGGCCCAACACATGCAAAGGGACACACACTTGATCTGGTTTTCTCGACTGGACAGGAGGATGGTGATCTGGAAGTGGGGGAACTAACATCTACCCCCTTGTCATGGTCGGATCACTTCCTACTGAGGTTTAGACTCTCGGCGGCCTTTCCCCTCTGCAAGGGTGGGGGGCCTATTAAAATGGTCCGCCCCCGGAGGCTAATGGACTCCGATGGATTCCAGAGGGCTCTGGGGGATTTTCCTGCTGATATGGCCGGTGCTCCTGTCGAAGCCCAGGTCGCTCTGTGGAATGCAGAGATGACTCGGGCGGTTGACACGATCGCGCCCAAGCGTCCTCTCCCTCTGAGCAGAGCCCGGTCAGCTCCTTGGTATACATCTGAGCTGAGGGCGATGAAGCAAGAGGGGAGACGGCTAGAACGCAGGTGGAGGAAAACTCGTGCTGGGTCTGATCGAACACGGGCTAGAGCTCACTATCGAGCCTACTCTGTGGCGGTGAGGGTGGCAAAGAGGCAGTTCTTTTCCACCAGCATTGCGTCTTCTCGGTGTCGTCCGGCGGAGCTTTTCCGAGTGGTTTGTGGCCTGTTACACTCTGGGCCAGGGCGTGAGATAGTTGAACCCTCGGTAGCACGCTGTGACGAGTTTGCACGGCACTTTGAAGATAAAGTCGCTCAGATTCGTCGTGAATTGGACACCACACTTAATGCAGCACCACTAGTAGAGGCGTTCAGAGCGCCGTCCGGCTCAGTTTTATTGGATGAGTTTCAGTTATTGAGGCCCGAGGATGTGGACAAGGTGCTTGGCCAAGTCCGGTCGACCACCTGTGTGCTTGACCCTTGCCCCTCGTGGCTCATTACATCAAATAAGGAGGGGATCGCCGGCTGGGTCCAGGAGGTTGTAAATGCCTCCTTGAGAGAGGGAGTGGTGCCGGCCTCTTTAAAAGAGGCGGTAATTAGACCACTCCTGAAGAAGCCTAATCTGGACCCGGAAGATGTAAACAACTACAGGCCGGTGGCTAATATCCCTTTCCTGGGCAAGGTGCTTGAGCGGGTGGTTGCAGGACAACTCCAGGCACTCTTGAATGAAACGGATTATCTAGATCCATTTCAATCGGGTTTCAGGCCTGGTTTTGGAACAGAAACTGCCTTGGTCGCCCTGTGGGATGACCTCTGTCGGGAGAGAGACAGGGGGAGTGCGACCCTGTTGGTTCTCCTGGACCTCTCAGCGGCCTTCGATACCATCGACCATGGTATCCTTCTGGATAGGTTGTCTGAACTGGGAGTTGGAGGTACTGCGTTGCAGTGGTTCCGCTCCTACTTGGATGGCCGATTCCAGAAGGTGATGCTGGGGGATTATTGCTCTGTGCCGTGGCTCCTAAGCCATGGGGTTCCGCAGGGCTCTATTTTATCCCCTATGCTGTTTAACATATACATGAAGCCGCTGGGGGAGGTTATCCGGAGATGTGGACTGAGGTGTCATCAATATGCGGATGACACCCAGCTCTACCTTTCCTTTTCATCAAACCCAGGTGAGGCAGTGACTGTTCTGAACCAGTGCCTGGGCACGGTAATGGACTGGATGAGGGCTAACAAACTGAGACTCAATCCAGACAAGACGGAGGTACTGTTAGCGGGTGGTTCATTTGTCCGGCGAGGTGATGTTTGCCCTGTCCTGGACGGGGTTGCACTCTCCGTAAAGGATCGGGTCCGTAGTTTGGGGGTGCTCTTCGATCCAGAACTGTCACTTGAGGCACAGGTGAACTCAGTGGCAAAGAGCACCTTTTATCAGCTTAGGCTGATATACCAACTGCGCCCTTATCTGGACAGTGATAGCCTAGCTACAGTTATCCATGCTCTGATAACCTCTCGTTTGGATTACTGCAATGCGTTATACGTGGGGCTGCCTTTGAAAACGGTCCGGAAGCTTCAGCTGGTACAAAACAGGGCAGCCCGTTTACTAACAGGGACTGGCTGGCGAGATCACATTACGCCAGTCCTTTTACAACTTCATTGGCTGCCAGTCCAGGTCCGGGCCCGATTCAAAGTGCTGGTATTGACATTTAAAGCCCTAAACGGTTTGGGGCCAGGTTATTTGAAGGAACGCCTCCTCCCATATGTACCTACCCGGACCTTAAGATCATCTACAGGGGCCCTTCTCCGTGAGCCCCTGCCAAAGGAAGTGAGGCAGGTGGCTACTAGGAGGAGGGCTTTCTCCGTTGTGGCACCCCGGTTGTGGAATGAGCTCCCCAGAGAGGTCCGCCTGGCGCCTACACTGTACTCCTTTCGTCGCCAGCTGAAGACCTTTTTATTCACTCAGTATTTTAACACTTAATTTTAACTTAAATTTAAATTATACTGTTTTAACTCTGTATTTTAACCTTATATCAATTTTGCTGCGTGGTTTTATACTGGTTGTGCTTTTTATATTGTATTTTGTATTTGTATTTTTAACTTGTTGGTTGTTTTATGATGATTTTAATTTTTGTGAACCGCCCAGAGAGCTTCGGCTATTGGGCGGTATAAAAATGTAATAAATAAATAAATAAATAAATAAATAACGTGACTCATGGTTCCTTCCTTTGCACTCCCTCCAGTGCAATGTGCAGTGTGGAAGACACATACATTTGCCACAAGGAAGTTGTGCACAAGAAGATAACGGAAGCTCAGCTCCATCAGCTGGAAAGGACAGCTCAGCATCCTGTTTCCCAATGGGCCAGCAACGTCATGCTTCCCACAACCTCACAAGTGGAGCTCCCATCTTCAGATGTTATACCGGAAATGTGTGAATACATAGATATGTGAAATGAGTGCATTTATCTTAGCATCTTGCCTGGATCGTCATGAGTTGCTGTGAGAAAATACTAGATAAAAAGCTCCAGACCAGACATGTCTCATAGCAGCCTTTTCCAACCTGGTGCCCTGCAGATATGTTGGTATACAATTTCCATAATTTCCCAGCCTGGCTGGAGGATTATGGGGATTGTAGTCAAACAAATCTGCAGGGCACCAGGTTGGGGAAAGATTCCTTATGCCAATATATATTAAAAAATCTGTTCCCACATCTAAGGCGTGAAATCCAGTCTTCTTGCTCAGCCTTTCTTGCTGTTTCCAGGCTAGTAGCAATGAAAATTTAGAAATTATTATTATAATTTAAATAGAAATACAATACATCTCACCCTAATGTGGAAGACTGAGACTGCCTGTTCAGTCTGCTGACCAGGGGCTGAATGTGGATGGGCAACAATTCTGATGGTTCTTGATTGATTGCATTTCTATACTGCCTTTCTAGACTAATCAAGACAGTTTACAAAAGGTCCAAAACCTAAAAACCATAATCAATTAAAAATAACAGTAAAAACAACATTAAAAACCATAACAACCTTAAAAAAACCCAAGAATGAATGAATACCTTTATTGAATAAGTCTACTGACCATTTCAAAAAATCACATATTATTAAAAACAAACAAATACTTAAAATTTATGATTTAAAATTCTAAAACAATATACAGTTCATAATTAATACATTATATATGAAAAAACCAAGATAAAAATATGCATCTTAATCCCCTTCCTGAACGAGGGAGCATGGGGACTGATTGTAACACCAAAGGGAGTTTGTTCTAGAGTTTGCGAGCAACACAGGAGAAAGCCCTTTAAATTAAAATTCAGCAGGATAGAACCTTCAGATAGAGGACTGTCTTCTATAAAAGAGTACACATGGACACCCCATGACATGACTTTGATGACAAGGAGAAAGAGAGCTGGGTTTCATCAGCATACTGGTGACATCCTTCTCTCCAACTCTCCAGATGAACTCTCTCAGTGCCTTCATATTGATCAGCATTCTGATGCCCTTCAGATGTTTTGGACAATAACCCCCAACATTCCTGACCATTGGCCATTGGAGCCTCTGCGGTCTCTGCGGATGAACTGTCTACAATACTGCGCTCTTCGAAGCCTTCCACTTGTTCTCGTGATCCGATTCCTTCTCGCATCTTTATTAATCTTATTCCTGCTATCCTCCCTTCCTTGCTACATATTATTAATCTTTCTCTGTCCTCTGGTTCATTTCCTTCTGCTTTTAAACATGCTACAGTCTCTCCCATTCTCAAGAAACCTACTCTTGATAGGCTATCTCTGTCTAACTACCGACCTGTCTCTTTGTTGCCGTTTGTTTCAAAGATCCTGGAGCATGCGGTCTACTCTCGCTGTCTTGACTTTCTTTCTAATAACTCTGCTTTGGATCCATTTCAATCTGGATTCCGTCCTCTGCATTCCACCGAAACAGCCCTTACTAAGATCACCAATGATCTCCTTACTGCCAAATCTAAAGGCCATTATTCCGTTCTTATTCTCCTTGATCTAACTGCAGCCTTTGACACGGTTGATCATGATCTTCTCTTAGATTCCCTTCATGACCTTGGATTTTGTGGCTCTGTCTATAACTGGTTTGCCTCCTATCTAGCGGGTCGCTCTTTCAGTGTGTTGACTAATGGCAGCTCGTCTTCCTCCTTTCCCCTTTCAGTAGGGGTTCCGCAAGGCTCAGTGCTTGGCCCGTTGTTGTTTTCCTTATACATGTTGCCCTTGGGCAAGCTTATTCAATCTCATGGCCTCCAATATCATCTGTACGCCGATGATACACAACTATATCTGTCATCTCCGGAACTTTCTCCTGATGTTCATGATCGTATCTCGGCATGTCTTTCAGATATCTCAGCTTGGCTGCTTCATCGTCGCTTGAAACTTAACATGGCAAAGACTGAATTGCTTGTTTTTCCTCCTAAACCTTCTCCTCATCTCTCATTCTCTCTTACTGTCAATGATGTTACGCTTACTCCGGTCAAGGAAGCTCGTAGCCTTGGCTTTATCTTCGACTCCTCGCTCTCCTTTATTCCTCATATTGAGGCAGTAGCTAAATCTTGTCGATTTTTCCTGTATAATATTGCCAGGATTCGAACATTTTTGTCTGTCTCTTCTGCCAAGACGCTTGTTCATGCACTGGTTATTTCACGGTTGGACTACTGCAACCTTCTTCTCTCTGGCCTTCCTTCTTCTCACATCAGTCCGTTGGTTTCTGTTCACCACTCTGCCGCAAAGATCATCTTCTTGGCTCGCCACTCCGACCATGTTACTCCGCTTCTGAAATCTCTTCATTGGCTTCCAATTCACTTCAGAATCCAATATAAACTTCTCCTGTTAACCTTCAAAGCTTTTCACGGTCTAGCTCCTTCCTATCTCTCCTCTCTCATCTCACACTATTGCCCCGCTCGTGCTCTTCGCTCCTCTGATGCCATGTTTCTCGCCTGCCCAAGGGTCTCTACTTCCCTTGCTCGGCTTCGTCCATTTTCGTCTGCTGCCCCTTACGCCTGGAACGCTCTTCCAGAACATTTGAGAACTACAAGTTCAACTGCAGCTTTTAAAGCTCAACTAAAAACTTTTCTTTTTCCTAAAGCTTTTAAAACTTGATGTTGTGCAGACTTCTACTGTTACTTTCTACTGTTAGTTTTACCCTACCCTGTGCCTGCTTACCCTACCCTGTACCTGTTTGCATTCTCTTCCCCTCCTTATTGTTTTACTATGATTTTATTAGATTGTAAGCCTATGCGGCAGGGTCTTGCTATTTACTGTTTTACTCTGTACAGCACCATGTACATTGATGGTGCTAAATAAATAAATAAATAAATAATAATAATAATGGGAGTTGAAGTCCAAAACATTGGGAAACCAGGTTGGGGAACAGCACAGAGGCAAGATGGAACCTTCTGGGAGTCCAGATTGAAAACCTGAATGCAAGAAACTTCTCTTGAATAGGCTTCTGCCTTGCAGATGTCCACACCAATGCATGAGCATCCAAAGAGAGGAGCCAGTGGTGTGGCCCTGCTTCTCTCCCTCCCATCATTGCATAGATCCTCCTTCACATGGCTTCTCTAACTTTCAGACTTCAGGAATTTGCAGGAGAGGATAGAAATCACTGTCTTGCTGTAGTTGCAAACCCCTCTGAGACATCTGCTTGGCTACTGCTAGAAGGCAAAATGCCATCCTACTGTATGTGGTCAGTTTGTTCTGATATAGAATGAGAGTCCTTACATTCAGCTTAAAAGAGGAACTTTCTGCTAGCTGCCATAGTTATTTTTTGGGGTGGGGGATGGAATGGGAAATGAGTGGGCAGTGTGCAAGGCCCCTAGATCACAAAAGGGTCTGGCTTGACTTGTAATGGTCAAAGCAATAGACTTGTCCAGCTTCATCTATCTATCTTGAATGCATATTTCCTTACACCAACCCTATGCATGCTGTTTTTCCATCGCAACTGATCTGATTAACATACTTGTAAATTCTGCCTGAACACACACATTTGCAGTTGGAATACATGAGAGGCAAAGTATATTCATGTAAAGTTCCCCAGTCAATATCCTTTATTTGTAGCTCATCTCTTTTCCAATGATAGAGCTTACAGAGTCTGCAAGAGCAACTGGGGTGGCCCAGTCTGACCTCCAAGGGATGAGACAGGTTGAATACCTGTTCTTCCTCTTAGTGCTGATTTCAGTCTACTGCCTGCCTGTGGTTTGCATGGTCACTCCTGGAGTAGCTGGTCATCCACAGCTGTGGTTCAGAACAGGTCATTAGGGATGATGACAGCTAGTGATTACTGCCACCTCTCATTCATGGGAAAATGTCTCAGCAGTTAATTCCTTTCTTGTTTGGGGTTGTTATAATTGACCCAAACACATGTTGGAGGAAAACATGATGGGGAAAATAAAGTATCCAGCATAATTAGTTCTGACTACATCAAGTAACATGAAGCACAACAGCACTGAAAAGTTATCGTTGATATAATCAGGCTGTGCCAAATGACAATAATACCAATTTTTGTGAAGAAGCTCTGACTGCAACTGGAGCTGGTTCTGATTGGCTAAATATATATTTCTGTAATAGCAGGTTTTTGGTGCATAAACAAACTGTCATGATTCCAAGCCCTCCAAAATGTGAGATAATAGAGGTCTGCTGTGCAAACCACAAACCTTTATTCAGTAAATAGACACCTCTTCACACCTGAAGGGAGTGAGAAAGCTAGGAGCTATCCTCTAAGCTTAATTAGCCTAACAAAGCAAGGCAGTTGCCTATCAACTAAGAGGATGCTTTCCCACCATGACTGACAAGCTTTTACCAGACTCCTTCTTCAGGGAAGGTCTTCAAGCTGTAACTTCTGCCATGTCTGCTGGGCTGCCTCCCACCTCCTCTCAACTCTGCCCACTTGACCCTGTGGTGGATTCTGGTATCTGTCAATTCCGATGCTCCCTCCTCTTCTGACAGTGAGTTCCCAGGGGGGTGGGGGTAGGGAAAGATGATCTCAGAGCCTGGGCCTCCTGTTTGATAAGCTCCTGGGAAGATTCCTTCTGGACTCCTGGAGAGTCTTGGAGAACTTCCTCCCCCACTTCCTGTCTCAGCTGGTCTTCTCCTTCTTCATCCTCCCAGAATGATTCAGAATCCATACCAGGGAGATCGAGCTTCATTCTGACATAAACTTGTTTTAAAAAACATCTCTGTCCTCAGATGTGCTCACATCAAGTTTCCCACAGCATGGACCTGTGACTCAGGCCTAATTGAGAGCTGCTTTTTCCTTCCCAGGGATGATTACTTTTTACTTTTACATTTGCTAATGCAGGAATCATTTATGTTATTTGTATACACCGGAAGAACATATTATTGCATGAATTGGTAACACATTGTCCTGACTCATCAACTTATTTATCTGATTTTATTTCAGAGCTGCCTGATGTGTGTGTGTGTGTGTGTGTGTGTGTGTGTGTGTGTGTGTGTCTTAAAAATAATATTTATATTTAAATGGATGTATATAGTTTCCATGCTTGCTTGGGAAACTCTAGATGCATCTAAAACCTACTTGTCCATGTACAGGGAATAAGTCCTTTCAGAACACAAATGCCTGGGGAAAATTTAGCTCTAGTGCTAAGGAAACTTCTTCCCTCCAGCACCCTGGTTCTACTCTGCCAGAGTACAGGCTGTAGTCCACCTGGTAGAACTGGCTCCTGAAAAACTAGTACATCCAAACTACACAAGATCACAGTGTGTGTGATGTTAGAAATGTTTGGCCATTGCAACACAGTTTTTTTGTTCCCATTCAGTTCCACTGGAAGTTTCCCCCCACCTCGTCCAATATTTTGCAGAGTAGATTCTCACAGCAGTGATCATATATGCTGTTAGAGAACCAGAAGTGTACAGTGGTTAGAGAGTGTTGGACTAGGGCTAGGGAAACCCAGGTTCAAATCCCAACTCAACCATGAAGTTCAGTCATTATCTCTCCACCCAACTTACCTTGCTGGGTTGTTGTGAGGATAAAAGAAATGAGAGTGGGAAATCTCGTAGGCCACCTTGAGCTTCTTAGAGAAGGTGGTATGTAAATCAAATCAATAATTCCCCGTGTTTTGTCTTCACTTCTTTTTTTTGTATGCATGAGGAGAAATGAGGCACTGAGATTGAAATCTCGCTATTCTGTGAGCAAAGGCAACTTGCGTGGACAGCGTTGGTGTTGTCATGTGCTGCTTCTGCCACCCTAGTGCTAGATGTTCGGTACTTTGGGTCAAATGGCAGAGGCCCGAGCCATTCAGTTGGCCTGGAAGGCCAGGGAAGCCGTGGAACCTGTCCATCTTTCTGTCATGTTTCAGAGACGTCTCACATGCTTGATTTGTCCTCAACTTTCAGTGTGGCTGAAGGAGACCTATAAAGCAAATTTGAGTGAGCTTCCTTGCAGGCATGCTGCTGGTGACTTGCTTCCATGATGTGTTCCCCAACCCCCTTAGCCTAGACGATGCTGCCTTTCCCACTTGTGGCTGCCTTTCCCACAGCCTCCTTCACATGTTCTTTGTTCTCTCGTGGTGGGTCTCCTGGCTGGATGCTTCCCAAGTTTATTCCTGCTCAGCAGGGCTGGTGTCAAGGGCAGGCATGGTTGGGCACTTGTTGAGGGCCCACACCCCAGTAGGAGCTCACTGACCAGAAACCCCCCCCACTCTCAGAGTTGTTGCCCCAAAACTGGGGTTGTTCTCCCAGGAGGACGGACCAATTGTCCCACTAAGAGGCACAGAAACTTCAGACCGGTCCAACGCTGTTTTATTCGAATATGGTACATTCAGCTGAACGGGTGAGCTCTCTTAGCTCGTGCCAAGGAGAGCCACACCTAGAGCTTACGAGCTCCTCCATTATATAGGCAAACGGACAAAGAGATTCTTAACTGACATCTCTAACTATGTGATGCTCCATCTTGAGTGAAGCCAGATGCCTTGGCTGGAGTCGGTTTGAGCTCGGTGCACTTACTAATTGGATTGATTAACTGCAATGACATGGTCTTTGATAAGGCAGCACTGGAATGTCTGCTCATTAGCAACTCTAGATACTGTACCAGGCTTCATAGTATTCCTTTGGTACAGATAAGCACATCTTAATTTGAACCTAGGCAGAAAAACTTCACTGACTCGGTCAACATACCCAAAACGCAATGCAGTTTAAGCAAAGATGCCCCCACTTTGGCTATCAGAGTTGCTCCTCCTTTTTGTAAGGCGGCCTTACAAAGTTTAAAATGTACATGGGGGGGGGGGGAGGGAAACAAAACCATAAACAATTAAAAAATACACAATAAAATTATAAAACATTAACATAGATGGAGGGCTGGATTATTCTCCAAAGGCCTGCTTGAACAAAAAAGTTTTAGCCTCCTTCCGAAAGCCCATCAAGGAGGGAGCCAGCCTAGCTTCCCCAGGAGGAGAGTTCCAGAGCACCGGAGCAGCCACCGAGAAGGCCTTCTCCCATGTTCCCACCAAGCATGCCTGTGAAGAAGGTGGGACTAAAAGAAGGGCTTCTCCAGAAGATCTCAAAGCACGGGCAGGCTCATAAGGGAGAATACGTTCTTTCAAATAACCTGGACCCGAACCATATAGAGCTTTATAGGTCATAACCAGCACTTTGAATTGTGCCCGGAAACAGACTGGAAGCCAGTGGAGCTGTTTTAACAGGGGAGTTGTCTGCTCCCTGCAACCAGCCCCGGTCAACAATCTGGCTGCAGCTCTTTGAACCAGCTGAAGTTTCCGAACACTCTTCAAAGGCAGCCCCACGTAGAGCGCGTTAGATAGATAGATGGAGATAGAGGAGCAGTAGGTGCCTCGGCCTACTTTCTCAGTGGCTCCTTGCCTGTCATGAAAACATGTGGTAGCAATGATGAGAGAGAAGGTGAGGAGCAACAGCGACGGGCGACTAACAGTGGTGGTGAAAAAATAATTGCCTTATTTCTGAGCTAGAATGAATTTACACAGAAAATCCATCTGGTTGTATTTCTGTGATTGTTTTGATTAGAGCCTTTTGTTTAAACATGCATTCTCTCTTGACTAGAACAGACGAGTGCTTTTCTCCTCTCAGTTGGTATGTTGATATACATGCACTCTGTCACTAGAGGTTGCTCAAGTCCTATTTGCTTGCTTCCAGATTTAGGCCCAGTTTTGGTCCCGAAATGGCTTTGGTCAGCCTGATTGACATTTCTGTCAAGTGACAGACAGAGGATGTGATCATGGCGATTCTCTTAAACCTCTCAGTATACTTTGGATACCATCATCCAAAGTATCTTGCTGGACCAACTTTGCAGATTCACTTTCAGAAGATAGCATTGGAGAAAGGGGTTTCTAATTGATTCCATGGCATTTATGCTGTGTGATCCTGCAAAGTTCCATCTGATCCCCCATGCTTTTTAATATGTATATGAACCTGTTGGGTGAGGTCATCAGGGGATTTGAAGAGAAGTGCCATCAGCACGCTGCTGAAAACCCATCTCCACTTGTCATCTGAGTCAGGAGACGCTGTACAAATACTCAACCAGTGGTTGGACTGGTAATGGGCTGGATGGGGGGGGCAATAAATTGAAGTTGAATACCGACAAGATGGAAGCCCTGTGGGTAGGTGGTTCTCCTGTCTAGGGATTGGGTGTGCACTCCTCTTGAAAGGGTAGGTGCATAGGCTGGAGATACCCCTGGATCCAGCTTTGTCTTTGGAGGCCTTGGTGGTTCTGAGTGCTTTTTACCAGCTTTGGCTGGTTTGCTGGCTATGACCATCCCTGGATAGGGATAGTTTGGCCACGATGGTCCATGCTCTGATAACCTCCCTCTTGGATGACTGTAATACATTGTCTGTGGGTCTGCCTTTGAAGATGACCCAGAATATTCAACTAGTGTAGAATGAGACTTTTAGAAGGTTAACCTGCATTGTGCACCAATCTTATGGGAGCGTCACTGGTTGCCTATTTAAGGTGATGGTATTTACTATAAAGACGTAAACAGTTGCGACCCAAATGCCTGCAGGAACACCTCTCCCTCAGCCTTTGTGTGTCTTAAGTTCTACAGGAGAGGCTCTTCTCAAGCTGCCTTCTAATCCTTGTATGGCAACTAAGGGAAAAAACCTTCTCTGTTTTGGCACCATGTTTATGGGGCAGCCTCTCTGTGGAAGTGTAACTGGCACTGACCTTGCAGTTATTTAGGTGCCAGGTAAAAACTTTTCTGTTTTAAGTTGGTCAATCTGTGATACAGGGTTGTTTTTTACTGCATTTTATTGCTCTTTTATTATTGTGTTTTTATTAAAAGTTGTGATAGTACAAAAAGTTTTTCTTGTTATATTCGTTGTTTGGCACCCTGATACCTTTTGATGAAGAGTGGTTTATAAATATCCAAATAAATAAAATAAAATGTAATAAATACAGTTATCAGAAGTGTCTCTTGTTCTGTGGGAGAAAATTTATTGTAAAATTATTCATTTAAAATATTTTAAAACCACCCGGCATAGAAAGGGCCTAACCAAAATAATAGTCTGAAAATAGAATAGAATGTTTTTTTTAAAAAAACCCATCAAATAAAAATGGTTAACACAACAAAGCAGCTAACAGGCCAATGCTTAAAATGTCTGGGCAAATGAAAAAGTTTTAACCTGGTACTGAAAAGATTGTAGTGTTGATGCCAGTTGTACCCTAAAGCTTTTAAAACTTGATTTTGTTCTGACTTTATACTGTTAGTTTTACCCTGCCCAGTGCCTGTTTACCCTACCCTGTGCCTGTTTACCCTACCCTGTGCCTGTTTACCCTACCCTGTGCCTGTTTACCCTACCCAGTGCCTGTTTACCCTACCCTGTGCCTGTTTGCATTCTCTTCCCCTCCTTATTGTTTTATTATGATTTTATTAGAATGTAAGCCTATGCGGCAGGGTCTTGCTATTTACTGTTTTACTCTGTACAGCACCATGTACACTGATGGTGCTATATAAATAAATAAATAAATAAATAAATAAATAAATAAATAAATAATAATAATAAGACACATCAATCACAGGAAAACAGAATGCGGGATATAGAAAAGGAAAGGAAACTTGGGCAAGCCTTTAGTTATGTAAATGAAACCTGCCCTCTACAGAGCTCCACAGTGCTTTGGTATCAAAAATGCAAGTAGGCGATGCTAACAATATTCTATAGCTGAGGAAGGAGTGGCAGAGTTTAAAACCAAAAACATGTGAGGTGCCTTAAAGTCAACCACAGCCACTTGGGAAGAACATTGGTACACAGATCTTTTTGGTCCACCAGTTAAGCCTATCATGCATGCTGCCTTCAGCTCTTTGGAGAAACAAGAAGTTTACCAAGGGTGAGCAACCCTATCCTTAATCGGGGGCCCTCTTGCTGCCGCATTTGCTGCGATGGAGCTGGCCAAACAAGCCGTGCTTTGCCACATGAGCCTGGCCTAAAAAGGCCCAAAGGAGCTTTATGTCTTTGATTTAAATAGATCAACCTCCAATTGTTTTGATGCTGCTGCCACGGCACATAAAGCTGGCATGCAGCGGGTGTGCCCCCCCTCCCGAGATGGGAATTGGCCCCAGAGCTCCCGAGATGGCCCAGCCCTGCAGAATACAAATGGGATATGTAGGTGATGCTGTTCTCAAGTCCCCCCCACCCACAGGTGCTGCTGTGGTGCATGACTTCAGTTATTTCATGCTCCATGTCTATGCAGTGCAAGTGACATGGCAGCAAGGAAAATAAACCTGTGTGAGGGAAGTACTTGCCCAAGTAAGTAGGGGAAAGCATTACCGTGGGAGCAGGAGACATGATGGTACCTGAGGCTGCATTCACACAAATAAAGATCAATAATTATAGGTAACTTGATGTGGCCATTCAGAAGCCCCTCCAAATGACCTCCTCAGCTTTGTATCTTGTGAGGAGAGTAGTGTAGTGAAGTGTGTGTGTGTGTGTGTGTGTGTGTGTGTGTGTGTGTGTGTGTGTGTGCGTGTGTGCGTGCGTGCGCATTTTGGCTCAGGATGGATCAACGCTACTGCTTTAAAATGGTTTATAACTTCTGGGATGATCCTATGAAAAGGAGGACGGGGCTCCTGTATCTTTAACAGTTGTGAAGAAAAGGGAATTTCAGCAGGTGTCATTTGTATGCATGCAGCACCTGGTGAAATTCCCTCTTCATCACAACAGTCCAAGCTGCAGGAGTATAGCTAGAGTGACCAGATCCAAAAGAGGGCAGGGCTCCTGCAGCTTGAACTGTTGTGATGAAGAGGGAATTTCACCAGGTGCTGAGTGCATAGAAATGACACCTGCTGAAATTCCCTTTTCCTTGCATCTGTTAAAGACACAGGAGCCCTGTCTTCCTTTTCATATGGTCACCCTATTTATAACATTAGTGACAACTGTTGGGGCCCAGGATACACTCCATCTGCAGTTTTCTAACTGTTTTCAAAGTGTCATATCCTGCTTGGTGTAGTCTGGTGTCTGGGTCAGGCCTAGGTGCAGATTCCTCTGAGTTAAGAGACGGAGGCCAAAATGAATCTAAGGATGGACCCTATGGCTGATAGGAATCAGTCTGAAGCAGCCCATCTGACATGCATGGGTCTTCTCTTTGTGAGGTGTGATGGTGTATCTTAGCATAACAGAAGCCATGTTGATACTGGAGTTGAACTGTTTATTTAAAAAAATCTTCACTCTGGGTGAACATCTGACTCCTAAGCAAGTCAGCCAGAATTTCCATCTTTGTAAACAAGCTTTCTGCTCATGCTCTATTTGCTTCTGCTGAACTGGCTAATAAAACAGTGGACAAACCCAGCAAACCTCAGAGAAGAGCGCTCTTTGGCAGAGGTGCATCTTCTCTCCATTGCAATGTGAATTCCTTTCTATCAATAAAGGTGTGTTGGACCGTAGAAAGCGTCCTCATAAAGTTTGGGCCCCAACAAACTTGGTGCCTTGGCCGGGTAGGACCTTTGCTTTGCTAAAAATCCCCACCTGCTCCTCGGTGTGTTTGCTGATCCTTGCCTCCTTCCCAAGAAACTGGAGGCTTCCTTGATAGAAAGGAAAAGGGGATGGGACAGGCTTGCGGCGTCAAGCCAGGAGGGCAGCAAACCTCCAAGAAGATATTGTCCCAAGTTAAGACCGGTCAAGGCTAGAAAACGGGAACTAGCCAACTGGACAAAGCAAAGCGGTGCAAAGTCCAGTGGCAGGAAGCCGGACCAGGGGTTTGAGTCCCCAAAGCGCAGCGGTGCTCTCCCTGCAAGGGAAGACCATCTGATATTGGTCTGGTGAACAGGTCAAAGGGAATAAAAGTTAAATGAGTAAAGAAAAATCACAGGTTCCAGTCCCTAATTGAAAAGTCTTTCAATAGGGACAAGATTGTGCACCTTTGGGAAACCTAAGGGCAGTGAGATGCATTTGTCTTTAACTGGTATAAGAAATAAACAAAACACATGAATGAGGGGGGAAATGAAGTCTTTGCAAATGAATGTAAGAGAATGGGAGAACAATTGGGAAAAAACAAACGTAAGAAAAGCGGGAAAAGTGTTTCCTCCACAAGCAGATTGGAAGAAAATTTATGACACTAAATGGATGGAATGAGAGAGGCAGCGCACTGTTTTGGTGTCAGATTGGAAGAAGTTTTTCAAGTGGCATTTGTTTGGGTTCACTAGCAAAACATTTTGAAGCAGTTTAAAGCAATTGCCTTAAGCTGGAAAGAAAAAGAGCAATTGAGGAAGTTAAGCAAAGAAAAGGGGGCCAGGGGGAACTGTGTTCCTCAACCCTTAAATTGTTTGAATTAACAAATATTTAATGTAGCATGTAGTTTAGCCTTCTGCCTCAGCTGTGCTCAGGAGACAGAACATGATTCCATTCCCCCCCCCCAATTCTATCCCCCTCTCTGACAGGGGTTTGCATGACCAGTGAGGGAAAAGAGGTCATCGTGGCTTCTTCTCCCACCCCCATGTGTGTGGCTTGCACATCCGCCATTTGCCTACTTGCTCGGGATGCGGTGCGGGTTACCATGTTATCCGAACCTGCTGGGGCAGAGGTGGCTTCTAAACCATCTCATAGCCTCTACAAGCAGCCATGGGTTATGGGGTAGTTTAGAAGCCCATCACTACAACCACCACTGTGCAATGCGCTGGGTTTGGACTACACAACAACCTATGCTGTGGCTTTGTCCAGTTGGCTAGTCAAATGGCGGGGGCGTGAGCAGCATGTGTGGGGCAAGAAGCCACGGTGGCTTCTTGCCGGGAGCATCATTCCAAAGGACTGTGCCCCATAATTGGTTCACGTGTAGACCTGTCTGCCTTCTTTCTCCCGCAGTGGCAGCAATGGACGGGGGACACTTTATGGTTGCTTGAGTGCCTGATTGCTTGCTGGCTATTTCCTGTCTGGAGCAGGACTCTTCTTTCTCTGGCACCAGCAAAGCATGATCTCCCTAATTCTTAGAATTTACACACACACACACAGAGAGAGAGAGAGAGAGAGAGAGAGAGATCCAATGTTTGGGAGGTATTTTCACCCCACACCCTGAAACGTGTGGAAATCACTGGACCAAATAGTTTGACTCAGTACTAATTCAGGCCGGTGCACCTCTTTGGAACAGCGGCCTGAAGGTATTTGGATGAGCAGTGGATGGTTAATCCAGTAATTATAGTGAGTACTTTAATTTGGATCAAAGGGAACAGCTCCAGTTATATGTTTCTCACCGCCAAACTAGACTTGATGATGTAAATGGGTATCTGCATTTAACGAGCAGGTTAAAAACAAACAAACAACAAAAAAAATCGCATCAAGTGTGGCGGGAGTTTCATAATTATCAAGATTGCAGGAGGTGTGGACGGAGAATGTATTATGGGATAAGTCCATAAGTTGTATGGAGTCTTTCCCCTTAACGCAAATAGCAGCTTCAGAGGAGGGATTTTCTTCAGCATTGCAGCAAGGGTGGAAGGGCTTAAATTTCCCTTCCACACCTGCTTGGATCCTGAAAATTATCTCTTCCCAACACACACTAGTAAGCTCCCTAAACCTACTCTGGTCCTGATAGTCTACAGATACTGTTGGACTGCAACTCCCATCATCCTCACCATTAGCTATGCTGTCTAGGGCTGATGGGAGTTGCAGACTGGAGGGGCACAAATTGGTAATTCCTGGTGTAGTGGCTAATAGTGCAATCTCGTGAATGTGTACTCAGAAGCAAGCCCCAGTTTTGCAAGCAAGCCCCAAGGGTGTATAGCAGAGGTGGAGAACATGTGGCTCATGGGCCCCCTGGCCTCTTCGTGGCCCTTGCCACCCCCACCAAATTCGGTGGTGTGATGGAAGGAGGGAAAAGACCAGTTGTAACACATAGCAGCAAGTGTCAGATTTGTCCTTGCCCGGGGATTGTATGGGGTGGGATTTCTGTATTTAGCTTGATCATGGTTCAGCAGGTAATGTACCCCATCCCATTTCCCAAGAACAAGGTGTCTCCAGTTGTACAGGTTTTACTGACTGCTGATATTAACTCAGAGAGCATATTTATAGAGAAGGGCTTTGAGATTAAGCATGCCTTTTTATTTATTTTTGACTTTAAAATTTAAGGCTGTTTTACATTATTCAGATGCGATATAAGAGCACAGAATATACAAAACAAAGTGGTTGCAAGCAAAACACATTTCAAAAACCCATCTAAGAATCATTTCAGGAGCATTGCTGAGCTGAAAGCAAAAAAGACCAGAGAAGTTAATGAATACTGGTGCCGTTGTCCACCTGAAAACAGACGTTGAATCCTTCAATGAGGGCCAATGTTCAATCCTGATGTTTTTAAGTTTTGCCTCTCATATTTATATTATTTATTTTTGTGCTGCTTATGTATTTTAGCTCATAACAATGAATCACTATTCCCCCACCCCATTTTTTTTAATCAGCTATGGTTTTGGGAATGATATATTTATTTTATATCCTTGTCAGCTTTGCTGAGCAACACATTTCCCTGTTTCCAAAAGCAGGACACCTTCTGGTTCTCTTCCATAGGTTGATGGTCTTCCCAAAATATTTCATGGGAGGCTCTCCCTAGAAAATTATATAATACATTAGGACATCAAGCATTGAGAATTTGCACCCTCTCAACAGAATTGCCTCACAAGGCCTCTTGCACCGTCTGGGTGTGTCACATTCTTCTGCTCTGGAGGTTTCTTCCACAAACAGGTTTAATAGTCTCACTGTGTGCCCATCCATGCGCACTCTGTTCAGCTTATCTTCGGAAACTGAAACAATATCAGCTGGCCTAAATACACAATGTGTGTTTCTCTCTGTCATTTCTTTACCTTCTTTGCTGTTTCCACTGCCTACATCTGGCTCCTTATTACACCACCACCCTCCCCTGCCACACACACACACACACACACACACACACACACACACACACACTTCTTTTCTCCCCCAACTTTTTTGTTCCTTTCCTCTCCTTGTGGACAAACTGATGTATACCAATAAGTAGAATTTCCAGCTCTTTAATTGGCTCTGAGCCCTTGCCTTTAACAGGAGGCCAACAGACAGACCCCTGCCTGTGTATTAATCTTTGCCTGCTCTCTCAACCATTTTTGCCTTGGCATGAACCCACTTATCTGTTTGTTTGTGCCTTGACCTTTGTCTGTTACGTTGACCACTCCTGCCTTAGCTTGAACACTATTGGACTGGAACCTGTGTGCTTGGATGTTTGCTGAATTCGTTGCCTTGTTCCTTGTTTAAACTGCCCTTAAAGTTTTAGGGTGACCTTATGACCGGATTTGTCTGGCTTTTCCGAAGACAAATCCGGGAGGGGGAGGGGAAATCTTCCCCAGCCAAAGAGCAGCTCTAATGGGAATTAACAAAAATGCTTATAACTCGTCATTTTTAAAGATAAAATCATGAAACTTGGCACGATGGTAGCTCTTAGATAGGGCTTTAGTCATACCAAATTTGAAACAGATCTGCTCATCCATTGATTTTAAAGGATTTTTTTAAAAAATGAGGTTTTAAAATTATTATTTTAAAAATTGTAATTTTTAAAGATAAAGAGATGAAACTTTGCACCATGATAGGTTTTAGGTAGAGCTTTAGCCACACCAAATTTGAAAGAGATCCGTTCATCCATTGATTTTTTAGATTTTTTTAAAAAAATTGAGGTTTTAAAATTATTATTTTTTAAAAAATGTTATTTTTAAAGATAAAAAGCTGAAAATTGGCACCATGATTGCTCTTAACAAGGACTTTAGCTATGCCAAGTTTGAAACAGAGCTGTTCATCCATTGAGTTTTAGGATTTTTTAAAAAGTTTGAGGTTTTAAAATTATTGTTTTTTAAAACTGCTGGAGCCATATCCTTCAAACTCAGGTTGTCAAACCTCCTCTTTGGGGTGTTGCACATTGAGCAGTTTCAGCCCTTGGCATTAAGGAGATCTCCACTCTTTAGGTAAGAAGTCTTGGGCAAGCAGGGCACCTTTCCTGTTGCAGATTTGGTGTGCAGTCAGGTACCTGGAGCTCAGCAGTGGCAAGGCATCCACAAATCAAAATATAGGAAAGGAGAGGTCAGTCAAAGCAGCCCACAGGGCAAAACAGAATGGGGCAGAGGCCTTTTTCTCAAATTTCCACATCATGGGTGATGAAGGGTCATCTTTAGAGAAAAACACTCACGACCAACAGTAAGGTGCCAGTTGAGAGAGAGGCTCTCTTCTTTGCGGATGCCCTGTTGCTGCGAATATTGGAACCTGGCATATCATTGCTTTGCTTCGCTACCACTTCCCTTCCATTTCACTTTGTACACTTGTGAGCTAGGCTCTGACTGCACTGCTGGGATGCAATGCAGAACATTTGAAGTGCATACAAGAGAAAAATGGATAGATTTGTGGCTTTGGCTGGCTGGCATATCTCTTAGAGACAGAGTTAGACTGAAGACACAACTCAGAGATGGCTGTAGCTGAGCCCTGAGAAGCTGCTGTACCACACAGAGCCTTTTTAAGAGTGTCTCAGAGTCCAGTTTTGATGCAGGCAGAGGCGGCTGGCGGTGGAGGTTTTTTTTAAAAAAAAACAAGAGTCACCGGATGTAACCAAGCTATAAGCTGTTACCCCCAGCCACAGGGTACAAGTGCACAGCCTGACTGGACTGTTGGGAGACTTTGACAGAGAGAGAGGGTGGGTGGGAGGTTATTTGAAGCTGGAAATGTTGGCAGGCTGGCATAAAGCAGAGAGAGGCTGAAGGCAACCCAGATGCACCTGTAGCTTGGCCCTGAGGCTGGCTTGCCACGCAGAGTGTTTTAAGAGTGCATCAAAGTTGTGCAAGAGGAGAGGAGGTGGAGGCAGCTGGTGGCAGAGGTTTTTAAAGTATTGGGCAAAAGGCGGGATATAATAATAATAATAATGATGGTGATGGTGATGTAAGAGTCACCAGACATGACCAAGCAATAACCTGCAATAAGCAATATCCCAAGCCACAAGTGTGCAGCCTAGCTGGACCATTGGGAGACTTTGGGGGAGGGAGTGGGGGAGAGAGAGAGATTGTTTGAGGCTGGAGGCTTTGGTTTGTCTGCAATGGCTTAGAGTGAGAGACAACAGAGGCTGCACAGACAACCCAGAGACATCTATTGTAACTTAGCCCCATGGTGCTGGCATGAAACGCAGGGCATTAGGAAGAGGGTCTCAGAGTCGCATGTTTGTGCAGGAAGTAGACAGGAGTTCAAAGTCTGGATGTGTGAAGTGGTGCCAACACACAAGCCTTGAGAAGCTAATGTATATAAGTGAGAAGTGTGAATGGGCAAAGTAGTGTTCACTGTCACAACACCTACCCTAATGTTAGAGTAGAGAAACTTGTGACAATTATACTGGTTTTGGGATCAGAATTATCATGGGAACATTCAGTGATAATTCTGATCCCAAAACCAGATAAAGATTTGACTAATCCCGATTCTTATAGACCTATTTCTTTAATAAATCAGGATGCTAAAATTTTTACATCTATTATGGCCAAACGACTAAATAAATTTTTGGCAGAATATATAGGAGCAGATCAATGTGGGTTTGTGGTAGGAAGACATATGCATAATTTAGTGGGTAGAGTTTTAAATGTAATAAATGTAATAAAAAAAGCAAATATTAAGGCAGGTATTATGGCATTAGATATTTTTAAAGCTTTTGATTGTGTGAGCTGGCAGGCACTAAAGAGTATTATAGATAAATTGGGATTTGGAAATAAATTTAAAAATGTAATAGAACAGCTATATTCCCAAAATACGGCGGTAGTGGTGGTAAATGACGGACTTACTGAAAAGATACGATTAGCCAGAGGAACAAGACAAGGATGTCCGCTCTCGCCGGTCCTTTTTGTAATGGTTATGGAAGTTTTGGCGAAGGCACTAAGGGAGGATAAAGAATTAGAAGGAATTGGAGAGGTAAGGGAAATAAAGCTAAACATGTTTGCGGATGATACTTTATTGACCATTAAGAATCCATTAAGAAAATTAGAAAGAATTAAATATCAGTTGAGGGAATTTGAGGAAATTACAGGGTTAAAAATAAATTGGTCTAAATCAGAGATGATGTTGTTTAACTATACTAAGAAGGAAGAAAAGGATTGGGAATTTAAGGGAATGGAATTGAAAGTTAAGAACGAGATTAAATATTTGGGAATTAAAATTACAAAAAATCTAGAGAATTTAGAAAGGGAAAATTTAACGAGGTTAAAGAAGGAGGTACTAGAGAAATTGGAAAAATATAAAAGATTAAATTTATCTTGGTTTGGGAGAATAGCTTTGATAAAAATGAAGATATTAGCTAAAATTAATTTTGTATTTAGGATGTTACCTATAAAAATATCAGAAACCGAGATAAAAAGTTGGCAAAATATTATTAATAAATATTGTAATGGAGAAAAGAGAGCAAGAGTGAATAAAAATAATTGGTACCTAAGCCAAAAAAAGGGGGGAATGGGTCTCCCAAACATAAAATTATACTACGTAGCAAATAGATTAAGACATGTTGTAGAAGCAATTATGGGAGTAGGAGATTTATATTGGATGGAAGAAAAAATCATAAGTAAGGTAGAGATGAATCTGGAGAATGTTTTTTTTAAAGATGGAGGAAGAAAGTGGGTTGGAAGTATAGATAATCCACTCCTGAGGACTCAATGGGAAATTTGGAGTAAATTTAAAGGGAAGCTGCTTCCGAGCAACTCTCCCTTAGCACCGATAATAATGTTAAAGAATTTCCCAGAGGATCTAAAGGGTAGATTATGTAAAATATTAAAAGAGAAAAATAAAATAAAATTAAAGGATTGGGTAAGAGATATTAAAACAAGAGAAGATATGGAAAATTTGTTAAAGGAGAAGAAGCTATCTTGGCTAGAATATGGTCAATTAGAACAATGGAATAAAAAGTGGATTAAAGATAATAGAATGTGCAGAAAGATGACGAGGTTTGAAGAATTAGTAGTAAGTAAGGAGAAAGGAAAAGGAAGTAGTATAGTTTCAAAAGGATTAATGAGTGAAATATATAAAATATTGTTAGAGAAGGAGTTTAGAGAGAATACAGAGAAAATGATTTGGGAATCAGATTTGAAGATACAAATAGGGCGACAGAGCTGGGAGGGACTATGGAAACAAAGAGTGTTGAGAAGTTTATCAGTAAGAATAAAGGAGAATTATTTTAAAATTTTATGGAGGTGGTACCTAACCCCGGTTAGATTGAATAAGATAAGTGATCAACATTCAGCAAATTGTTGGAGAGGATGTGGGGAAAAAGGAACGTATTTACATATGTGGTGGCAATGCAAATATGTACAAAGATTATGGAAGATGGTGTTTTCAGAAATTGAAGAAATAGTGGGAATGAAAATAGAACAAACACCAAAAATAGCATTGCTGTCACTATTTGAAGATATAAAGTGTGGAAAAGGAACTATAGAGCTGATATCGAGTTTGTTGGTTGCAGCACGATTGATGATAGCTAGGAACTGGAAGATTCAAGGGGAATATTCTATTGAAGAATGGTACAAAGAAGTATGGGACATAGCCATTAATGATAAACTGACATGCAATATTAAGTGGAGAAAAGGCGTAACTAAAATAAATGAGTTCGAAGGAATCTGGAAACAGTTCCTAGTGTTTGTGTTTACTAAGGGAAGTGGGAAACCACCAGCAGAAGAAATGATTAGATTTTGGACTCAAGAATGATCCCGAGGTGGGGGGTGCACATTTATGTTAAGAATGAAGATGTTGTAGTGTGATAAGGCATATGTAATAATTTTTGATATTTGTACTCAACAATTATTCAATATGTATGCAGCAGATATTTGATGTATTTTTTTTTTCTTATTGTGTTAGTTTCAGTTATATTTTGGAAATGTTTATCTATGTTTATATAGTGTTGAAAATGAATAAAAATTATAATAATAATAATAATAATAATAATAATAATAATAATAATAATGATGGTGATGGTGATGTAAGAGTCACCAGACATGACCAAGCAATAACCTGCAATAAGCAATATCCCAAGCCACAAGTGTGCAGCCTAGCTGGACCATTGGGAGACTTTGGGGGAGGGAGTGGGGGAGAGAGAGAGATTGTTTGAGGCTGGAGGCTTTGGTTTGTCTGCAATGGCTTAGAGTGAGAGACAACAGAGGCTGCACAGACAACCCAGAGACATCTATTGTAACTTAGCCCCATGGTGCTGGCATGAAACGCAGGGCATTAGGAAGAGGGTCTCAGAGTCGCATGTTTGTGCAGGAAGTAGACAGGAGTTCAAAGTCTGGATGTGTGAAGTGGTGCCAACACACAAGCCTTGAGAAGCTAATGTATTTAAGTGAGAAGTGTGAATGGGCAAAGTAGTGTTCACTGTCACAACACCTACCCTAATGTTAGAGTAGAGAAACTTGTGACAATTATACACAAGCTTTTTTAAAAAAATTGAAATTAAAAAAAGCCAGCCATCTGGCCGGCCAGTAACAAACCCTGTTAACAACAACAGCAGCTTGCAATGAGTGAAGATACAGTCAGAAAAGATATCTGAGGGAAGGGGAGAATGTAGTACACAGAGAATAGCAAAAGCTTCAAAGTACAGCAAAACCTACAAAAGCAGGAGTGTGTGAAGTTAATTTCAGATACATTGAATGTCTCACTTGTTCTTTTTTTCAGTGATTTTAACATTAAGATGTTATGTAGAACAGATTTGTCTTAAATGTGTGCTGTAAAATCAGACATGTGACCAAGGCTATGTTCGGGTGGGCACGCCCCCTTGGTGCTGGACACGCCCCCTTGGGGGCCGACCATGTTGTCCTCCTTTTTGGTTTCCAAAATATGGTCACCCTACTTAAAGCTCCATCACACCGGGGGTTAACACACTCCGTGGGTGTTTTCGTTCCTCAGTTATGTCCTCTTTTCAAAAGAGGAAGTTCAGAACGAGCAGGAGGGCCATTGAGTCCGCTGTTCTAATGGCGCTGCTTCTCCTGCACACAGCAGGAGAGAGCAGCAATTCCGAGTTTAAAAAAAATCAGACTTAATGAGGTGTTTTTTGTTGTTGTTGCGCAAGGAAGGCCAGAAGGGGTGGAAGGTGTGCGGGAGGCAGACGATGGCATGGGAGGGACCTGGACAAACTCCATGAGTGCCCAGTAACGACTGTGTAATAAAACATTCGTCGGATGGAGCTTATAAAGTCTGCTGCAGTCAACCCAGGCGGTCATCTATAAGACGCCGGGATTGCGCCTCATTATTTTTTAACCTGCATTTTCTGTGATTCGATTCTCCTCCCACATCATCATACTGCAGCAGCTACAGCGTGTTTTTCCTTCAATTTAAGGGGGCGGAATCCTGTCATATAAGCCCTTACGGAGCTAGGTTGCTCCATGTGGGCGGGAACCTTTTTTTTTTTAAAAAAAAGTATCGTTCTTTATGCACACCTCTGCATATATGCACATACAAGGGTACAGAAGTCTGCACGCCCGGATGGCTAAACATATAATTTAAAATCTACATATCGAGATTTACTTATATTAAAGAACTAAGGAAGATAAAATGAAATGGTGACGTCAAAGTTCTGCCCATAATGTTGGGGAAGGTATGCCCCCGATGGCCAAATCTCGACCATGGTCTTGCAATCCTTTGCATCTGTGCAGGTAAAAACCTGCCGGTTGCGCACACCTTGGTACCCAAAATGGCGATCGCTCCCATCTACCAATTCAACTCCCTCCAATTCTTCCGTGAAACAGTGGTCCGGTCTACCGATCTGTGCAGCATCATTTAGACAATCGGGTGCCCAGTCTACCACCTTCATTTCTTATGTAAAATGGCAGCTCGGTCTACCGATCTGTGCAGCATGGTGTATACAGTTGAGTGCCTATCCCCTTAAGTGCTCTCTCTTTAAATGGACTTTTCATGATGGGAGGTCCCATCTAACCATACAATACAAAGGCAGACTGCTCTGCCAACTTAACCCCCTTTTATTTCCATTGAAATTGGTGCCCGTAACTACAATCTCGCTTGCAGAAATGGGCAGGTATGAGAGAGGTATGGGAAGTGAGAGGTGTGGCTGGAAATGGGCAAGACATGACATCGCTTTGTCCTGCCCTCAAAGCTACGCCCACAAAAGCTGAATTTACACCCCCACCCCCACCCAGTGACACATAAGGGATAAAGCAGGGTTAACGCAAAGGTTTTGGAAAAGTCGTTGTATAATTGAAGGTACAAATATACGCATTTTGGGGGCTATACATCAACACTGCAGTGACTTTGCGGCTGTGTTATGTGACGAGCAACGGGAAAATGAGGAGGGAAGCCGATTTAAAGAGCCGGTTTAGATGTGCCCCAGGACAGCTGTCCCCTGTGACATTGTTCTGACCAGAAGAACAATCTCAATGTGAGCTGGAGACTCTCTCTGTGCAGACTCTGAGCCAGGCAGTCTGGTGTGTGGCTCCTCAAGAGTCAGCCTTCTGTCATGTAGATATCAATAAAGAACGGTACTGTGGAAGCTTCAGAGTCAGAAGTGTATGGCTTGGGAGAGCAAGGCCTAGGGGTAGAGTGCATGTTGAGCAGGTAGACTCACCCCCACATTAACCAGGCCCAAGGACCATTACAGGTATAGCTCTATCTCAGTGGTGAGCTACAGGTGGACCACATGTGGCTGTCCTGGCTATTTTGGGGTGGGTGGTGCTGAATGTGCTGTGGTGGTGGCAGCGGCAGCAGCCAAACAAGCAATTTTGGAAGAAAGCAAGTTGAGCAAGGATCATGCACCTTGTCTGGAGGAAGAATCATGCACTTGGGATTTTCTTTATAAACAAGGTGGCTGCTCCCTGCATGCCATGTTTCCTTCTAAAATTGCTGTTTTCTGGTTTTTTGTGCTGCAACCATGACAGCAAATTCAGAAAGGGTGGGACCAATTTCAGTGGTGGGGTGGGGGTGGGGTGCACCCCCAGGAGGAATCAGAGGAGCAATACAGCGCCCCACCTGCTGGACGTTGCCCACTTCTGCCCTATATCCATAACCTATTCTGTTAAATCTCATGATCCCTCGCAGGGCTCATAGATTTAGGATTTAATTTTGATGTACTCAGCTATTTTGTGTAGTTGCTTTTTAAAATAGTGAAAAAGAACTTTGCGAAAAGGGACTTTAAATTATGGCCCAAATATTTAGCTTCATCTCATGTATCTGTTTCCTCGAATTATCCCCTCCAGCGCTAGCTGTCGTCGTTGTTGTTGTTGCTACCGGGCGGCTAGATCCTTTGCATACCAGGAAATGGGTTTAAGGGGGGGGATGTAAAATGCTTAAAGTTCTCCTTAAGATCTATTACTGTGCCAATTTTGATGTCTTTATCTTTAAAGCTTACACAGACGTAAGCATTTGTTTATTTTTTCTTCGAATCCTGCTCCTGCGCCCCAGTGGCTGCTCGGATGATACGCTCAAAAACTAGTATCAAAATACGGTGAGGCTTTTGCCTTTGAAGTACAATTAAAGCAGGGTGCATGGGAGTACTTCACAATAAAAGCAGATTATAAGCTGGAAAACTCCGGAGTCCTTTGCACGCAATTCACAGTGATTGTACAGTATAACGCTGGTGTGATAAAGCTCATTAATTAGTGTTGCCAGAGATTCAAAAACTGATGCTAAATTTTTAGTGCTTTCTCTCTCTAAAAAAATCTGTATGTGTCCTTTAATACTGGGCAACGGGCATATCTTCAGGGAATTAGACACTCAAATATCTTCCCAACCTTTTTAGTAGCACTTTCATTTAAATTTATTTAAAACATTTCAGTGCAGAAGCCCTCCCTTTTTAAAGTCTCGTAACTTGCAAGGACTTGGAATTGGAAATGTATGGAACTGGTAGCCCTTTAAATAAAACCTCTCAGCCATTGTGGCAAAGGCTTACGCTAAGAAGATCAACGAAAAAGCTGTTTACATCAACACAGGTTTTGTATTAGGTAGGAAGACACAAATCAGATATGGGTAATGAGGGTTCTGCTATACATAGAAAAGTAATGAAATGGCAATCCTAATTCACAGTGGACTATTCTTCCCGCTGTCTCCCTTTGCCCCACATAAACAAATCAACCTTTAATTATAGTCTGCTATACACAGCTGAAGATACATGGGGGTAGAATTTAGAATGCACTTTAATTAAATCTATGGTCCAGGAATGTTTGTGGGGAAGATAGGCAGGGAGGAGCGACTGTGTTTTGCTTTAATACTGGGATGGCCCTTTAAGACTGGGGGGTGGGGTGTTGTGGACTTGGGTGTGTCTGCAGCCTCCTGCATGCACTGTCTTGTCTCTGTCTGGCTTTTCCTGTTTGCCTACAGCAGAGCTCGGTGCTCGCTTTGACATCACTGCTGCCCTTCCCATGTCCTTGGGCTGTGGTGAGAGCAGCAGCGCAGTTCCTGCCCGAACAGGCTGTTCTTAATGACAGGCAGAGCCAAGGGCGAGAAGTACAGCTGTGCCAGGATGGAGACACAAGCAGAAGAGGGATGGAGGAAGCAGGCAAAGCAGAGGCTGATGAAAGGGGCAGTGTCTAGGGTTGGGACCGGGGCCAGCTTTTCAGAGCTGGAGCTAAGCAATCTGAGCTCCCAGCCCAGCGAGCATTTCTGACTGCACACGGTGGCACTTCTGCCAGAAGAAGGCCACCTCCATTTCTCTGTGGCTGCTGCCCGTCCTGGGACAGCCTCGCTTGTTACTTGATCCTGTGGCAGCTCCAGGACGTTGGCTCACTCTGCAGCTGTCCTGTGCTCTGCCGAGAGATGGAACCACGGCAGGAGGAGATGCTGATGAAGAACCAGGAATGGTACACAGAGACAAGGAAAGAGAAGCAGCCCAAGGGGGCAGGTGCTGCTGGCATAGGACAGCTGCTGGAAACGTCTCCTTTAAGCTGCGAAGTGGTACAGTCAGCAGGCAATAGATTCGGGGACGAAAGGGAGAGGCTGGGGCAAGAGGACACCTCGAGCCAAGAGAGTGCAGATGCCAAGCTACAGCTGCCAAATGGTTGCAGAAGGGAAGGTCCTTCCTCTTTTGAGGAGGAGGAGGACAAAGAGATTTCAAAGGAACCACGCCAAAGGCCCACCCTCAATTACTCAGGCCTAGGCAAAGATGTGACCCTTGCTTCCCCAGCAGAAGAGATTGTCCTGTTAAAAAGATCAAGAAAGGGGGATATGCAGCTACCTGGAGAGAGGACTTATGAGGAATTCCTGATGGGGGAGCTCTCGGAGATGGTGCAGAAGGTGGTGAAGAGCAGCAGTTGGTGGGAGAGGCACGGCGTTGATTGCACAAGTATTGCTTTGAACTTTCTTACCATACCAGTAGGTAAGGAGAATTGCTAAACTTGTGAGATGGGAAGGCGAGCCTGTGATTCCTGATTGGTTTCTCTCTCCAGGAACAGAGGACAGCCCTGTGTTATCAGGCCTTATAACTTACTATCTAAATTACTGCATTATAATTTGAGAAAGTAAATAGTTGAATGGCCGTGCGCTGGTGGCTCAGCAACATCCGGCAATTGCATCTTGCTCAATTTAGGACCTTTCATGGGGGACATCTGCCTGCTCATTGAGAGATGGGCTATATATATAGAATACAAACTGGAACTTCGGTCTGACCCTAGCATGGCAAGCATTAATGTAGTTGGGATGGGATGGTAAACACTGACGACCACCATTTTCTTTTGGCATTATGACCACGAATGCTGTCATAATTGATATTGGTATATTCAACATAGACTCATAGGAGCAGGGAAGAAGTCTTCATAGGCAATCAAATCCAGTTATAATAATGGGTGTGTGACAAATGGTACCAAACAAAAATAGCTATCATGGACAAACCATTTTGCAGGGCTTTAAACCACCACCCCTGCATTGACTGGGGTGGCGAATTTCAGATGAGACCAGGATGACCAAGTTCTATATTCTGCAGAGGCACTATTTTGCTGCACAACCTGGCAGCTTTATGGTTGCTCAGGCTCAGTAATAAAGTCAGTGTGATCTAGCAGGAAAGTTAGTAATGGAAGTCCATGGGAACCTAGGCAGTATAAGGCCATTCACAGGGCAGAGGAACATTTAAGGCATGAATGGGCTGCTTCCTAAGAGAGCTCCTCCAGAGGCAGATGGTTGGTTCCTTTCCCTTTTTTGGAGTGCTCACGAGAGAACAATACAATCAAATGTATATGAAATGTACACACTGACTGGGTTCAGACAACACAACAACCCGTATTCAGGATTTATCCATGGGTTGTTGTTGTATGATGGGTTGTTGTTGAATGATGGGTTGTTGTGTTGTGTGAATCCAGCCATGCTAAAAGACCACAAGACACCTAAGGGCAACAACAGGGATAATGCAGGGCTGGGCTGAAAATAGGCCCCCAGAACTTTTGGATTTCAGCTCCCAGAATTCCTGACCATTTATCCCTGCTGGCAGGGGCTTCTGGGAGTTGAAATATAAAATATCCATAGATTTACCTTCTGCCCACCCTGTTGTAATGCACAGCTGGACCCTAAAAACAACAACACTCACCTTGTAATAACCACATTTGGGCATCCCTTAACTCAAACCATTAGAGCTCCATAGCACTCCAAAAAGCAGATCAATTCCATGTCCTGATGCTGTGTACCTGAGAGGATGTTCAGCCTCCCTTCTAGCTCTGAACTGAATCCAAATAGGAGGTTGCAAGCAGCCCTGCCTGCACTTGCTATATACGTGGAATATGCCTCGAAAAAAGTTTTTGTTTCTTCTCCATTTCTAGGATTCTTGCTTCTGCGTTCTGATAACCTTTTCACCTTCCTGTTGGGCATTACTGTACTGGGTGTGGCACATCACACGATCTCTGTGAAGGGGAGCCACCTGGCCAGCCACAATTCTCTGGTGGAGTCCAAGTCGTGGGGAAAATTCTGGGCCATCTTCTTCATAGAGGTGCGTTTTCAGCTGCTCCTGTTTTGTGAGAGGAAGGAAGTTGAAACAAGGAGTTTTGTTGGGTGTTACATTCAGCCAGAATTCACAAAATGGAAAACGGGGACATTGAAAGACATTTCTTTCCCTGGAAATTCCCTGCCCCCAACTCTCAAAGTTTCATACAGACCAACAACAAAATACTGCAAGGGTGTTTGCAAGATGTGCACAGTTAAGGATGATTTGCAGATGACACAAATTTGCAGACGACACAAAACTGGGTGGGATAGCTAATACCCTGGAAGACAGAAACAAACTTCAAAGTGATCTTGATAGGCTGGAGTGCTGGGCTGAAAACAACAGGATGAAATTTAATAGGGATAAATGCCAAGTTCTACATTTAGGAAATAGAAACCAAATGCACAGTTACAAGGTGGGGGATACTTGGCTCAGCAATACTACAAACGAGAAGGATCTTGGAATTGTTGTAGATCGCAAGCTGAATATGAGCCAACAGTGCGATATGGCTGCAAGAAAGGCAAATGCTATTTTGGGCTGCATTAATAGAAGTATAGCTTCCAAATCACGTGAGGTACTGGTTCCTCTCTATTCGGCTCTGGTTAGGCCTCATCTAGAGTACTGCGTCCAGTTCTGGGCTCCACAATTCAAGAAGGACGCAGACAAGCTGGAGTGTGTTCAGAGGAGGGCAACCAGGATGATCAGGGGTCTGGAAAGAAAGCCCTATGAAGAGAGACTGAAAGAACTGGGCATGTTTAGCCTGGAGAAGAGAAGATTGAGGGGAGACATGATAGCACTCTTCAAATACTTAAAAGGTTGTCACACAGAGGAGGGCCAGGATCTCTTCTCGATCCTCCCAGAGTGCAGGACACGGAATAATGGGCTCAAGTTAAAGAAAGACAGATTCCAAAAACTTCCCGACTGTTAGAGCAGTACGACAATGGAACCAGTTACCTAGGGAGGTTGTGGGCTCTCCCACACTAGAGGCCTTCAAGAGGCAGCTGGACAACCCTCTGTCAGGGATGCTTTAGGGTGGATTCCTGCATTGAGCAGGGGGTTGGACTCAATGGCCTTGTAGGCCCCTTCTAACTCTGCTATTCTATGATTCTATGCCAGAATATTCTTATGTATAAAAGCATCTCTCAGTAAATCACATAAACACTAAGCAGATCGCAGCATGGAGATCAACACTTCCTACCATCCCCAAAGTTATATCGTGTGTGTTCATCATGTGTGTTGATTGTAGAGATTCAGACATTATTCAGACAGACCTGACCAGATCTACACCTCATGTTATATCGATACAATCCCATTATGGTGACACTATAACCTGCCCACAATGACATCTGTTGCGGTATTCTATTCATAATACTGAATAGAAAGTGGAAAATAACACTAGAAAAGCGGTATATGGAATGCCTAATGTGCCCCAACAATTAATGGTGCACTTCAATACTGATATAAAGCACTAGTGTAGATCTAGCCCTGATTATTTACCTAGACATCTGAACTAAGCCTGAACTAAGCCTGAACTAGTATTCAAAATATCTGGAGTATATCGCACCCTTTAGCACCAGGGCATGGTGGCCTTCGGGCCTATCACAATCTCCATCCTGCAAATTGGGCCCTTCCTGCCTCTGCTCCCATTCAAGTTATTTACTGAAGGCAGAGGGGATGACCAGGGGAACCGAACTGAACCAAGATGTTTTATTCCTCCACACTTTTATGGTAGATACAGAGGGGTTGGGCAAAAACGTTGTTCTCCACATGCCCATGAGCATGAAATACTTCAGAAGCTTTCGTGAAACTGCCACATCCATGGTGTGGATTGGGTTCTTGCAACTGCCCCTTCCACAAATTATGAGAAATGCGGTAGAAAGCCTGAGTCATGCTGTTAAGGCTGCTGTCGGATCTGTGGGCCTGAGTTGCCAATAAACGTCATTTCTAGGACATTGCCATGAGCTATAAGCGTCCAGAGAGGCCCAGTCTCAATCTGGACCTACTTTAGATCAGTTGATCTCTGGCATCTGATCTGAAAGTGGTCCTTCTTGCTTGTCATCGGATCCAGCACCATACTCCAGTGGCATTTCTAGTTTATGCCTTCTCTCCTTTCTTCCTTTTCAGCACATTGGATAAATAGGAACATGCCCCCCCCAACCTCAAAAAAGGACAAAAGCATCATTAATTAATCAACAATTAATGAATAACACCAGTAGCTAAATAATTATGGTTTTTGAAGATTGAAGAGATTTAGGGCACAATCCTAACCTGTGCATAGGATTGCATTTGAAGTAACCATCAGGTAGATTAAATCCGTAAATTGGAAAGATGTTGCATGTCATGAGGGATAACTTTCACTGTCACTTTCAAATTTGGTGCTATTCCCTAACTATAAAGTTTAGTGTTTTTGCATGGCCCCTTAGGGAAAAAGTTTAGTCCAGTCTTACCCCACCTGGTGTCTTCAGATGTTTTGGATTACAACTCCCAGCATTCCTGGCCATTGGCTATGTTGGCTGGAACTGATGGAGTTGAAGTTCAGAACATCTGGAGGGCACCAAGTTGGGGGAGGCTGGTTTAGTCTTATTTTCCATTCTGTTTGATAGTACATTATGCCCAGCCAGGAGCCAGATGAAGCCTTGCCTGGGCTCTAATAAGGCTATCAATTCCTGTTCCACTGCTGGTTCTGGAATTATTACACAAGGACCTTTCTAAATCCTCTGCAAATTATTTATGTTGCATCAGAGTAGTTATTAAAAGTGGGGTCAAAATAACACTGCTAGTGCGGTTATGCACTCCAGTAGTGCTGTGGATATTCAGTAGCTTTGGTGATATTCACAGGTAAGTTAGGAAGCCCTGCAGGACACTGAGAGAGTAATTTAAAATGGAGGCAAAAATCTAACCCATAATTAACAAATCGTAATGTATTTCTTCTCAACAGTAGTCCAAAGAAGTAATGAAACAATTCCTGCATTTGGCAATGTCAAATGAAGCAAAGAATTGGGTTTTTTTCTTTGATCCTGAGAATGAAAAAACAAAAACAAAAAACAGCTAATATACCCACTCCAACAAAAAGTACTTCTTGGAAAATATTAGGTCCAGAGAACTGAGCCAGTGATGGTTCTGCAATTAGTTATATTGAGCAGGGGTTAAAGTAGAAATGTCCATATTTGAGCAACTGGTTCATTCAGGGAAACCTGTCAGTTGCTAGATCTGTAGTATTTTGTACATCGCATCTGGAGCAGGAGAGGATATATCTGGTCAAAACTTGGGACGCTTCCAGATGGAGAGCTCCTAACGCTATCAGTCTGAAGGCACAGATTATCTATAGTATGAAAAAGTTGGAAGAAGGGGTAGAAAAACATGGGAGTGCTACGAGAGAAAGATGTCATCATCTAGATTGCCTATAAAATTCCATGTAGGGAAGGGGGATGGGGAGGCAAAAGCTTCATCTGGAAGCACACTAGTACAATCACATGCTCTTCAGAGTGAAGAAAACAGTTTATTTAGTTATTTCATTTCTATACCACCTAAGAGCTGGAGCTCTCTAAATATTTCTGTGACAACCTATTTTCTGTTTCCAGACCTGGCATTTTCGATTTGGCGGCACCACACACATTTGATCCAGGATTTAACAGCCCATTTCCACCCTGCAGGTGCACTTCAAATGCATATTTGTTTAGGCAAACCCACATGAAACTCCCTGCACTTAGCAAACAATTTGGAGTAGGGAACCAGTGGGCTGCAAAAGGGCCAACTCCTCTGCCCCACTTGCTGTTTCTGTCCTCCCCCAGTTTCCTGAGGTGGCTTTTCTGCTTCAAAAAGAGTGACAAGCTACAGGGACACGTATTTATGTGTAGTTTGTTGCTTGATGCTTGGATGGTGCAAAACATCTCCACTGGTGTGTTATGAACCTTTTAGGTGAGTATTGTGAAATTATTTGCCTGAATGTAGTCTCATTTGAATCAGAGGGGATACTCTGAATTTAGTTCAAGGATATTTACACTCTAACAGCATGATTCTCAACATTTTTATTCCAAGAAGCCTTTCTTTAACATGCAGCCTTGGATTTCTGTGTTGTTGTTTTTTGCTTCTTTTTAAATTTTGTTTTAACTGTTTTATTCTGTTTTTATTTTCATTTTACCTTGTACACCGCTCCGAAATTTTTCAATGGGGAGCGGTATATAAATATTTGAAATAAATAAATAAATAAATAAATAAATAAATAAATTTAGGATTATAGCCTTATGTAAAATACCATAATGTTTTAATTTCTATAAGCCCTGAATGCCTGCTCTACTACTACATACAGGTGCTAGCAAACACAATACTCTTTTATTGACAGTTTCTTTCTGTCCCAGGTTTGCACCGGTTTTACGGCAGAACAGGCGTCCTACAACCACGTGAAAATCCACCATGCTTACACAAATGTCATTGGTCTGGGGGACTCCAGTACATGGAAGCTTCCTTTCCTGAACCGCTATGTTTACATGTTCATTGCACCTATTTCTGTACCTATTATCACCCCTTTTGTGGCAATTGGTATGTGGCTCTCCTCTGAATCCTGTTACTAATTTATAGAATACTTATCCTAATCAATATTAAGGTACTAAATGCAGAAGGCCATTAAATATCTTTATTTGTTAAGATCCATTCTGTCATGGTAACTCACTCAATGCAGCATTTGTTCTTTGACTTATAGAACCGTTCCAGAAAATGGGAATTGTAGTCTAACATCTGGAATGCCACTTGCCCCCATCTCTATTATATAGAAAGGGTGGACAGACTTCAGGCTTGCAGGTTCTACTTTGTATTTGTATTTTTGTATTTTTTACTACAATTCCAAGATTTTCTAACTGGAACCGGATACAAAAGATACATCCTTAGAATTAAATAATTGTTGCCCAGGAATTTGTTTTGAGTATCAGGACTTGACTAAGCTCACACAAAAATCCACTCCTGGTTACCCTAAGCTTCCTTCATTTCAACTAGGGTGTCCATATGGAAAGGAGGACAGGGCTCCTGTATCTTTAACAGTGCTATAAAAGAGGGAATTTCAGTGAGTGTCATTTGATTGGATGCAGCACCTGGTGAAATTCCCTTTTCTATACAACTGTTAAAGATACAGGAGCCCTGTCTTCCTTTCCACATGGTCACCCTATTTCAACAGTACAATTTGGGGAGAGGAGGAATGGTTTTGTTGTTAAAACAAAACAAAAAACTGGGAATCTGAGTTCCTTACTTATCTACTGAAAATCACCCAGAGATCTATCTGTAGATCCTGAGCAACCTTCTGCCTATGCCTGCTATATCTGAAGCAGCAAGCAGGCTAGTACACACACAAACCACTGAGGATCGCTGGACAATCCCACTGTGGGGAAATTCCTTAAATATGAGGAGGCAGGCCTAGGACAAAACCCATTCATTGCATCTTACCAAATCCAGTTTTAGGTCCGCATAGTTAAAGCAATGGTATTCATCGTAGTAACCTATGGCTGCGAGAGCTGGACCATAAGGAAAGCTGAGCGAAGGAAGATAGATGCTTTTGAACTGTGGTGTCGGAGGAAAATTCTGAGAGTGCCTTGGACTGCAAGAAGATCAAACCAGTCCATACTCCAGGAATTAATGCCAGGCTGCTCACTTGAGGGAATGGTATTAAAGGCAAAACTGAAGTACTTTGGCCACATAATGAGAAGACAGGATACCCTGAAGAAGATGCTGATGCTAGGGAAAGTGGAAGGCAAGAGGAAGAGGGGCCGACCAAGGGCAAGATGGATGGATGATATTCTGGCGGTGACAGACTTGACCTTGGGGGAGCTAGGGGTGGCAACGGCTGACAGAAAGCTCTGGCGTGGGCTGGTCCATGAAGTCACGAAGAGTCGGAAGCAACTGAACGAATAAACAACAACAATTCCAGGTTATCCAACATCCATACCTTCTTTTTATTTCCAGTCATGTAATGGCCCACTTTGTATTGGCTTTGGTGCCACAAAGGTCAGGATCTATGATTTAGAATAGAATAAAGATGAATGATAAAGATACTCTGTCAGGAACATGCATAATCCTGGCTTCTTTTTAAAAGAATGGTGCTTCTACTCTTCTCGGTGATGAAAAGGTATTTCAAAATGTGTGAGCAAGATCATCTCAGGGGCCTGAAAGTCCCACTGCTGTGTAGAGCTTTCAGTGGTCAGGATGGGAGCAGGACTTCCACAACCCACACAGCTTGTCTTTGGGGGATTCTCCCTGTGCTCTCTTGGACCCTTTAAGTCAATGTCTACATTTTTGTAGACATCTGTTCTCTTTTACTAGTGAGCTCCCCAAATTCTGAAAACACATATATTGCAGATGGAGAACATTTACAAGTAATTAGTGTGACTGAAGTGAAGAGTCTTGTTTTCTGATTGCAGGGATATGTGTCTCTGTGTGTGTGTTAGTGCTGAAATTTAGGTCTATAATCTAGGTATGCCTGTGGATCTAAATTTAGTTGCTGGGTGTGCATCTCCTATTGATGCTTAATTAATAAGGAGTAGGTCAATTAATTATATGCTATTTATTAAGCAAAATCACATATGATGTGGGAGATCTATGATCAGATCTCCTTTTAAAAAATACGTAGTAAATTCCAAATTTGTTCAGAGCAGTAGCACTGAGGGAAGGGCTATTTAACCCTTCCATCCTGCATTGTTTCCCCAATCTAATTTGCAACCATCCCCCCCACAAGCTGCTATTACTCTCACAAGGAGAAGCATATAAGCGCAGATGATCTATCTGCATTTTTTCCTCCCACAGGTAGGGAGTCATCAAGGACATGGCATGAAGGAAAGTGTTCAACACCCCACCCTTAACACCACTACTGTGATCAAATTTGGAGTCCCCCACACCTGTTTTAATTTTTTAAAAAAAGAAAAGGAAAAAAAATCTGATCATTTGCTAACTATTCGGCAGGCCTACCCAGTTGAATTTTAAGATGCCTTTTTAATAATGTGCTGCTTTTAATAATGTATTCGTTTTAAATGTTTTAATCAGCTATATGTATTTTATGGTGTTTGCATTTGTGTTGTACCCCGCCTCGATCCAGAGGGAGAGGCAGGTAACAATTAAATAAAATTATTATTATTATTATTATTATTATTATTATTATTATTATTATTAATTTTGAGAGGTCTGATTGCAGATTTCCCAAAGCATGTTTTATTTTGTCTGCCATG